>NC_057925.1:23328145-23633770 GCF_018873765.1 Telopea speciosissima | reverse complement strand
ACATGGATTCCAAGATAGGGAATGGTTCCCAAAATTCCAAGGTACATATAGGTGGTGTTTGTAAGCAGTAGATTTAGTTCCCATAAGCTTGAAATAGGAAAATACAGGTTTTGGCATCACTGGAGCTTGTACTAGAGGTTTGGGCCAATCGTCCAGTGCATCATCCAAAGAATGCAGCACTGCAGAATTTTGTTGTGGTTCCCACAGGGGTTTGTTTTTCCACATGGTACCTTCCCCACACCCTACTACTCATACAAGGAGGATATATTTAAGAGCATGGGTCCCTTAGTACTTAGGAGAGAGAAATACCTATGCTCTGTGTTGTACAGCAGGTGATAGGCTAAGCAGCTATAGGGTGTTGCAACCAACCTTTTACAGGTATGGTGGATGTCATCTGCAGGGGCTCCCTATTGATTGTAACCACTGGGCTGATACACAATAGATCATTGGTGTGGGTGGCTGCTGATCCCTGTTCTTTAAGCAAAGTTTAAGTCAAATTGGGGCAGGTTTGACAGTTGGTGTTGAGTTGTAGAGGTTAATGAGATAAGAACGAAGGCCGATTTTTAAAAGGTTGAGTTGGTGGAAGGGTTTCTAAAGAAGATTTTCAAAATTCGACATTTGATTTGACCCATGGCAGAGTTTCGATTGACTTGGGAACCATGTGCACCAAACGCGTGTGGCCACTTGGATCTCGAGACAAGGGAAAACCCTTTATAGGGTTTAAGGTAACAACCAACATATGGTTTTTTCCCATGTGTCACAAACCCATCCGAACTAGGGACCTTCGATCCCGTTCAAATACATTTGTGAGGGGCATTGTTTACTCCCTACTTTTCGGGCTAGACAAGTCCCGGGTTGGTTCACTCTCTCCGGCCCACGTAAGTCTTCAGCCAGATTGGTCTACACTTGTTTAGTGTTGGCAGTTGAGGGAGTTGGACATACCCACGATGCCAGGAAATTGTAACCGGCTGCCCCTGCATAAAAGGGAGGCCGACGAAGTAATAGGGATCCAACAATCGATCAAATTCTGCAAATTTTATCTTTTCTAGGAGTAGGAGTAAAGTAACTTAATCTAGGTTTCCTTTCATCTTTGTAACAGCCTCTTGTGAGGTTTGCTATGTAATGTGTACTACTTAACGAAGTATAGAAGGTTTGCTCAATAATCCTTTTGTGTTAATCTTTTTCTTTGTTGCGTTGGTTACGCTTAAAGTCCTTGGAGAACCCAGGCCGGAGGTGAATCCTCTTTGCTTGATATCTCGTGTTTTTCCCGAAGTTGGACGGTCTACCTTGGCCAAGGAAAAACTGGGAAACAGGACCATCTAATTAAATGGTCTTCCCATTTAGTCAACATTTGTATTAATAATAAACATTCCACTTTTTTTTTTTACTAAAGTTCATTTATATTAAGAAGAATGAATAGAAAAAATTACAAAAGAAATGCCCAAAAAGAAACCACAATACATAAAGAAAATTGGTACCCCCACCTTAAGCATTGCCATCAGCAGGAGAGCACCAATCACCTCGAGAACCGAAATATTGGTCTATAGTGAGCATCCATCAATAACTGGTCTTTTATGTAAAGAGGTAACTCAATCATGGAAAAGGAAGATCCACGCTTTGCTGCTTCTTTAGAAATAAAATCCGCAATCAGATTCGTCTCCTTGTAACAGTGAGAGATTTTTCACTCAATAGTAGATAGTTTAGGTTAGAGGAAATTCCAATCTTGAATCACGAACAATGGAATCATTTTGGCATAAACTGAGTTTGCCACAGCCGCTGAATCATATTCTATCCACAATTTTTGGATTCCTAACTTCTTAGCCTTGAGTAACCCAGAGGTAAGAGCAATGAACTCAGCCTCATAATTTGTTTTATTGTCGAGAAAGAAAAGAGTAGATCATCCTCTCTTGATTATCCCAAAAATTCCACCTGCACCAGCTCTCCGTGGATTGCCTAAAGAACATCCGTCCATATTTAGCTTAACCCAACCGGACATAGGCATGCACCACTAGACCTCATAAATGAGATAGGGAGGGCGAGGAATAATAAGAATGCCAAGCCTTCTTTAGAACAATAGATCTACCACACCATTCTCAGAGCCTTTAAGTTTAGGGGATAAGTCTTAAAAATCTCTTAGAATCAACTTAAAGACAAAGCCATACTGTCTATCAATACCTTCAAACCTTTTAAATTTTCTCTCCCACCAAATATTATATGGGATGATAATCAAACGTGTAAGCCATTCCTCTTTCAAAGAAAGGCCTTGAGCCTTACATTTCCTCCATGCAAAAAACTCTTGAAGAGATAAGAGAGGCTGCCACTGAATTCCAAAGAAAAATAGAAAACGATCCTAAATAGCTCTTGAGAATTTGCATTCAAGAAAAATGAGCCTCAAGGACTCAAATTCTTCATTATAGAGCTCACAGCTTGTCACGACCCCATTCCAATAAGGAATATAATAGTAATAAAAGGGGTGACCGGGATGACATACATCAGCCTAACACTACCAGGATCACAGATGCAGTGTCCCAATCTATAGTCTTAAACTAACATAAATGTCACATCCATATTAGAGTGCAGCAGAAGGTAAAATAATTACATTTTCAAAAGTAAGCATCAATGCGGAAGCGTTATGATCGATAGTTACATCATGTTCAACCTCTACATGATATAGTATAATAACACAACGTTTAGATTGACCATGACATAACTATACAAAATAATAGTATAACATGAAAATGTTTATACAAAGGCTTAAAAGTCCCAAAAGAATCAAAAGAGGGGACCAAGTCCCAAGTAATCACTGTGCTGCATAAGAGCAATCATCACACGGACATCCGTCTCTGTGCTCCTTGACCTCATACTCCGGATCCTCAGATCCAATAGCATCATAATCCGCGGGCTTAACCTCGATACTCGCAAGACATCCAGTACCAGTATCAGCATCTTAAAAGATTGTGTACATAGGGGTTAGCTCCACTGAGCCAGTGAAGGGATGGGGATGCACATACACACAAGGCACAAATAGTCCACGATGAATGATGCTATTAATTCATTTTCCACCAAACACACAAGGCTAGGTTAAGTGGTAAATGCTACAATGATAATTCATGAATACACTGTGGTCCCTTTCGTTCGATGCCAAAGATGCAACCTCAATTACCAAATAGGAGCCCACGCCGACCGCAATCATCACCACCCAGAGGCAGACCCCGATAACCATGGCTACCATGACTGGCCTCTCTACCTTTCCATAGAATCCGGCACCCTGGTTATCCAACACCTAGACCCCTGTTGGTAAGGGTCGTAGCATAGGGGACTGGTCCTAACCACAAATATACTACATGGGTTCTATCATGTCGAGAGGTAATCTGGGTGTATCAATGTCCCATTCCATCTAACACCTGGTTACCAGCACAACACGGCTCATACAGGTAAAATGTCTTGCATGTCATTAGTTCAGATACTCCAGGATCTCGGTACCGGCACTTCCCGACACCGAAACCCAACATAGTTCACATCATAATCAATATCACAAGTATGCAAGAACAATAAATGCAATAATGCAAGCATGGTTATGATGTTGTTATTAGCATTATGTTTATATATGAATAGATGCATATAGGCAAACCCAACAAGACCCAAAACCCACTCACTTGTCGTTGTTGTATCGTTCGATGAGTATTGTCTTGGTGCACGCTTTTCTATGCTACTTTGATTACCTAGGGATGTGTGAAGTAACGTGTTAGAAGGTGTAGGTGGGTCCCATGAGGAGCCCCACGAGTTATTATAACTCAATACAAAAGACACCAGGGACGGAGGTAGTGCCACTAGTTCCATCCATGGTTCCACTCAGGCCCAGGGTTGAAATATATGGGACGAAAGATCGAGCGGAATCTCAGTCATGGTCTTGTCTGTTATTTCGCTAGTGTCCTGAGATGTATCCGAGGGGTTTGGAACATCAGACGAAAGCAACCAGGGTGGTTTCGTCCATTGTTCGGCCCAATTGATGTTCATTTAAATAAGACGGAACTACGGGTGGAGGCCTGATGCCTGGTTTCGTTCGTAGTTTCGCCCAAGGGAAAACAGTCATTCCGGGAGCTTTCTTCTCCCAGCCTTTTTCCTTGGGATCCAATGGTTCCAAAGGATAAGAGGGAATGTCCTAAGCCCTCATAGGGTCACCATGAACCTAGCCATCCCTGAACCTAGGGTTCACTATACATGGCTTCCATTTGACCCCATTTAGGGTTTTAGGGTTTGGCAAACCATTGGTCAGCAACAGGTTGATACATGGGATTACTCTAAGCTTAGATGGTTGTGGAACCCCATTGCAGAGTAACATAGATAATCAGTTCACAACCTTGGGTTCCAAGTGGAACCCTAAGTAAAACCCATGCTCAAGGAGGTTCTCAAAACCCAAAATAGATTGAAAGGGAGAGAGAGGAGGGTGGAATGAAGGCTTACCTCAATCAGTGTAGGGATTAGGGCACCCACCACCAATCAATCCTTGATCTTGTCCCCCCTTCTTCCTCTCTCAAGCTTCCTTCAATGCTCCAGCCCAAGCTCCCACGTTTTTGGTTGGTGTGGAATAAATGAGCCATAAAGGCTGGCTCTTATTACTAAGTCAAGTGGCCCTAAGGCCTTGTTTGGTTTACCCCATAAGTCATGATACTCATTTTTACTTAAACTGAGCCATGTGGGCCCACCTATGTGGCCCAATAGGTAGGTGAAGGCCAAGGGTGGGGCCTACCAAACTTGGGGATAAGGATACTATGCCCGAAGTATGGAGTTGTGGGTCTCATGCACTAAAATTACCATAATACCCTTGATAGCTCGAACGAATGATCGAACAAAATCACCAGCAGTGGTTCCGTTCCTGCTGTCAAGGCTAGATAAGCCAAGAATTGTTGTGGACTTTGACCCACACATCGAGAGCTATGAGGAGGGTCCAACCCTGTAAGTGCTGGGGAGCTATGTTCAAGATATTTGCTCACCTATCATCCAAGCTCAATTCCCGGATCCCGAACAATAGTCTCTTTTCGATGCACACGGCACAGAGGCACCACTTGTTAATGCACGTGGTCACCGGGTTCTCCTTGCGATCCTCTTCACTCTTGGGACAAGTGCTAAGAGGGCAATCAAGGAAATTGCCATCCACGAACCTTCCCCCTTCCCTAGTCTCAGTTAAGAAACCTTTCATCAACCTGGAGTCCGGTGCTGTGGTTGATGATCTGATGAGCTGGCTTGATGGCCATTGCAAATAATTCCCTGGTGTATGCTGCTGCTTCGCGTATGTGGCACAACAACACAATATTATATTAGAGTTTTGGGTGCAGCTGTAACACAGCTTGAGGACAAGGGAACACTTTTACCATAAACAATATCATCGATTGGTAACTTACCATGGATGAGCCTCCATCCAAAGATGGACTTTCTAGGCATGAGATATTTCCCCTAAATAATAATCGACCACGAGAACTTAGGATTTCTCATCATTATCTTATTCTAAGAAAATTATACATTGAACAACCCTGCGGTCAAAAGTTTCCATACACATCTATCTTCCACATCAAAGTTGGGAATATTTACTGCCATAGACGAGTTGGATATTCCCCTTAAAGAAAAACAACTCCATATTTGGAAAGGTCTATGTGTAACACTAGCATCTAGCCTCGAGTTCTCCTCGATAGAATAAATATCCAATATTGAGGATAATACAGTCTTTCTCTCCCTCTTATGATTGCGGATCTTCCAAGTATGGAAACCATATTGATGGTTGCTCAAGAAATCCTCACATGTGATATCAAGTCCATGAAATCCTCACATGTGATATCAAATCCATCAAGGAATGGCACAACTTCCTTATTGGATGAGTTTCCTTCTTAGCTATTGTCATATTCATTGTAATCTCTTATTATTCTCATACCTTGTAAGCACCAACACATGTACTCTTTATATATTCTCTTCATTGGAGAGAATTAAATCAATGCAAAATATTTTAACTTCTAAACTCTAATATGGTATGCAAAGCACATCCAGCTCCACCGAGCTTCTCCTAGACCTGGGTGAATTTTTTTTTCCCTCTCCATGGCTAAGGAATCAGCCAACTCTTTGGCTTCCCCTACTATCGTTTCTCCCTCTACTAGAGGCTCTCCTCCCATGTCTTCTCTTCCCAATGTCCATCACGATATTTCCTTGAAGTTAACCTCTAAAAATTACCTGTTTTGTCTGACTCAGATTGAGCCGTTCCTTGATGGTCAAGGTCTCTTTGGACATGTCAATGGCTCCACACCGTGCCCTGCTATCCTTATTGCTTCCCTGTCTGAGGAAGTTTTTCCACTGATTGTTGGAAAGAAGACAAGCTAGGCTATCTAGAAGACCCTCTCCACTGCCTTCTCTGCCCCGTCTTAGAGTTGCATCATGTCGTTATATATGGCCCTTATGGACCTTAACCAGAAAACTGATGAAAGTGTCTCTGCCTTGTTATAGCATGCACAGTCTATATCTGCTGAGCTTAAGGCTACCGGCAAAAATATTCGACCAAGCACCTTCAACATGCCTATTTTTCATGGTTTAAAGCCTAAGTTCCAAGCCATGGTCTCCTCTTTGCTTACTCGCACCGATGCAATTGAGTATGATAATTTGCATGCTATGTTACTTAGCCATGAATTTCTTCATGGTACCTCACTGACCAAACTTACTCTCACAGACCAGCCTTCTTTTGCCCCATGTAAACACGGTTCAGTGCAATAACCCCTCCACCAATGGGTCTCATACCTCTACCAGGGGTGGGCGTGGGGGTCGCGGTGGTCGCAGATGTGGAGGTCATGGCGGCTTCTATGGTCCATCTCAAGGGCCTTTTTAGTGTCACATTTGTGGATGGATGAATCATAGCACTGATATCGCCAGCAATCCAATACCTATTCAACACCATACCCTTCCCAAGGCCAATTCCCCACCGCTCACTACACCAACCCCACCTCCCCCTCCTACTATGGCCACCCTACTCCACCTATTTTACCTACACCACCTCCATCACATGCGCTTCCTTAGTACCCTGATACGGGCGCATCTCACCATGTCACACCAGATTTGAACTCCCTTTCGTAGTATGATGAGTATAATAATGGTCATGACCAACTTCATGTTGGGAATGGTAAGGGCCTGTCTATTTCACATCTTGGTTACACTTCTCTCCCCTCTCTTTCTAATCATTCTTTTCATTTGAATAATGTGCTCCCTGTTCCTACTATCTCTAAACCTTTACTTTCAGTTAATCAATTTACCTGAGATAATAATGTCTTTTTTTTATTTTCACTCATCTCATTTTCTTGTGAAGGATCAAACCACCAGGTCTACTCTGCTGTCCAGACCAAGTAAAGGGGGCCTCTATGAACTTCATTTTTCTTCACCATCTGTCCACGCCACCGTTCGTACTTCTCTTGACTTATGGCATCATCATCTTGGTCATCCTCATGCCCGTCTCCTTTGCCAATTGCTTCAGTTTAATAATTTACCATGTCATTCCTCTTACATTAGTTCTATGTGTTTGACTTGTCAATTAGGAAAAGCAAGTCGCTTATCTCTTCCCGTTACTAGTAGTAAAAGTCTTTTTCCGTTGGTTCTTATTCATAGTGATGTGTGGGGTCCTTCCCCCACTCCTTCTTGTACTGGATATCGATATTATTTTATTTTTGTGGATGACAATACTAAGTTTATTTGGTTTTATCCCCTTTTGCATAAATCAGATGTTTTTAGTACTTTTATTATGTTTCAGGCCTATGTTGAATGCTTGTTTGAACGTAAAATCAAAGCAATTCCAATCAAAGAGTTTCACTCCTTACCCACTTTTTTACGACGTGTGGGATATGTCATTGCCTTTTGGAGCCACATACGCATGAGCAACAAGAGGCTGTTGAGCGTCGCCACCGTCACATTATGGAGTGGTCTCACCCTTCTTTCTCAAGCATCTATTCCTCAAATTTATTGGCACTTTTCTTTTGAGACTGTAGTTTTTCTTATTAACCGTATGCCCTCTACGGTTTCTAGTGGTGTTTCTCCCTTGCAGTTGGCTTTTCACAAAGTTCCGGATTACTATTTTCTTCGTGTTTTTGGTTGTCTTTGCTTTCCATATCTTTGTCCTTATAATAAGCATAAAATGGATTTCTGCTCTTCTCCTTGTGTCTTTCTCAGTTATAGTTCTTCACATATAAGGTATAGATGTTTTGATCCTTCATGAAACTAGTTCATTATAGCTCACCATGGGCCTTTTGATGAGCAGTCTTTTCCATTCTCTAAATCGATTTTAGGTCCTTGACCAGCCCCTACCCCCACTTTGCCAGTTCCTTGGGTAGGGACACCCATGCGTGTTACCACCCAGCCCAACACCCATTTTGGCATGCCCTTGCCATCCTCGTCTCCAAACTCATCTCCTGCTCCCACGCCTATATCACACCCAATTCCCTCCCCTATTCCATTGGCCAAACCTATGTCCTCACCACCTGCAACTACCCCTTTCCCGCCTGGCCATACTCATTATGTCAGTGAGTTATATGCACAACCTACAGATGTTCCTCCCACCCACACCATCACACTTCGACCACGTCCTACCCGCCCCAGTGCTTTACTTGTTACTAAGACTACTGATGTTTCTGTTGAGCCTACATATTTTCACAGGCTTTAAAAAGTCCAGAATGGTGCTCTCTGATGTCTGATGAGTTTATTGCTCTCCTGCGGAATGGATCTTAGTCTCTTGTACCTAAATCCCTTCCATGAACTTGATCGGTTGCAAATGGGTGTTTTGCATCAAGCGCAAGGCTGATGGCAGCTTGGAGCGCTACAAAGCGCACCTTATTGCCAAGGGATTTCATCAATAGCTTGGCCTTGATTACAGTGAGACTTTTAGCCCTGTGGGCAAACCCACTACTATTCGTAGTGTTCTCTCTATTGCGCTTTCCCAGGGCTGGCCTATTCGCTAGTTAGATGTTCACTGTCAAACCCAGCTCCTGACTGGCTAGAATTTTGATTGAAGGACAAGAACCCTAGACCAGGCAACCAAGAACACTGTGGAGTATCACTCCAGTGATTTGGACTGATGAAGAAACCCTTTGTGGATCATCCTATGTACCTGTCAGTAAATGGATCACTGACCCTTGCAGTTGCACAGCTCACAGCATTATATATGGCTTGGACTCCAGGTAATCTCTCTCCTCTCCATAACTGTGGGACCCACCTCTGGAAAAGTGTGTAAAAAATCTAATAGGCATGTGGGGACAATGCCCTAACCATGGGTCCAACCCCTGTGCAAGCCCCACTGAGATTCAGCCTTGCTGAAATCTCTGGGCGATGCACTAGGCGATGCAGACAAGGCCCAGAGCCATCGCCTAGAGTGCAAAACAGCATATTAAATTGATTTTAAATTATGGGGACCACTCATATTGGACATGGGCACCCTCCATAGGTAGGGAGGAGTCTGAGGGACCACCTCATACCCATGGTTCACTGTGGACCCCACCAGTGTGCCCAAAATCATTGAGAAATAGTCCAAAAACTCATTTTAAAACAGGGCCTTAGCAGCCAAACAGACCCTAGTATGGGCTAGGCCTATAAATAGGTGAGCCTTGGGCTCATTTAGACCCTTTGGTTCTGTTCATTTCGTGGGAGAGAAAAGAAGAGGGAGAAGAAGAAGAAAGGGAAGAATGAAGGAAGGGAGGAGCAGCTCACACATCTGAGCTCAGATTTTGTGGCACCCAAGCTCAGCTCAGGTATATAATCACTGCCCCTACCTGCTGCTCCCTTTGAATGCCTGTGTTTTGGATGATTTTCTACTCTCTGGCAGCCCAGAATAGCTGGGAACTGCCTAGAACTACTCCAGATCTACCATGCAAGTATGAAGCATGGAAGATCTAAGAATTTAAGTAGAAATACAGATCTATTCTATTGGTCTTGTAGCCAAAACCTGGTTGTGCATGGCTGCATTGCCAAATGCACTGTTGTTTGGATGTTTGGAGCCCTGGATGAAAACCCTGGTAACATGAGACCTAGCCCTAGGTGGTAGCAGCCTTGAATCATCATTTTACATCTATTTCCAGCCTGGCATGTGGCCAAAATCCAGTTCTGCTATAGAAGAAAACCCTGTGATACTATTTACTGGGCTGTCTGGGTAGCCTCTGGCAGCCAAGTGGTGGGCCCAGTGGAAAATCCACATGGACCAAAATGAAGATCACCCTTGGGGTCACCTAACACCCTAACATGCATGGGGAGAAGATTTGGTCACTGTCCATAACCAGCACCCTTGCAATCTCAGCCCAATCTCAATTTGAAGACTATCGGCGATGCAGTGGGCGATGCACCCAATGCCCAGAGACATCGCCCAGTGAGTGAAATGCTGCTGTTTTGATGTTCTGACTTGGGGGACCTCACCCATTGGTCATGGTACTGTGTGGGAAGCTAGGAAATGACCTAAATGCCCCTCTACACATCTATCCATATGAGAGAATGCTTGGGAACCCAAGTGGGACCCGCAGGACTTGGAAACCCTGCCTGTGTTTGGTCCTGAAGCACTGTCAAGTTAAGGACAGCACTGTAAGCCTATTATGACCTAGGGTCAGGTACTAATACTGAGAAATGACCATTTTACCCCTAGGCCACCAACTCAGGATGATGCGCTGGGACATAGGCCTAAGGCCCAGTGCAAGGCCCGGAGAATTCCAAGTAAAACCAACTGAACACGGGTCAACCCAGTGAGCTTAGGTTAACCCTAGGACCCCCAGAGATAGATTGGAATATTAAATGACAATTTTTGATTTATATCTATGATTTGATCTTGCGCTAGAGGCCTACAACCAGATTGCAGTTGGAACTGAATTTGCAACCAAGTTCTTAGAACCAGACCCAGGTGAGTGAAGTATTATCATATGTGTATGTGTAACTGTGTTACCATACTGGCAGTTATGAATCTTAAATTATAAATGTTGTGTTATCTAATTTTGTTCAATTACTCAAATTATTATACATTGACTATCTGTTGATCAACACTGTGAATCTTATCTGTTGATTGTGAATGTTAGACTAGATGCCGTAGCCGGCTTGAAAATGAGGCCTGTGGTAGCTCGTAGAAAGGGATACGATTGACACCGCCCGACTCATACGACGCCATATAGACATGGGGTTAGAGTTTCATCACCCGTGCTATGCACCCTTGCAAATAGGGGTTAAGGTGTTGGATGCCTATGAGGGTGACCATATGTGTATATGAGAAAAGAAAAGAAATGAAAAGAAAGAAATAGGTTTGCACCGGAATGGTGATTATGGGCTATAATCCAAAAATGAAAAGAAAAGAGAAAAGTGATGGATTGCCCTACAGGTGAATCACAAAGGGCTGGTCGGGCTGACCTTGGTGAATGAATGCGGGAGCTGACTGGTCCTCTCCGACAACTCAATGGGTGTATCGCGGGAAGGGGTAACCAAGCCCGCAGTAGGGATACATGTATTGGGGATTGTAGTACCACTGACCTGACTTAGCTGTAATGTTAGGTGGCTAATAAATAAACTGGACTTGCATATCATGTAGGATCATGTGGATTGTGGTTGCATGTGCATGCATGATGATATGTTTTGCTCACGAGCTCAGTGGAACTCACACTCTGTTATTCATGTTTTTCTTAGATGATTCTACAGGTGGATGCCGCTGTGGCATGGAGGCTCATTATGAGGAGGAGAGCCCTGGTTATTATGATGATATTGGTGTGGACCCCAACGGAGGTCGTGCCGATGATGCGTGTATTCTCGGTGGTCATTGATGAAGACCGTTGAAGAGTGCACTTGATGCTTTTTGTCTTGGGGACTCCTTTTTGTTTTTGTTAGGAGTTTATCCCCGTCTTATTTGTGGTTTTGCTGTAGTTTTTCTTACTTTCTTTTTGGGGTTGAGACAGCTCACCCTGTATATATATATGTATGTATTTTCTTTGGCTTTTGTTCTTGTTAGCTTTACTCATCAGTTTGTGGGTAGTTTGGGGAATGTATCAAGACAAACACATGTATGTATATATTATCATCATTTCCCGTACCGCTATGCTTCTCTTTGTTATTGTAATTGTAGTTTATCTGCAGCACTCTGATCTTGCTTATGGTAAAGTGATGAATGTGGGTTCGTGAATGTAATAACTGCTTCTAGATCTGTGGGATTTGGTGGATTGTCGTTACCCAATTCGAGTCACCTACCTTATCCTCCCAGAGGGTGGTTTGGGGTGTGACAGAGCTTCGTATCAAAGAGTGAGGCTCTTCTTACATTCACGGAGTGTAGATTAGGGTTAATAAGCTACCAACACTAAAACAAGTAATAACTAAAAGCTATAGGGGAGGTAGATGTAATTAAATAAACGATGCATAAATTACCATTAAATTTAAAGATAACTGTGGCTGAGCCACTACATAAGTTTGATTGGAAGTATTACTTCAATAGTTACATAAGCTGACAAAAAAAAAAAAAATACATCTCGAACAAAAGAAAAGTACATAAGCTAAAAAAAAAAAGATAAGTTAGAACCATGTAGCATAGACAGCAATGCTGGTTAGAAGAACTACTCCGGCGGAGGCAAGTCGCCCGATGGAGGCTGTAAATGGCGCGAGTCAACACGGTAGAACCTGTCCCAAAAGTCCAAGCGCTGCTTGACAGATCCCACCCTACTCTCCAATAATGTGAAGCCCTGATCCATCCTGGTCGACATATCAGTAAGCTGAGTACTGAGGCTCTGGAACTGTGACATCATCTGTGCCCACTCAAAAGGCCAAGGAACCTGAGAATTGGTGGCACCCGTCACCTCATAGGCAGGCAAGTCTGCAAACTGAGTATCAACCCCCTCAATGTCATCATGCCCATCACCTTGCTCCTCTCCATGCTCACCCTGGATGTCACCCTACTCATCACCACCCTGCACCTCATCTAGCTCCTCATCCCTCTGCTGCTCATCTCCTGGCATCTCTAACTCCTCATCCTTTGGTGGATCACCCCTAGGCACCTTCATCTTCAGTATCGAGGTCTCATCAATGGGCCAGGATCTATCCTTCTTCATGTACTCACCCACCGAAGGAACCTCAAAGTGTTGGAAGACTAAGGTAAGGAACTTCCCATAAGGAAGGTTCCCATCAGATGGGTTCTGTGCATGATATAGCATAACCTAGAGTAATAGGTATGGGAGGTTTATGACTGGACCCCCTCTGCCAGCTCCCAACAAGCAGTATGTGATATACACTCTCATCATAGAAATGCTACCCTTATTACCACCTTTGGGGTAGATGTTGTAGGTTACACACCTACTAATCACTCAAGCACTAGGCTTGTAGGAAGCCTCAGATTTAGGAGTGTCCTGTGACCCTATCAATGCTTTGAACACCCTCCTCCTAGTCTCCAAGGAGAACATCTCAGAAATATCAACGTGAGGCTTGTAGTAACACCTCTCCCCAGTATTGGGCAGTCCCAACATCCCTGCTAGTGAGGCAGTGGTCAATCTAATATCCACTCCCTTCACTCTACTCACCAGCCCAAATTCTTGTGCCCCAGATGGCACCAAGTTGTAGTAGAAATACCGAACCAACTTGGGATAACAAGGTTCAGTAGGAGTCAACATTGGGGTCCAACCCAAGGTGTTGAACCTAGTAAAGAGACTGTATTGATGGATGTCATCCACCTGGACCACCCGACCATTGACTATCTTAAGGGACTTAAACTTGTCCCACTCCACTCCTTAAAATGCTCATACCTAGAGAAGAGGAAACGGTCAAACTCGGGCTCCTCCGAAGATGAATCGTCCCTAGGTGAAGAGGGAGGTATCGTGGATGATGATGAGGAAGAATGATCGCTCTCAACTCGTAGTCTCATGCGGGCTACCAATTTCCTAGTCGTACGATGACTTGTAGACATTTTGTGGCAAAAAGAAAAGGAAAAGAAGTAGTTAGGGCAAGAAAATTTAACAAAACCCTAGCTAAAGTAAGGAGAAACAAAGGGAAGATCTGGAATAGTGAAAGTAACCAAGAAATCTTACCTAGGCTTGCGGGGATTCGCAAAGGACCTAAGGAAATGTGAAGATTTGGTGTGGAAATAGTCACACTACCCTCTAAAGAGCTTCTCTAAGTGTTTGGGGAAGTTTAGAAAAAGTTTGAAGTGAAATGGGCCCTTCTCGGACTCATATACCTATGCCCCGATTCTCTGGGCGATGTATCCAACGCCCAGAGACATCGCCTAGTGATTGCATTTTTACTGATTTTGTGTTTTAACACATTGGCACTGTGGTCTTACCCAAAATAACCTCGATAAACTTGGTAAAAGTGAATATTTAAAAATATATATATATATAATCATCTTTGGATTAAAAAAATATATATATAAAATATAATTGGTTAAAATTAATTAATTAAATAAATACAATTGCATAAAATTAAGGGGATACAACTCCTACATGGGGATTATAGTAAGACTCATTGAAAGTTGAAATCCTTTGTCTTGTTGATAAGGTAGGTACCTTATGATAGGTAAATATACATATGCACACTCTTACGAGGATTGGTGTGTGTGTAAGATATTAATATTATGTGCTTGATATTGTGATGTACAAACTGAGTGGAGTGCTGCTACGTAAAACCAAACATAGATATGTAGGTGTGTTATAATACGTATTTACGACGTGTAGGGAGCGTAGATCTTACCCTAACCAAAGTCTAGGTCAGCCAAGTTTAAGATCTAATAGGTTGTCTAGTCAATCAAAACACTTTAGACGCTAAGGTACCTCGAGCCAACCCAAGTATATTTTTATTGATTTATAGTCATTTAAATTCCAGTAGACATGTACTTAATTCTTTTAATTAAGTATAACCTGATGCTTAGAACCATTTTCTATGACAGGACCCATTACCTCAGCTAAGTCTGGAGACCCCAGCATCATGATCTATATTAGATAACTACGAGAGAGACTGAGACGGATATGACTAGTACTACCCCGAGCCGAGAACCGGTTGGACTTTTATCTAGCCCTTGCTACCATTAGTGGACTAGGGGAGTGAGACTTTTATATGTCCTTAGCTGAAGAAGTAAGAGCCGACATAGAGTACCTACTTGAGATGGAGTTTGTGACCGGGAGGAAGCTGGAATTGCTTGCTTGTTAGACCAAGTAAATAATTAAAAGTCTTTTATTAAAAATTTAAAGTCTCTCATATATTGTCATGCATAGCACATTATCACATAAAAATGTTTAAGAAAGAGAAACAAAACACAAAGTGAAAGAAGCACCTCATAATAAACCAAGATAACATATCTAACAATCCACCAAACTGGTATGACTCATGAAATTCACTGGAACCATGGACTAGGTTTGTACCTGTACTAACTAGGAAATAATTGTTGACCCGATGAGCAATATTGGAATATTGAGCATGCTCCTCTTTTCAGAGAAGTAACGATGGTCAATACAAGAAGAAGTTCTCGTGGTGGTCGCAAAGGAAAACAACCTCGTGTTATACCAGAGGTTGAACTGCCAAATGGGACTGAGGCTCAAAATTTTGAAGCATCAGCTGCTTCGTCAAAGGAACCAGTGGCTGCACAAGCCACTGCTGCAGCATCTCAGCCAAATGTGGCGGCCGACGATGTAACTGTATTCATGACCACTATGATGCGGACCATGCAACAACAATAAGAATTGTTTGGTCAGATGTCTACACAGTTTGCAACCATGATGCATGAACGTGCGGCACCACCACCACCCAACTGGCTCATACTATTTCCACCACCTGTGCCTCAACACTTAGCGGAGAACTCTATCGCCAAGGTTATGGAGAGATTCAAGAAACTCCAACCTCCTGCGTTTTCCAAAATAACTTCTGAGACAATGCAGCCGGAATGGTGGATTAGTGCCCTAGAGAAGGCATTTAAAGTACTTAAGTGCATGGACGTACAGAAGATGATATGTGCAGGTTATCAGTTGTAGAATGAAGCCGAAGCCTGGTGGAAAGCTACCAAGCCTAACTTGGAAGCTACTCACCCGAATCCCACGTGGGAGCAATTTAAAGAAGTTTTCTTTAAGAACTACTTCCCAAAGAGTTTCAGGGATAGGAAAGAAGCTGAGTGCACTGCACTGGTGCAAGGGACCAAGTCAGTGTTGGATTACCAACAACGGTTCGAAGACCTATTCCATTTTGCTCCAGAGCACCTGAAAGGGGGAGTTAGTAAAGCAAAGAAATTAGAGAAAGGACTCAAGACTGAGATTGGATCAGTATTGTCAATTATGGACATCTGAGATTATGCTCAGATGGTTGACAAGGCAAAGACCATGGAAGATAGATTTAAAGAGAAAGCAAAGGAGAAAGCTGTGACGTCGTCTGTAGGTAAGAGGCCAAATAATTTCCAAACTTATAGCTGGCCAAATCAAGCTTACCGCGAAACCAATTCAAATTCCAACTCGACTCAGTATCATAGACCAAACGTGGGTCAGAACCATTTCCGCCCCACTTTCAATCGACTTGCTCAATCGACTATGAGTCAAGCGATAATAGCAGCTTCTCCAACCCGACCAGCTACCAGTCAAGTGAGCCAAGCCTCAACACCTGCTGTTCCACCCTATAAGTGCTATGTGTACAATAAGGAAGGGCACATGGCTAGAGATTACAGATCACGTGGGTATGGCAACAACTCGCCGAATCAGCCCTACGTTAGACCTTTTCAGCCATGGGACAATCGGACGCTAGGAAAGGTGTTTGCGATGACGAATGAAGAAGCTGAGGTGAACCCCGATGTATTGACAAGTAAGTTTGTTGAACACTACTAAGTTATAGGGAATAACTGGTTTACTTCATGTGACCTAAATTATGTACAAACCCTAGGTACCCTAAGTGTCTCGACCATACCTGCACGAGTACTATTCAACTCGGGCGCAACCCACTCTTTCGTTTCTACCACTTTTGCGAGTAGGATGAAAGATCAACCCAGAGACATCGGGCATGAACTAGTAGTCAGCACACCGACGGGTAGTGTCATGAGTTTGAAGGAGGTCTACAACCCTTGCCAGATTGAGATTTGTGGGAAGAATCTAACCGCACGATTGATAAAGTTGGATATAAAGGATTTTGACGTAATACTAGGCATGGATTGGTTATCCGCCTATGGTGCAAACGTCTTGTGTGCAGAGAAGAAGATAGTGTCTAAAATGGATGATGAGTCAATCCTCACCTATCAAAGTGAACCAAGAAGCAAACCCAGGAGGATAACCTTATCAGCCCTCCAGGCGCCGAAATTGTTAGATGATGGATGCCAAGGAATTTTTAGCCACTTTGATAGACACGGAGGCAAAGATAAAACCCTTGGAGGAACTTGAGCTCGTCAGAGAATTTCCTAATGTTTTTCCAGAAGATCTGACGCCGCTACTGCCTGACTGCAATATAGAGTTCGTAATTGATCTAATTCCTGGTGCAGCACCGGTATCCAAGGCACCATATCGGATGGCACCAATAAAAACTGAAGGAGTTGTAGGTTCAACTTCAAGATATGCTAAAGAAGGAATTTATACGACCCAGCGTATCACCCTGGGGAGCACCCATGCTATTTGTTAAGAAGAAGGATTGAAGTATGCGGCTGTGTATCGACTACCTCGACCTAAATAAGCTAACTATCAAGAATCGATATCCGCTGCCACGCATCGATGACCTATTTGATCAGCTACAAGGAGCAAGAATTTTCTCCAAAATCGATCTTAGGTCGGGATACCATCAATTAAAGATCAAGAGCGGTGATATTCACAAAATGGCGTTCCGAACTCGATATGGACATTATGAATTCCTGGTTTTGTCGTTCGAATTATCCAACGCCCCAGCAACGTTCATAGACATGATGAACAGAGTATTCCATGACGTATTGGATAAGTTCGTCATTGTGTTTATTGATGACATTCTGGTGTATTCCAAGAATGAGGAAAAACACGCTCGATACCTTACTTTCATGTTGCAGCGATTGGGAGAACACTGACTTTACGCCAAGTTCAGTAAGTGCAAATTTTGGCTGCGCCAGATTGGATTCTTGGGATACATCGTCACTAAGGACGGCGTCAAAGTAGACCCAGGAAAGGTGAAAGTGGTTCTCGAGTGGGAGACTCCAAAGAGTGCCACTGAGATTCGAAGTTTCTTAGGATTGGTCGGATATTACCGACGATTTATTGAGAATTTCTCACACATCTCGGCACACATGACAAAACTTACAAAGAAGGGAGCCAAATTTGAATGGAATGAAGCATGCGAGAAAAGTTTTCAGGAATTGAGAAATCGATTGGTGACAGCTCCAGTCTTGACCATTTCGGATGGCACCGGAGGAATGGTAGTATATACTGACGCATCCAGGACAAGATTGGGTGGCATCCTAATGCAGAAAGGTAAAGTAGTCACCTACGCCTCCAGACAATTAAAAGAACACAAGAAGAACTACCCTACTCATGACTTAGAGTTGGCAGCGGTAGTCTTCGCATTAAAGATATAGCGGCATCACCTATATGGCGAAAAGAGTGAAATCTTCAGCGATCATAAAAGTCTGAAGTATTTCTTCACCCAGAAAGAGCTGAACATGAGACAGAGGCGGTGGTTAGAACTGGTGAAAGATTATGACAGTGAAATCCAGTACCACCTTGGTAAGGCTAACGTTGTAGCTGATGCATTAAGCAGAAAGTCTCAGACTACATCTCTCACTTCCTTAGTCGTAAGCGAGTAGTTGGTAGAAGAAGCTCGAAAGTTTGATCTGGAACTCGTGATCGAAGGAATGGCTATGCAATTAGTAGCCATGGATCTATAGCTGTCGATATGAGAAGAGGTAATTACAAAGCAACCATTGGACCCTGAGCTGGCCAAGATCATTTGGGAAGTACAACAAGGTGTCCATAAGGACCCAGACTTTTCTTTGGCCCTTGATGGCACACTAAAGTTTTGAGACAGATTATGCGTGCCTGATGATTCTGATGTCCAAGATCGAATCCTTAAAGAGGCGCACAACTGACCTTATACAATCCACCCCGAAAGTACAAAGATGTACAAGGATTTGAAGAAGTATTACTGGTGGATGGGAATGAAAGAGACCATAGCTATATACGTGTCCAAGTGCCTCACCTGTCAATAGATAAAAGTAGAGAGACACCGACCGTATGGATTATTGCAGGCACTTCCCATACTTGAATGGAAGTGGGAAAGAATCACTATAGATTTTGTGACAAATCTGCCCAACACAAGGAAGGGCATGAATGCGATTTGGGTGATCGTAGACGGAGTGACAAAGGCAGCTCACTTTGTACCAATCAAGATAAGTTATTCAATGGAGAAGCTCGCCCAATTATATATAGAAAATATAGTCCTCTTACAAGGCGTGCCTGTTAGTATTGTGTCTGACAAAGATCCTCGGTTTACCTCAAGGTTTTAGAGGAGTTTACAAAAGGCATTGGGATCTCAACTGAATCTTAGTACAGCTTTCCATCCACAGATAGATGGACATTCAGAAAGAACTATTCAGACTCAGGAGGATATGCTCCGAACCTGTGTTTTGGAAATGAACAGTAGTTGGGATGCTCACATACCTCTGGTGGAATTTACATACAATAATAGCTATCACTCCACCATTGGCATGGCACCATTCAAAGCTCTTTATGGACGGAGATGTTGAACTCCGCTATATTAGGATGAAGTTGGTGAACGAAAATATCTTGGACCTGAGATGATACAAGTGACCTGCGACAAGGTGGATGTTATAAGAGAAAAGATCAAGGCAGCCCAGTCAAGACAGAAAAGTTATGTGGATAATTGAAGGAAGGATATTGAATTTGAAGTCGGAGAAAAAGTGTTCATTCGAGTGTCTCCAACTAAAGGATTGCTACGTTTCAACAAGAAGGGCAAGTTAAGCCCAAGATTTATTGATCCTTAAGAAATTCTTAACAAGGTGGGACCCGTAGCATACCGACTGGCACTACCACCATCCTTATCAGGCATCCATGATGTTTTCCATGTGTCAATGCTAAGAAAGTACATCAACAACCCGATGCATGTATTATCAACTGAACCTGAACAGTTGGACGTGGATATGACCTACGAGGAGCAACCTAAGGAGATATTGGATAGAAAGGAGCATAACCTCCATAATCGCACTATCGTATTCGTAAAAGATCGATGGGGAAACAATCCCATAGAAGAAGCTTCATGGGAGCGAGAAGAAGAAATGAAAGAGAAATATCCTCAACTCTTTGAATTGCAAGGTAAGAAAATTTTGAGGATGAAATTTTTGTAAGGAGGGGAGAAATGTCAAACCCTGCTCCTGACTGGATGGAATTTTGATTGAAGGATAGGAACCCCTGACCAGGCAACCAAGAACACTGTGGAGTATCAGTCCATTGATTTGGACTGATGAAGAAACCCTGTGTGGATCATCCTATGTACCTATCAGTAGATGGATCACTAACCCTTGCAGCTGCACAGGTCACAGCATTATATATGGCTTGGACTCCAGGTAAAGTCTCTCCTCTCCATAACTGTGGGACCCACCTCTAGAAAAGTGTGTAAAAAACTCTAATAGGCATGTGGGGACAATGCCCTAACCATGGGTCAAACCCCTGTGCAAGCCCCATTGAGATTCAACCTTGCTGAAATCTCTGGGCGATGCAGACAAGGCCCAAAGTCATCTCCCAAAGTGCAAAACAGCATATTAAATTGATTTTAAATTATCGGGACCACTCATATTGGACATGGGCACCCTCTATATGTAGAGGGGAGTCTGAGGGACCACCTCATACCCTTGGTTCACTGTGGACCCCACCAGTGTGCCCAAAATCACTAAGAAATAGTCCAAAAACTCATTTTGAAAAAGGGCCTTAGCAGCCAAACAGACCCGAGTATGGGCTGGGCCTATAAATAGGTCAGCCTTGGGCTCATTTAGAGCCTTTGGTGTTGTTCATTTTGTGGGAGAGAAAAGAAGAGGGAGAAGAAGAAGAAAGGGAAGAAGGAAGGAAGGGAGGAGCAGCTCACACATCTGAGCTCAGATTTCGTGGCACCAAAGCTCAGCTCACGTATATAATCACTGCCCCTACCTGCTGCTCCCTTTAAATGCTTGTGTTTTGGATGATTTTCTACTCTCTGGTAGCCCAGAACAGCCGGAAACTGCCTAGAACTGCTCCAAGTTTGCCATGCAAGTATGAAGCATGGAAGATCTGAGAATTTTAAGTAAAAATACAGATCTGTTCTACTGGTCTTGTAGCCAAAATCTGGCTGTGCATGGCTGCATTGCCAGATGCACTGTTATTTAGCTATTTAGAGGCCTGGATGCAATTGGCATGAGACCTAGCCCTAGGTGGTAGCAGCCTTGAATCATCATTTTACATCTGTTTCCAGCCTTGCATGTGGCCAAAATCCAGATTTGCTACTGAAGAAAACCCTGTGATACTATTTACTGGGCTGTCTGGGCAACCTCTGGCAACCAAGTGGTGGGCCCAGTGGAAAATCCACATGGACCAAAATGAAGATCACCCTTGGGGTCACCTAACACTTAACATGCATGGGGAGAAGATTTGGTCACTGTCCATAACCAACAACCTTGGAATCTTAGCCAAATCTTGATTTGAAGACTCTGGGCGATGCACCCAATGCCCAGAGACATCGCCCAATAAGTGAAATGCTACTATTTTGATGTTCTGACTTGGGGGACTTCACCCATTGGTCATGGTACTGTGTGGGAAACTAGGAAATGACCTAAATGCCCCTCCACACGTCTGTCCATATGAGAGAATGCTTGGGAACCTAAGTAGGCCCCGTAGGACTTGGAAACCCTGCCATGTTTGGTCCTGCAGCACTGTAAGCCTATTATGATCTAGGGTCAGGTACTAATATTGAGAAATGACCATTTTACCCCTAGGCCACCAACTCTGGATGATGCACCGGGACATAGGCCTAAGGCCCAGTGCAAGGCCCGGAGAATTCCAAGTGAAAACCAACTGAACACCTGGTCAACCCAGTGAGCTTAAGTTAACCCTAGGACCACTAGAGATAGATTGGAATATTAAAATAACAATTTTTTATTTATATCTAGGATTTAATCCTACGCTCGAGGCCTACAACCAGACTGCAGTTGGAATTGAATTTGCAATCGAGTTCTTAGAACCAGACCCAGGTGAGTGAAGTATTATCATATGTGTATGTGTAACTGTGTTACTATGCCGGTAGTTAAGAATCTTAAATTATAAATGCTGTGTTATCTAATTTTGTTCAAGTACTCAAATTACTGTACATTGACTGTCTGTTGATCAACACTGTGAATCTTATCTGATGATTGTGAATGTTAGACTAGATGTCGTAGTTAGACTAGATGCCGTAGCCAACTTGGAAATGAGGCCTGTGGTAGCCCGTAGAATGGGATACGGTTGACACCGCCCGACTCATACGATACCATATAGACAGGGGTTAGAGTTTCATCACCCGTGCTACGTACCCTTGCCAACAGGGGTTAAGGTGTTGGATGCCTGTGAGGGTGACCATATGTGTATATGAGAAAAGAAAAGAAATGAAAAGAAAGAAATATGCTTGCACCGGAATGGTGATTATGGGCTATAAGACAGAAATGAAAAGAAAAGAGAAAAGTGATGGATTGCCCTACAGGTGAATCACAGAGGGCTGGTCGGGCTGACCCTGGTGAACGAATGCGGGAGCTGACTGGTCCTCTCCGACAACTCAATGGGTTTATCACGGGAAGGGGTAACCAAGCCCGCACCAGGGATACATGTATTGGGGATTGTAGTAGCACTGACCCGACTTAGTTGTAATGTTTGGTGACTAATAAATAAACTGAACTTGCATGTCATGTAGGATCATGTGAATTGTGGTTGCATGTGCATGCATGATGATATGTTTTGCTCACGAGCTTAGTGGGGCTCACACTCTGTTATACATGTTTTTCCTAGATGATTCTGTAGGTGGATCCCGATATGGCATGGAGGCTCATTATGAGGAGGAGAGCCCGGGTTATTATGATGATATTGGTGTGGACCCCGACGGAGGTCATGCCAATGATGCATGCATTCTCGGTGGTCATTGATGAAGACCGTTGAAGAGTTCACTTAATGCTTTTTATCTTGGGGACTCCTTTTTGTTTTTGTTAGGAGTTTATCCCCGTCTTACTTGTGGTTTTGCTATAGTTTTTCTTACTTTCTTTTTGGGGTTGAGACAGCTCACCCTGTATATATATATGTATGTATTTTCTTTGGCTTTTGTTCTTGTTAGCTTTACTCATCAGTTTGTGGGTAGTTTGGGGAATGTATCAGGACAAACACATGTATGTATATATTATCATCATTTCCCATACCGCTATGCTTCTCTTTGTTATTGTAATTGTAGTTTATCTGCAGCACTCTGATCTTGCTTATGGTAAAGTGATGAATGTGGGTCCGTGAATGTAATAACTGCTTCTAGATCCGTGGGATTTGGCGGATTGCTGTTACGCAATTCGGGTCACCTACCTAATCCTCCCAGGGGGTGTTTTGTGGTGTGACATTCACAATGCTTTCCTCCTCGGCCAGTTGCAGGAAGAAGTCTATATGACACAGCCCCCTGGGTTTATTGACTTGACTCACCCAGATCATGTTTGTAAGTTGCATCGCTCTCTTTATGAACTCAAACAAGTCCCCCAGGCTTGGTTCCATCATCTTTTGGAGTTTCTTATTCATTTGGGTGTTCGTGGTTCTCGCATGGATACATCTCTTTTCATTCGGCCCCATGGCTCACATGTTAGTGATATTTTGGTTTATGTTGATGATAGACTTGTTACCAACAGTGATCAGTCTTCTATGGCAACTCTTCTTCAACAATTGTCAGGGGAATTCTCTATTAAGGACCTTGGTGACTTGCATTTCTTTCTGGGTTTTTAGGCTTTAAAGCACTCTAAAGGCGTCCTTCTTTCTCAGTCTCGTTACATCAAGGATTTACTTCATCAGGCTGCCATGACTGACTGCAAATCCATTAGTACTCCAATGGCGACCACTACGAAGCTTACTGATTAAGGGGGTGATCCAATGCCAAAATCTGACTGAGTATCATTCCATTGTGGTGCTCTCCAGTATGTCACCCTGATGCGTCCTAACGTTGCTTTTACTATTAATAAAGCGTGTCAGTTCATGCATGCACCCACCATTGACCACTGGCAACTGGTCCAGCACATTCTTCATTATCTAAAAGGTACACACACCCATGGTCTGGTGTTTGAGCGTTCTTCCTCCCGATCATTACAAGCTTTCTCTGATGCGGACTGGGCTGGTGATTCTAGTGATCGAAAATCCATGGGCGGCTTTGCTATTTTTCTTGGACCAAATCTTGTGTCTTGGACCTCAAAGAAGCAGCACACTGTTGCACAATCTTCCATTAGGGCTGAGTACAAGGCTCTTACGAATGCCTCTGCTGAGTCAATTTGGATAGAATCACTTTTTTTGGAACTGGGTTTTCCACTTTCTAGTCCGCCGATACTCTGGTACGACAACATTAGGGCTACATATCTCTCCGCCAATCTGGTCTTCTATGCTCGTACCAAGCATGTGGAAATTGATTTTCACTTTGTCTGTGATTGTGTCACCAGGAAACAGTTACAGGTGCAGTTTATCTCCACTAAAGATCAATTGGCTGAACATTTACAAAGCCACTAGGTATGGGCTGTTTCCAATTCTTACAAGACAAGTTGAAGATTCGCATTCCAGAATCTCCACCTTGAGGGGGTGTATTGAGGATAATACAGTCTTTCTCTCCCTCTTATGATTTGGGATCTTCCAAGTATGGAAACCATACTGATGGTAGCCCAAGAAATCCTCACATGTGATATCAAGTCCATGAAATCCTCACATTTGATATCAAATCCATCAAGGAGTGGCAACTTCCCTATTGGATGTGTTTCCTTCTTAGCTATTGCCATATTCATTGTAATCTCTTATTATTCTCTTACCTTGTAAACACCAACACATGTACTCTTTATATATTCTCTTCATTGGAGAGAATTAAATCAATGCAAAATATTCTAACTTGTAAACTCTAATATCCAATTACCAATCCTTCTAGAAGTTTATTTTCTTGCCATTACCCACTACCCCACCTTTTCTTTCGAAGACATAAACTGCCACATTCTCTTTACTCTGGTTCATACCAAAGAAGATTTGTATCCCATTTTTAAAGAGCCATTGATGCTCATAATTCTTGACATAAAGAACCTACTGATTGGTGAATCTTCATGCTTGATTTCTCACACCAATATACTAAGAAGTGCTATGTTGATATCCAGAAGCCTTTGAATGCCCAAATCTCTAGAGACATTTTTTCGATTCATATTCCATTTGTTCTTGGCCCCCCATCATCTCAATCCTCTTCACCCATCTCCACCATCTCCCCATTCCCACTATGCCAATCTATTGGGGTAAATTCCACACATCACCCATTATGGTTTTAGTTGTACTAACCTGTGTTATATTGTATAGAGAGACTTCAAAAGAGATGAGCATCAAGTAAGGGGGAGCATGTAAAAGCTTGATGCACTAAGACAAAGATTTCAAAAGAATGTTTTGAAGTGAAGGACTACGTTCAAGACTTCTATTCAAGCAACTCAATGGGATACAAGACCTCATAGAACTTGCTTATTCTTATATTTAGTTGTATCATGTTTATAGTCACAATTAATGTATTGCACACACTTGCATACATTCATTTAGATGGAATTTAGGAGGTTTAAATTAAACCCAATCCATGTGACCAAACCAAATTGGATTCATCCATGTAAGTCCAATAAAGGACTTAACAAATTTCAGCAAAAATTTAAAAATCCAGCATATCGGATCATGAAACGGCATACCGGATCAGTGTTGCAATCTTAGGAAATTGCTCATAGTAGCCTTCCAGCCTATGCCGGATTGTAATCCAACATATCAGATCATAATCCAGCATACCGGATCAATATAATATTGTTATCTTTTGACCATTATTACTTTGTTCAATAAGAAAATTAGGTGATCTGACATACCGGATTGGAATCCAGCATACCGAATTATTTATGGCTTTTGGAATCCGATCTTGAAATAGATTCCTAATTGAATTGAGCCATCAAGCCTATAAATACCCTATTGTTTAAGGCTCTAATGACTACTAACAGTCATCATTAAGAGACTTCATCACAAGCTCTAATTGCAATAGTCTAAGTGAGCATTCAAACATCCAATCATCATAGGCTCACACACTCAAGCTCCTCAACCTCATCTAGCTTCAAGCTCCTCAACCTCATCTAGCTTCAAGCTTCAAGGGTGGAAAGTAGCATACACTTCTACTAAGGTTGAGGTAACCCTTTTCCTAGTAGTTTTTACTTTATGTTTTAATTGAGTCCTCTTGCTCGGAATCAAGAGTAGTGAGTTCTCTTGCTCAGAATCAAGATTGGTTGAGTCCTCTTGCTCAGAATTAGGAGTAGTTGAGTTCTCTTGCTCTTAATCAAGATTTGTACGAGTTATCTTGCTCTCATTCAAGATTTATTTTAGTAAAATTCTCTCTAAGTTGAAAGGAGTGGACGTAGGCATGTGTTGGCCGAACCACTATAAATCTCTTGTGTCACTCTTCTAATTATTGCTTGTTGTCCTTACTTTGGTGATTTATTTTAATTTTTGCATAAGATTTTATAATTCCCTAGCTTCACCTATTCACCTCCCTCTAGGTGAATTCACACAATCCCCCTCCCCTAATAATCAGCCTCTTCAACCCGCACCTCCTCCCCAGCTTCCTCTACGGTTAGGTCTAACCTTTCACCCATTCCTGTTGCCTTTCCCATCCCTTCCCCTATATCCTTCTCTTCCCATGTTGGACCATCCAATCCTAGACCTTTACCTCTCCCCTTCTACAATTGTGGCTCCATTAACCCTTAACCCCCTTCCCCTGGCCTCCTCATTACCAACCCACCTTCTGCGGTCGCTCCTCTTACCAGAGTGCATTAAATGAAGCTACATTGTTACCCAACCCAACCCCATGCCCTCACTAATACCACCATCCTAGCTGAACCTACTTATTTCTCTCAAGCTAAAAAATTCCCGAGTGATGCTTTGTGATGGCTTATGACTTTAATACCCTACTTTAAAATGACACATGGTCTCTTGTTCCGTGCACTAGCCATATGAATTTGGTATGGTGCAAGTAGGTCTACCACATTAAAAGAAAGGCATCTTGTTGGCAAGGGGTTCCACCAATAACATGGGATTGACTGCTCAAAGACTTTTGGCCCTGTTGTCAAATCTACCTGTCATACCCGCACCTGAACTGGGTCTGATTAATTATTTTATATGTTGTAGGTCCCACGAAGACTCCCATGACACTGGTGACATGTGGACCATGATTATTGAAGACTATGAGTAAAGTCTTTAATTCCATAAATATGTTAGTTGAGACCCTTGAAGCAGAAGCTACTGATTAAGTTCTATAGCACCCACCGGATGATCCGTGATCAACTAGTCTGATCATCCGGTGCACCTTACGAACTCTATTCTTGTTGTTTTGGTTTGAGTTTTTGGGGGTTCTATCTCACACATTATCCAAGGCCATGTCCACTAGTAACCTGTGGTGCATTGATCGGGTAATCATCCGAGAGGAAGCCAGTCCAGTGGTAGCAGCTTATATACCAACTTGGAGGCAGACACCACCCCCATGCAGCTGTTCTGTGCATAAACTGATGCACAACCCAAGGTAAATGCCTCACTTTTGATGAAATGAGGTTATAAATATTTAAACACTATTAGTGGCTGAAAAACTATGTGTGGCAAGTGTCCAAACCATGGCATAGGCCTCTGTGGGGTGTAAATGCAAAAATAGTAGAATTTCCTCTACTGGTCGATTGCCACTGGTCCATTAGATCGACCAGTTGGATCGACCAGTACTGCTGTCACATGAGATTTTCACTTCTATTGTGTGGGGCCTAGTGTCTCCCACCCCGAATCACCCCCAACATCCAAATTATCCTGTGGAAATATTATCCCAACAATGTGACCATGTGGGGCCCACCTATTAACCTATGTGCATCTAGAACAAACTTAAAAATGCATTTTAGCCTAAAGGGTCCCTAGCCAAACAGGCTTTAGGGGCACTTAATATAAATAGGCCGAGGTCAGGTTTGAGCTCATTTCTTAGCAAAGCCATGGGGGAGAGGAGAGAAAGGAAGAGAGAAGGAGTAGGGAAGAAGAAGGGGACTTGGAGAAGCTTGAATACCTCTTTGTGCTGAGAAGATCCTCAAGGTAATCCCTTCTCTAGCTAGTTTTCTTAGCTATCTCTGTTGTTCTAAAGATGTTGGTCTGATCAGCCTTTATTCATGCTGTGTAGCCATGATTCATCAAGTTTACTAGTAAAATTGTCATGGTTTACTAGCTTAAAAACATGGATCTTTGCATGCATGTAGGCCTTTCACCTACCATCTTTTATGTGTTATATACTGTAATTATCATTTTCAGCCTGTAGATAATCGATTTCCATGCCCATAGTGAGCTAAGGATATGTTCTATGGTGTTGTACATGTCTTCCTTCAGATGCATGATGAATTCATGACCTTGTGTACATAAAAATATTGTTTTGGAGTTAATCAAACTCCTTTGTGATGGATTTTTGTTCATTCATGAGTACAAACCCATTCATGTTAGCCATATGGGCCGTACATCAAAAAACCCCCATGCATGTTCAATCTTTCCTTTGGATTATGTTGGTTGCCATGGGTGTAACCTATTGGTACCCCCTGATCATCCTTGATGGCCATTAAATAGGAGAACCAAGCCCAAATTGTGCTGGCTATTCAAATTCTTGAGCTACACAATCATTGGTCGATTGCCACTGGTCCATTCGATCGACCAATACCAGAAGCTTTGCCCAAATGCAAGCTTGATCAGCCCATGGCCTTTAGTACCTTGTGATAGGCCTTTTGTGTTGAAAACCCATGCCATCCCAGTCCTATATCTACTAGGTGGAGACAGCTTGACTCTTGAGAATGGTGGTTAGCCAACCAACCCAAGTTGGGGACAATACCCTAACCCAAACCCTGTTGGACCCACTTATCTTGTCAAACCTTGCCCCTGACTGACTGGAATCTTGACTAAAGGACAGGAATCCCAGACATGGCATCCAAGCACATTGTGGAGTATCACTCTAGTGATTGAGATTGATGAAGAAACCCTATGTGGATCATCCTATACACCTGTCAGTAGATGGATCACTGACCCTTGCAGCTGCACAGCTCGTAGCATAATGTACTGCCAGGACTCCAGGTATTCTCTCCCCTCTTCACAACTGTGGGACCCACCCCTGGAAATGTGTGTAAAAGACCCTAAATGACATGTGGGGACAAGGCCCTGACCATGGGTCAAACCCCTGTGCAAGCCCACAGAGTTTCAGCCTTGCTGAAATCTCTGGGCGATGCACTGGGCGATGCAGACATCACCCAGAGACATTGCCCAGAGTGCAGAACAGCATAATTAATTGATTTTAAATTATGGGGACCACCCATATTGGACATGGGCACCCTCCATAGGTTGAGGGAAGTCTGAGGAACCACCTCATACCCCTAGACCACTATGGACCCCACCAGAGTGCCCAGAATTGCTGAGAATGCAGTCAAAAATGCATTTTCAAAGAGGCCTTATTAGCCAAATAGGCCTTAGTCAGGCTGGGCCTATAAATAGATGTACCTCAGCTCATTTTAGAGCTCTTGGTACTGTTCAAACCGTGGGAGAGAAAAGAAGAGAGAAACGAGAGAAAAGAGAGGAAGAAGAGGAAGAAAAGAGAAGAAGGAAGGAAGGAGGCGCAGCATACACTTCTGAGCTCTGATTTCGTGGCACCCCAGCTCAGTTCAGGTATAAAATCCATACACATACCTGCTACCTTCTTTAAATCTCTATGGTTTTGTTAAGTTTCTGACCTCTAGCAGCCCAGAACAGCTGGGAACTTCCATTGGCTGTCCCAGATCTGCCATGCAAGCATGATGCATGGAAGTTCTGGAGATTTTATGTGATTTTACAGGTCTATTTTACTGGTTTGAGAACCAAAACCTGGCTGTGCATGGCTGCACTACCCAGTTGCACTGAGAATAGACTGTTTAGAGCCCTATGTGAGGGCAAACTTGAATCAGTGTATTTCACCTATGATCAGCCTTGCATGTGGCTGAAACCAAGTCTGGGATGTTGGAAAAATCGTGGTTATATTCACTAGGCTGTCTGGGCAGCCTCTGGCAGCCAAGTGGTGGGCCTAGTTGAAAATCCACTTGGACCAGAGTGAAGATCACCCCAGGGGGTACCTAATACCCTAACATGCATGGGGAGAGGGTTTGGTCACTGCCCATTGCCAGCAACCTTGGGAATTCAGCCAGATCTAGTTTTTGCAATCTCTGGGCGATGCAAACAACACCCAGAGACATCGCCCAGTGAATGGAATTTGACAGTTTTGCTGTTTTGACTTGGGGGACTTCACCCATTGACCATGAAATTATGTGAGAAGGTGGAAAATGACCTAACTGCCCTTTTCCATAACTGCTTATAGGAATACATGGTTGGGAACCCAAGTGGGCCCCGCAGGACTTGGAAACCCTGCCTATGATTGGTTCTGCAGTACTGTCAAGTTGGAGACAGCACTGTAAGCCTAATGTAACCTAGGGTTAGGTACTAATACTATAAATGACCATTTTTCCCTAGGCCACCATCTCTGGATGATGCGCCAGGACATAGGCCTAAGGCCCAATGCAAGGCCCAAAGAATTCCAAGTGAAGACAAATTACACACTGAGTCAACCCAGTGAGCTTAGATCAACCCTAGGACCTCCAAAAACAAATTAGGTTATTAAAATGATAATTTTTTATTTATATCTAGGATTTGATTCCGCGCTCGAGGCCTACAGCCAGATTGCAGCCGAAACTGAATTGAGTTCTTAGACATAGACCCAGGTGAGTGAAGTATTATCATATATGCATGTGTAACTGTAATGCTATGCCGACAATTAAATTCTTGAATTATAAATGCTGTGTTATTTAATTTTGTTCATTTACTCAAGTTACTACACAATGATTGTTTGTTGATCAACATTGTGATTCTTATCTGATGATGTGAATGTTAGATTAGATGCCATGGTCGGCTTGGAAATGAGGCCGGTGGTAGCCCGTAGTATGGGATACGGTTGACACCGCCCGACTCATACGATGCCATATAAACATGGGGCTAGAGTTTCATCACCTATGCCACGCACCCTTACCAACAGGGGTTTAGGTGTTGGATAACTGTGAGGACTACTGTAAAACCCTAGAGGCGTTTACGTCAGGAAGCCTCAGCACAGCTGAAATGCCCCAGGGCAGATTTGTCTGGAAGCCTCGGGCCTACAAGCTTGGGAAGCACCGAAAGGTGAAGTTTTGGCGGAATGCCACATATGATGATTATGCACCGGTTCGGGTGAATTGATATTGAGTCGGTTACCTCACAGGAGTTAATCCAGAGGATCGGTCGGGCTGACTTGGGTAGGGAGATGCTGGAGCTGGCTGATCTTCTCTGACAACTCAATGGGTGTATCATGGGAAGGGGTAACCAAGCCCGCTGATGAGCACATTTATGTGTGAAATCTTAAGGCATAAATTATACATTTTACCACATTGAACAGAGTTACTCGGTGCTTTCTTGTGCTTTTCAAGGTTTAGGTGAATTCTTGTGAAAATGAAGGAGATGATGCTAAGGAGATGTTTTTAAGCTTTTAGAAGTGTAAATGCATGCATAGCCCATTGAGTCAGCTTCGTAATGGTTCAAACGGCACTTAATTCTGAGTTGAAACGAAGAAGTTATGGCCGTTTTCGTAACGACGCATGAAAATGGTCTATAGGGGTTTATTTATAATTATTGACAGTCGGATGGGGACAAAGTGAAGCGGAAGTTCAGATTTTAGGAGCCTTAATGCAATTATCAGAAGTTACTTTACTGTACCCGAAAGATTCCATTTGGAAGGCTCTGGACAGTCCAACTTCAACTTGAGATATCTTGGGCTCCCCAACTCCGAATTGGATGAAATTTGGGTCTATTTTGTGTGATTTTTCACAAGGAACACAATGGTGAGACCTATATAAGCATCCCATGCTCCACATTTTCTGAAGGATAGAATGGGTATTTTATTTATTCTTGAAGGAATCCTAGTCATCACCCTTACTCTCTCTCTCCTTCAACTTCTCAAGGGCACTTCTGGAACTCTACTTGGGATAGATTTATTTTGAAAGATATTTTCTCATCTATGGAAGGTTGAAAAATCAAAGATGCTTTGATTTTATTGCTTGGAGAAGATATCTACAAAGAAAAGGAAGCACAAGTTAGAATTAGAAATTTACTTTTCTAAAAATAGAAGGTCTATGTAAATAATCTTTTCTTCTTCTTCTTTCTATTTTTTTCTTTTTTTCTTAGGATTCAAGGCATTGTAAAAGAGGAAGGAGAAGAGAATATTCTCTTTTCTTAGGGAATATTTCTCCTACACTTCCCACTTCTCTCTTCTCCTCTCTTCCCCTATAAATACCCCTTGCCCTTTGGGTTGTAAGAAATTAGTTTTTTTTAGTTTAGTTTTTTAGTTAGTTTCTAGTTCAATTTTAATTCAGTTTTTTTAGTGTAATTTTTACTTCATTCACTTAGTGAAATTTTCTCTTCTTTTCCTATTTTTAGCTTAAGTTCTTAGTTTTGATTTCATAAGTCTAGTTTAATGGTTGTAATAGTTATAGTTTAAAGCTTCCTAGTCTAAGTTTCTATGTTGATGACAAGACATGGAGATTTAGAAGAGGAAGCCATGGTGAGTTTATTCAAGTATTCAAACACATCAAGGTATCTCATTCTCTAAACCCTTAATCCCATTCTCCCTTTCCTCTATCTCTCTCTATCTTCTTCTTCTTCTCCCTCTATTTCTTTTATTTTTTTTATATGGTTGTGATTTGTGGATGCACTTTTATTCCCTTATTCCTTTTTATGTGGTTATTATGTGTGGCTGCTTTCTTTATTCCTTTCAATTTGCGTTAGTCTGATAGGTTAGATGCTCATGTGTTAGGACACCAATTTAATCCCTTAATTTTGTTAGATACTTATGAGTTAGGATGCATTAATTTTCATTAATTTAATTAGTTTAATTTAACACTTTAATTTGGTTCATTTTGCATTACTTTTAAGTTAGTTAAATAGAGTGGCGTATATCTCCTCGTGTTCGACCCGTAGCTACGATTGACCCGTACGCTTGCGGTATTATTTTAACTCAAACAAGTTTTTGGCGCTGTTGCCGGGGAGATTATTGACCACTTTATTTTTTTGATTTTTAAGTAATTCGAAGTGCTTTAGTTTCTTCTCTTTTTCCTCTTTTTTTTTTTTTTTTTTAAAAAAAAAAAAAAAAAAAAGATTTTTGAAAATCTCTTCTTGTTTCTCTCTTCTGTTTCAAATAGTGTGCGCCCAATCTAAAGTCTTTCATATGCCCAAACCCAGCCAATCTTGGTGCCCCTTGATTCGTTGGGTGGTTTGGATTGGCATGTAACTTATCTTTGGAGGTGACCACTCTTGATAACAGGAAAGCGACATAGTGAGAGCGTTGGAAACAGAAACGTATAGTAGTCCTCCACCCTACATCAGAATCCATTTGGAGTCGCCCGTAGGTGGCTCGTGAAGACTATACGGGTTCCCTTGCTGTCAACCTATATGGCAACCTTACAGCTTTGGAATCATTGTTTCGATTTCTGAGGGATAGATACACTATCTACCTTGGGCTCCCTCTTGTTTTTAGTATTTTTTTTTCTCTAGTCTTTTATTTTTCTTTAAATTTTTTTTTTTTATGGGAGACCTCAATTTGGGATAGGTGGTTAGTTTAGAATTATGGCAAATACACTTCCAAATAAGACTTTGGGGGAAAGATGGACCTATGCTAAGGCAACCATGATTTTGGAGGAAATGTTTAAACAGGTTAGGGAAGCCAAAAGTAGTGAGATAGAGAACAATTTTGCACCACCCCAGTACAATTTTGCTCCCCAACCCAACTATGGGTTTTCCGAAAATTTTGATTGGTCACATCCCCAAACAATCCATGTTATGGAAGGACGCCCTAATCTTTATGGGGGTAACTATGGTGAAGAGAATGTGAGTCTTCAATTTCAATACAATTCTTTTGGCACTTACAATCAGGAGTGGAGTGATCATCCCGATTTCTTGTGGAATCAATGGAATAACCAAGCTGGACCACCCAATTTCCAATATCATGGTCAGTTTGATCCTCCAATGCCCAACCCTCCATTAAATCTCAATGGGCCACCTCTCCTTGAACCATATCACCAACCCCTTGAGTTTCAAAACATGGGTGAGAAGGCCAGACTGAATGAGTTTGAGAAATACATAGACCTTCTCACAACAAGCCAAAATACCATGGAGAAGCAACTCTCTCAACTGATAACCATGTTACAGGAGGAGGAAACAGGTACATTACCTAGTCAGCCTGAACCGCCCCATCCCCAATTTAATGATATTGAAAGTCCACCACCCCAGTTTGAGGTTAATGAGAGTCCTTCCCAACAAGCTGCTTTTCATGATGATTTATTTGTTGAGATTGAGTCTCCTCAAGATATTAGTGAAGCGAGGTTTGATGAGCTACCTGGGGAAGTTCACCTTTTGCCTGAAATTTCTGATTTTAGTGAGCCTAGTGAATTTATTGATTTAGAATCAGATTTTCATGATAACATAGAAAGCCAGGAAATTCGATCTCCCCCTCTCTCTTTGGAAAACTTAGATAATTGTCATTTTGAGGATTCCATTGTCTCACATATTGATTTTTTCAAACCTCCTAGGTTTGACGATTTTATCGAGGAGGACAACGTTAGTCATAATGCCTTTCAAGCATATTTTCATGATCCTTATTTGACAAACCAAGTTATGCAAAGAGCGGATAGTTGTATTGCTAGGATTGATTTAAGTAAACCTCCAATTTTTAATGATTATTTAGATGCGGTTATTCATAATCCTTTTTATGCTTATTGTGATCCCTTTTTGGTTGATTTTTCAAAGAATGATAGGTATTCTACATTGCAAATAGGAGAGAAGGGAAGGATTTATGGCCTGAGTTTTATTGCCTTCATTTTTCACTGTCCCATAAGGACAGATTTTTCTATTGGATATTTCTCAGTTGTGCTTAACTTCCGTATTATTTCTCGCTTTACTAAAATTCATGATCGAGTGTTTTCTAGTTCGAAAGCTATTTCTCCATTTACTGGCCATGGATTGAGATTTCTATTGCTGCTCCTAGCACTTTTTATAGAGCTCATGACTCTTCATGATCCTCGTTGTTGATTATATCCGGTAAGCCCCTTCATCTCCTCCCTTGTCCTTATGTTTTTTCTTTTATGCATGCATTGAGGACACTGCATGAATTAAGTGTAGGGGGGATGTTGGGCTTAATTGGTGAATTTTGATTGTGGCAATAGTTTGGTTTTGTGCATATGTCTCTTTGATTGCAAAACGAGAGAGAGAGGAAATTAGGTGTCCTAGCATGCGAAATAATAAAAAATCTCTTTTCAAGGATGGTAATTGGTTTGTATCCGGTGAGAGGAATTGAATTGAAAAATATGAGCGTTATTTCATTTGATGGCTAGATTCCTCTATGTGTTTTATGGATCCTTTGATCTTTTGGCTAGTAGTTGAGACCAATTTGTTTGTGGCAAGGCAAGGCATGAAAGTGGAAGTGAATGAAAAAAAAAAAAAAAGAAAAAAAAAGCAAGGAATAGAAAAGAAAGTGGAATTCCTTGGGACTAGACAGGGCACTGTGCCTCATGAAGCAGGGTGACTTGATCAAAATTCCTTGGAAGGAAACTCAAAAAAAAAAAACTCTTGCATCAATGTCTCAATGTCTTATGGATACATGCAAAAAGTGAAGCTACCAAGTATTTGGGTGTCTGGTGTATGCTCCACCATGTCATTCAGAGAACAGTAGTGGAGTAGAAATAGAGTTTGTGGTTGAGAAAGAAAAAAACTTTTGCCTTAATGCCTGAAAAAAAAAAAAAGTATGGTCAACAATACTCAATGCCTAAGTCTTTGGTTCCATCGATGCTATGGGGGGTTTACTTGAAGGTGAGTAGTGTTCAGAAAATATGAGGAGATCCCTTGAACTTGATGCATGCTTGTTACTTGAATTGATGTGGGGTGATAAAATTCAAGTGTGGGGGAACCTTTGGCTCCTTGATCTTTAGTTGAACACTTTTTGGGATTATGTACACTATCCTACTTATGCCATGATTAAAATTTACAGCATTCATTTACAATTGAATTTTGGGAGTATATTCATTGCAAACACCCACGAGACACAACTCTCACTAGGGTAACCTAGGGTTTAAAGGCTATTGCATTGAGTTAGGATTTTCTATATTCTATGTTAGTTTTTGTTTTTGTTTTACTTGAGGACAAGTAACGTTTAAGTGTGGGGGAATCTGATGAGCACATTTATGTGTGAAATCTTAAGGCATAAATTATACATTTTACCACATTGAACAGAGTTACTCGGTGCTTTCTTGTGCTTTTCAGGGTTTAGGTGAATTCTTGTGAAAATGAAGGAGATGATGCTAAGGAGATGTTTTTAAGCTTTTAGAAGTGTAAATGGATGCATAGCCCATCGAGTCAGCTTCGCAATGGTTCAAACGGCACTTAATTCCGAGTTGAAACGAAGAAGTTATGGCCGTTTTCGTAACGACGCGTGAAAATGGTCTGTAGGGGTTTATTTATAATTATTGACAGTCGGATGGGGACAAAGTGAAGCGGAAGTTCGGATTTTAGGAGCCTCAATGCAATTATCAGAAGTTACTTTACTGTACCCGAAAGATTCCATTTGGAAGGCTCTGGACAGTCCAACTTCAACTTGAGATATCTTGGGCTCCCCAACTCCGAATTGGATGAAATTTGGGTCTATTTTGTGTGATTTTTCGCAAGGAACACAATGGTGAGACCTATATAAGCACCCCATGTTTCACGTTTTCTGAAGGACAGAATGGATATTTTATTTATTCTTGAAGGAATCCTAGTCATCACCCTTACTCTCTCTCTCCTTCAACTTCTCAAGGGCACTTCTGGAACTCTACTTGGGATAGATTTATTTTGAAAGATATTTTCTCATCTATGGAAGGTTGAAAAATCAAAGATGCTTTGATTTTATTGCTTGGAGAAGATATCTACAAAGAAAAGTAAGCACAAGTTAGAATTAGAAATTTACTTTTTTAAAAATAGAAGGTCTATGTAAATAATTTTCTCTTCTTCTTCTTTCTATTTTTTTCTTTTTTTCTTAGAATTCAAGGCATTGTAAAAGAGGAAGGAGAAGAGAATATTCTCTTTTCTTAGGGAATATTTCTCCTACACTTCCCACTTCTCTCTTCTCCTCTCTTCCCCTATAAATACCCCTTGCCCTTTGGGTTGTAAGAAATTAGTTTTTTTTAGTTTACTTTTTTAGTTAGTTTCTAGTTCAATTTTAATTCAGTTTTTTTAGTGTAATTTTTACTTCATTAACTTAGTGAAATTTTCTCTTCTTTTCCTATTTTTGGCTTAAGTTCTTAGTTTTGATTTCAAGTTCTTAGTTTTGATTTCATAAGTCTAGTTTAATGGTTGTAATAGTTATAGTTTAAAGCTTCCTAGTCTAAGTTCCTATGTTGATGACAAGACATGGAGATTTAGAAGAGGAAGCCATGGTGAGTTTATTCAAGTATTCAAACACATCAAGGTATCTCATTCTCTAAACCCTTAATCTCATTCTCCCTTTCCTCTATCTCTCTCTATCTTCTTCTTCTTCTCCCTCTATTTCTTTTATTTTTTTTATATGGTTGTGGTTTGTGGATGCACTTTTATTCCCTTATTCCTTTTTATGTGATTATTATGTGTGGCTGCTTTTTTTATTCCTTTCAATTTGCGTTAGTCTGATAGGTTAGATGCTCATGTGTTAGGACGCCAATTTAATCCCTTAATTTTGTTAGATGCTTATGAGTTAGGATGCATTAATTTTCATTAATTTAATTAGTTTAATTTAACACTTTAATTTGGTTGATTTTGCATTACTTTTAAGTTAGTTAAATAGAGTGGCGTATATCTCCTCGTGTTCGACCCGTAGCTACGATTGACCCGTACGCTTGCGGTATTATTTTAACTCAAACACCCGCACCAGAGATACATGTATTGGGGATTGTAGTAGTACTAATCTGACTTAGAAGTATTGTTTGGTGGCTAATAATTAATCTGGACTTGCATATCATGTAGGATCATGTGGATTGTGGTTGCATGTGCATGCATGATGATATATTTTGCTCACGAGCTCAGTGGGGCTCACACTCTGCTATACATGTTTTTCTTTTAGATGATTCTGTAGGTGGATGCCGCTGTGGCATGGAGGCTCATTACGAGGAGGAGAACCCTGGTTATTATGATGATATTGGTGTGGACCCCAACAGAGGTAGTGTTGATGATGCATGCATTCTCGGTGGTCATTGATGAAGACCATAGAAGAGTGTAGTTGATGCTTTTTATCTTGGGGACTCCTTTTTGTTATTGTTAGGAGTTTATCCCCATCGTGCTTGTGGTGCTGTCTTAGTTTTCTTTTCTTTTTGGGGTTGAGTTGTTTCACCTTATATATATATATATATATATATATATATATATATATATATATATGTATGTTTGTATTTCTTTCTTTTAGCTTTTGTCAGTTTTGTTTCTCTTTGTGGGTTGTATCTGGGCAGGAAAGTTTCAGAACACTTTGTATATGTATAGATCACCTTCATTCCCGTATTGTTACGCTTTCTCTTTGTTTATCATAATTGTAGTTTATCTGCAGCACTCTGATCTTGCTTATGGTAAAGTGAAGAATGTGGGACCGTGAATGTAATAACTGCTTCTTGATCCGTGGGATTTGGCGGATTGTTGTTATGCAATTTGGGTCACCTACCTAATCCTCCCAAGGGGTGGTTTGGGGTGTGACAGAGCTAACACCCTAGGACTCCTTGGTATGAAAACATGTCCTTTCCCTTAAAACTCTTTCCAGTTTTGCAGCTGTGACCCTACTGGTCGATTGCCACTGGTCCATTGGAAGGACCAGTACCAATCGACCACTACAGAAACTTGATCCAGGTCTGAGTCTATTCTGCCCCTTGGCCTGAAACACCACATGGGAGACCAGTTCATGTAAAATAAATGGGGAATCATACCCTATTGCTGCATTTGAGCAATAAATGCGTTGATTTCCACTGGTCCATTAGATGGACCAGTCCAATCAACCAGTGCAAGTCTTGATTGAAAAACCTAACCATAGCATATGGAATTGCTTAGAACAGTGCTTAGAGACCCCTTGGTGTGAAACCATGAACTCTTTTTCCAATTTACTGCTGTCAACCCCACTGGTCGATTGCCACTGGTCTGTTGGATCGACTAGTGCTGCTGTCTTTACAAAATTGGGTCTAGCCTTGGTCTGGGACTTAGACCATGGGTACCCTTAGACTCCTTACTCCATTATTAACATATTAATGTTTGATTTACTTTAATTAACCTTAGGCCATAAAAATTTATTCGGCGACGCTTGTTGGAGTGCATTTGAAAGCTGGGAACCTTTCGAGCAACTACACCTTAGCCAAGGTGAGTGGTTTTGAATCATCCATGTGGGTGCGATGCTGCTGGATACTGTAATGATAATTAAATGCTGTTATTTTTTTTAAATTACATTGGAATTATGAAATCAATGACGTAAACATGGATTGATCGTGTTATGATTAAATTGCTACATTATGATGAATTGCATGATATTGAACTGCTAGTCTAGATGCCATAGTCGGCTTGGAAATAAATGGTATAGTATGCTGTAGTATGGGCTGCGGAAGCACCGTGCACTTCATACTTGGAAATGGAGAGTGTGGTAGCCTGTAGAATAGGATGCGGTTGACACCACTCAACTCAGACTTACCATGTAGATCATCTGGTTAGGTCAAACATACCCTTATGCTATAGCCCTTACCAACAGGGATGATGTGTTGGGTGATCATGGTCTCCTAAAAGCCGAGGAGGGCAGAATCTGGGATAGCTTTTCATGGTTATCTTGGGATCTACCAAGGAAGGGAGTCAGTGCTCCCGGACCAGTGCGGGTTCCATTCGTAATGATTGAGGCCGCAAACAAAGTGATGTTAGGAAGAAGCAGAGGTTGTTGCCCTAGTCATTGCAAGTAGCATATACCTAGTGACTTAGTTGTGTTGCTAGGTGGACTAGCATAATAAAATTGAATCCAAGCATATAGACTCATGATGTTGTGTTGCATCTGCATGCATGATTTATTATTGACTTGCTGGGCTCGGTGGAGCTCATCCCTTGTGGAATATTCTTTTAGATGATTTTACAGGTGGACGTCTCCCTGAATGGGAGGATCATCTCGGACAGGATGGTGATGGTGATTGTGACTGTCTTGGTGTGGACCCCGACGAAGGTGACCCCTCTAATGCGGGTGCATAGAGTTGGGTTGGAAGAGATGACTTGATCGAGGGCTGTCTTTATTTTTTATGTTCTTTGAGCATTCTTTTTGTGGATAGCTTGAGGGCATTTCTTTTGTAAAGCTTATAGATACATCTTTGTATATATTCTATCTACGATATAAAGCTAGGAAAATGCCATGTATATAGTACAAGTATAGTCAAGTCCTGTGGTCTACTTCAGAATAATGAATCTTGAAAACCCTTATGTATAAATCTTTAGTTTCTCCGCTGCACTCTGATTTTATAATGGTTATTGTGGATGCTTGTGTGTGTTTATGAGTGGTGTTTGCTTCTAGATCCTAGAGATTTGGCAGACGTGGTTTGACATCCGGGTCACCAGCTCAATCCTCCTAGGGGGTGGTTTGGGGTGTGACATACCCTGTACTACACCCCTTACCAACAAGGGGTAAGGTGTTGGTTAATCAATGGTTATATCCGACGTATAAGAATACCATTCTCAAATCCCAAATGAAGATTGTGTTCCGTAACAAGGTGAGAGCTAGGGTTACCTAGGGGGTTTGCTAGAGACCATGGACGTATACCTGGACTGGTAGGCTTCCGACCGCAACTAGGATTGTATTGTTGGGTGACTGATGTGCGAGTTCCAGGACCAGGGATACAGTCTAGTGTGTTGCAGTAGTATATATACCCAAATGAGACTTAGGCATATTTCTTTGTATTAAAATGGATCATGCATTTCTATAGACTATATTTGTTTGCTTATATGTATTCCCCTCATTTGACTCAGTGGAGCTTATCCCTCGAGGTTTCTTTCTTTTTAGGTGATCTTGCAGGTGAGGCAATGATGAGCCTTGATATTAATCCTCCCAGTCTATTGCTGATTAATACGTAAATGGCATTTTTTTTATTTTCATTAAAAAGATACACATAGATACTCTTCTAGAATGAAATCTTTTTGTTATTTCTTCATCATTTAGTGATGATTTCTATTTACATGGTATCATAACCAATCAATCATGATTGACTAAATCATTGATACAAGGGCGGACCCTCCTTCTTCTATCCCTGACTGTTGCTAATGATTGAAGCTCTCAAAATTGCTCCAAAGTTGAAGATTGAGTAGCTTCCTCTTTGGTTGGTGGTCTCTTTCCATGAGACCTCGCTCCTGCCGCTAGGCTCAACTAAAGAATGTTGCTTTCTCTATTCTATATGAGTGAATTCAAATAGAGCAATGATCGTTCTTTTCTGAGTGAACTAGAAAGTTATTTTTTCTAGTTATCGGAATTCTAATTATCTGAATAATAGGTCTAAGAGTGACAGTAACAATCAATACTATGATCATTACATCTGTAATACTAAATATAGTTGGAATACCACCTCCAAAACATTATCAAAAGCATGATCCTAAGAGGGAGGAAGTAAATGCAGCCTTACGATCTGGAAGGATTTATGCTAGACCACCTATGGTCAAAATGCAACAGCAACAATAGCAGTCACAACAACCAAATGACTCAGAAAGTACAGTTGGTTCAGAAAACTCGCCCCTTCTGCTGAAGGAAATCAACCAAAGGTAAGGGGTTTAATGAGGATTTTTCTCCCATTCATCTATCATAAATGGATCGACAGTGTTGAGTTTGCTCTACAGCTTTAGGCCAAAAAGTAGGATTACCCACCGAACTAGGTCAATCGCTTAGAAATTCACTCTACCCCTACCGTACTCTAGCTTGGTAGTTTCCACCACTTGTCCAGGGTTGAGCCTTGGGATTTGATGATGGACTTGAAAAGCCACCTACAGACGCTTTATGCCAAATCATTCCGGATAACACTTGCATCCTTTGTATTATCGCGGCTGCTGGCATAGAGTTAGCCAATGCCTATTCCCCAGAGCTTGGAGATGGCTATAGAGGTGCTGATCCGGATGAGCACGATGACTCTTGTGCTTGTGACAACTACGCATTCCGTGGCTTTTTCCTGATGTGAAGTTGTTGTTCTTTGTTCTTTTTGGGTTTCAAATACTCTTTTTGATGTATATATTCTTATTTGATATTATGTATATAAACTTGGTGTAGACCAGAGACCATATACTTGTAATTATTATTGTTATAACACTTAGAGATTTTGTTATATATTGTTTATAGAATCTTTCATTGTAATTCTAATTATTTGATTTATTGTGATTTTAACTGTGAGTAGACCACTGAAACTGTGATCCTGGCGATTATGGGAATGTCTATGACATTCACATGAACCCAATTTATTTTTGGTGGGGTGTGATACTACCACTGTTCATTCTATTCGTGCAATAGCCATCTCCCATGGCTGGCCAGTTCATCAACTTGATGCATGTAATGCATTCCTCCATGGTGTTCTCTCTAAGGAGGTGTACATGGTTCAATCATCAGGGTTTCAGGACCCCACCCATCCTAATCATGTGTACTTGTTTCACCGCCCTCTATATGGTCTCAAGCAAGTGCCATGTGCTTTGTTTCATAGGTTTTCCCAATTTATCTTGTTGGCTTTTTCATGTGAATGGTATGCACATTATCTACGTTCTGATGTATGTGGATGACATCCTTGTTACAAGTAATGATCCAAATCAGGTTACCACTTTACTATGTCAATTGCCAAACAAGTATTCCATCAAGGATCTAGGCTCTCTCCATTTTTTTTTATGGTATTGAAGCTCTCCCTCATTCTAAGGGCATCCTGTTTTCGCAATTGCTAATCTACTTCAGCATTTTGTTATGACTGATTGTAAGCCTGTTCAAACTCTGATGGCTATTACCGTCAAACCATCTGCTATAGGGGGTGCCTAATACTGATTCGGGGGGGGCAACGCCGATGACCCTAAGTCTACTGGGGGTTATGCTATCTTTCTAGGGTTCAACCTTATTTCCTAGAATTCCAAGAAGCAAAAAACTGTGGTCCTTTCTTCCACTAAATCCAAATACAAGGCTCTTCATGATGCTTCTGTAGAACTTATCTGGCTTGAATCCCTATTCAAAGAACTTGGTTTTCCCTTATGTGGAGCACCTATTTTATGGTGTGACAACATTGGTGCTATGTAGTTATTAGCCAACCCTGTCTTTTATGCCCATACGAAAAATGTTGAGATTGATTTTCACTTTGTTCGTGATCGGGTTGCCAAATGCTTGCTCTGTGCAGTTTATTTCAACCACTGATCAGCTGACCGATATCCTCACCAAGGTGTTTTTTAATACCCATGTTAGTTAATGCGTGACAATTTGAAGAGTCGTTGATCTAGCTCTTCAACTTGAGGGGGTGTATTAACCGATATGGAACACTCTATTCAGTTTCTATTTTATCTTTTGGTGTTATCACATAGGGAGTTCCACTTTAATTCACCTTTTTATGTTATTGAATCGTATTATACTTGTATAGCTTACTAGGGCAATCTGTCTCATTGTATCTATAGTCTCTGCCATTGTAGAGTGTAAAACAGACTTGGGCCTTGGCCTTTATGATTTAAAGTGTTGTTTTTTTCATGGTTTCTTATGGTATGCCTGCGGCTTGGCTGCATGGCATGCGCGCACTTTGGTAATGGCAACAGGCTACAGTTCCAAAAAAGCAGATTTATGTTTTAGGGTTTTTGGAAGAAGATGGGTGAAGAGAGAATTTCTCCACCCACATTCTTTCTTTTCCTTAAATTGGGGATTATTGTATGATTGTGGACCCATTTTTATTTGGTTTTAATTGCCTTTGAGTTTTTATTTTTGCCTCAATGTGTTTGCAATTTCAATTGGCAATTTTACCCTCCCATGGCAGTATTGATTTTGTTTGACTCGCACCATATGGCTAATAGGTCAAACCCCATACCATGCAACCTATGTTTTTTTTATATTTTATGGGATGAAAAATTTTGGTATTTATGTAAGGGACACATTTTTTTTTATGAATGTGCGTTAGAGTAAGTATTCGAACATGATGCAAAGTATGGTGCACCCTAGTAGTGATGTAGTAGGATTTTATGCGATGTAATTGAAAAGATTGTAATTTTTTAATTATATTTTGAGAAGCCATGTAAAGGGATTGCCATCATACTACATATCATATTCTTATACTAATTCGATGTGTCACTTTATGTACCGAATTGAGTTCTTTTTGGTAGGATCCTTGCGCACTCGAAGTATGACATAATTTTGTGATTTGGAGATGCCCATTTCTCCTTGACTTTCTTTTGTTTGAAATCGGTTGAAATTATACGTTCCCAAATCCACCCACTTGTGAGATTTGACTATGAGCCTAGCAAAATTTTTTGTCTCACCGTGTGGAGAATGGAACCATAAATTTTAATTAGGGTTTATTGAACAAATTTTTTGAATGTGTACTAAATGTCCTCCCTTGCATATTATGGATTGTAGTGATGGCCACTAAGACCATTGTTACTGACTTTAACCAATGAAATAAGTTGGATGGAATCAACTATGACATGTGGCATCGTAAGATCAAATTCTTACTGAATGAACAAGAATGCCTTACACCTGACCTATAAGAAGGCAAAACCCGATGAGGGTACTACTGTTCGTCACCGTCAAGACAAAGAGGCCTATGATGCTTTGTCTAAGAAGGATTGTAGTGCTCACTTTATCATGTTAAGCTCGATGCACGATGATCTGATCGGCCAGTATGAGAAGTGCGAAACTGCTAAGTCCATGTGGGACTAGGTTAAGTTAGACTGGGGTGGTAAATCAACTACTAGACTGCGGTCCATGACCTTGAAGTTTGAGATGTACCATAAGGACCCTAAGCATACCATGATTGAATACCTCAGGGTTGCGAAAGACATGATAAGAAAATTAGATGATGCTAGGGTAAACCTTACTGATGAGCAGCAAGTTCAAGCCATTATTAGGACGTTACCTGATTCCTAGGCCCAAATGAAAATAGTTCTCACATACAATGATAGTGTCAAAGCTTCCAATGTTATTGCCGCTCACATGGAGATAGAGGTGGAGCACCTAGAGGTGACCCAAGCACAAGCCCTTGTCGCCCAAGCGAGGCAGTGCAAGACTTCTGGGTTTAAGTGTAAGAGACAAAGGAAAACAGGGAATTAGGGACAAGCTCCAAACACTGCACCAAGTGGAGGAAAATCTGCCAAGCACAAACGTGGCAAGCGAGGTGGAAAAAAAGATCTTACTGAGGTTAAGTGCTATAATTGCCAAAAGATGGGGCACTTCGCTCGTGATTGCACTGAAGCGAAGAAGGTACCATTTCTATTCCTCTCTCCTAGTACTTTTGCGTGTACACATGTTTTGGTTGCCCATACCCAATCTGATTGGATTGTGGATACAGGAGCAACAAGATACATAACACGAAATCAAGGGGGATTTGTAGATTATAGGAAGGTTCCGGATGGCTCCCAGAGCATCTACATGAGAAATGGCACAAGTGAAGTGGCTCGAGGAGTTGGTACCTATTCGCTCACCTTGCGTACTGGACGCATCTTACTTCTTCATGATGTGCTATATGGACCGGAAATCCAACATAATCTACTTTTAGGTACTTTACTTTTGACTTTGGGATATTCATTTGTTGTTTATGGTGATTTGTTTGAGATACAATTAGATGGTGGTTTATTTGGACAATGTAAATTTGAGAATAGTTTTATTAAATTAGATTTAGTAAATTCTATGGTTTCTCTTTCATCTTTTGGATTAATGTTGATAATAATTTAGAATTAATTGCATGACATGTTAGACTTGGACACATAGGTCATGATAGGATGGCAAGGTTAGCTAGAGAAGGCCTTCTTGGCTCACTCACTAAAGTCAACCTACAGACATTTGAGCCCTATTTTGCTGGTAAGGCCCACCGAAAGCCTTTTGTAAAGGCAATCTGAGCAACCTAGACCCTTATTTCCTTACCTTTATAAACGATTATTTGTGATACAGTTATGTCTTCTTGATCGCTCACTGCTACGAAGCATTAGATTGCTTCAAACACTTTGTAGCAGAGGTTGAGAATCAACAAGGCAAGAGTTTAAAAACTCTACGCACTGATCGAGGATGCAAATATCTGTCAGATCAGTTTAAAGAACTATGTGTGGAAGAAAGAATCACTAGACAATTAACTATTCAGACATCTATGGACCAATGAATGTGAAGGCATGCCATGTACTTCTTATTGCCTTACATTCATAGACGATTATTCGCAATACGGTTATGTCTTCTTGATCGCTCACCGCTACGAAGCATTAGATTATTTCAAACGCTTTGTAGCAGAGATTGAGAATCAACAAGGCAAGGGTTTAAAAACTCTATGCACTGACCAAGGACGCGAATATCTGTCAGATCAATTTAAAGAACTGTGTGTAGAAAAAAGAATCACCAGACAATTAACTATTCCTTATACTCCGCAACAAATTGGTGTAGCAGAGCGAAGGAATAGAACACTTCTAGATATGGTTCAATCAATGATGGTGCAAGCCAACCTTCCAATATCTTTCTGGGGGGACGCTCTTTTGATCACTGCCTACATCCTTAATCATGTGCCATCATAGTTATATCCTTCCACTCCCTATGAATTGTGGAAAGGCGCAAAGCCCACTTTGGAGCATATACGACCATGGGGATATGCTGGATATGTTCATAGTACCTCCCATAAGTTTGGACAACTTGGCCCTAGACCTAAAAAAGATATCTTTAAGATTTTTCAATAGCTCTAAAGGCTATGTAATGTACGATGAACATCAAAACGGAGGAATGACCAAAACTAAGTCCATCGATGTTGATTTTCTTAAGACTGATTTCTCTAGTGTTAGAGGCGCTAGCAGAGATCTTGATCTCTTTGAGATAGAGACTGATGAAAGCATTTCACCAACTCTTAGCGAAGGTGGGGAATTAATAACTAATCATGAGATCGCTAGAGAGAGTGAGACCGTGAGAGTTATCATCAGCCCAGTGGGAGTACGCCACTTAGTGAAAGCGCACAACACGAAAGTCAAGATCCCTCTGTGCGTAAGAGTACAAGTGGACATATTCTCCGACAATGTTTTGAGATTGAGGGGTACATCCTCATTTGTGTTCCAAGGGATGAGGATGAGCCAGCCTCAATAAGAGAGGCACTCTCCTTTCCAACTAAGGAAATATGGCAAGTTGCTATGGAAGATGAATTAAGTTCTATGAGTAAGAACCAAGTCTAGGAGTTAGTTAACCTTCCGCCTGGGCATAAAGTCATCGGGAACAAATGGGTCTTGAAGGTCAAGTGTAAGTTAGATGGTTCAATTGACAAATATAAACATGCTATATAGCAAAGGGATATATCCAGAGAGAGGGTGTAGACTATGATGAGACATTCTCCCCTGTGGTAAGAATGACCTCTATACACCTCATTCTAGTCATTGTCACAAAGTTGGATTTGAAACTCTACCAAATGGACGTTAAAATTGCTTTTCTCAATCAAGAATTAGACGAAGAGATCTTTATGGCTCAACTAGTGGGTTTTGAGGTGAAGGGATAAGAGTGCAAAGTTTGCCGTCTCAAACATTCCATCTATGGCCTTAAGCAATAGTCTAGGCAGTGGTACATTAGATTTCATCATGCCATTACCTCTATTGGTTTTGAAATGCTTGAAGAAGACCACTGCGTATATGTTAAACGGTCCAAGGAAGGTTTCCCTATCCTATCCTTGTATGTTGATGACATCTTACTGGCTAGGAATGACATTGAGTTGATTGTCGACACTAAAGAGTGGTTGTCCTCTACTTTTGAGATGAAGGACATGGGTGAAGTAAACTTTATGTTGGGCGTGAAGATTGTGAGGGGCCGCACTAGAGATTTCTTAGTTTGTCTCAAGAGACTTACATAAAGAAAGTCCTAGAGCAATTCTATATGAACAACTTGAAATTCATAGGTACTCCAATGGATAAGGCATGTACTTTAAGCCTAGACCAGTGCCCTAAGATTGATGAAGAGAGAAATCAAATGTCCAAAGTTCCCTATGCAGCCGTAGTAGGCAGTCTGATGTATGCGATGATGTGTACCTGTCTAGACATATGCTTCGTTGTTGGCCCCCAGGACCAGTTCATTGGCAAGCTGCAAAGAGGATCCTTCGATACCTATATGGGACTATAAACCTCTCGTTCACCTTTGTGATTTAGACTTGAGACTGAGAGGATATAGTGATGCAGATTGGGCTAGTGATAGAGACGAGCGCAAACCCACTTCAGGGTATGCATTTGTCCTAGATGGCAGATCTGTTACTTGGAGTAGCAAGAAATAGACTTGCATCGCTCTATCCACAATGGAATTGGAGTATGTCGCATGTTTGACAGCAGTTTAAGAGATCATTTGGCTCAAGAGGTACGATAGCGCTTGTATTTGTGAAAGACCCCAAGTTTCATGGTAGACCCAAGCACATTGACATATGATATCCTTACATTTGAGGTATGGTTGCGCAAAGTGAAGTTGTTCTGAAGCATATCTCCATCGGTAATATGTTGGTTAATCCTTTGACGAAGCCCATAGCCAGAGATGTTTTCCTTATTCATGTTAGGAACTTAGGATTGAGACGAATTTGATATGTATTTCACTTTGGAACAATTTTGTGGATGGATATTTAATTGTATCTCTCTTTCATTTATTTATGAGATATATTTATTTGAGTGATACTATGTGTACGTATACATTCATTTGTTATTGTAAAGATGTCATCAGGCACAAAGTTGACCCACTCACATGGGGGACTTGCCTTGGTGCTTGTAGATAGAGAGCAAGATGAGCCTATGAGCATTTGTACTTTATGGCTCCTTAGTTAGAGCTAAGATGAGACCTTATCTAGTCTAACTTGAAAGATACCACACTTCTACGTAGCCTGTGGAAAGCCTGATGTGAGGTTTTAGGCAGAAACCATGAGGGTGACTGCATTAGAAACTCAGGTTAGACACTTCGCACATCCACTAGACTAAGATCCGTATGGCATTTATATTTTTTGAGAGTGACATGCCCACCTTAGTCGGAGTTATGCCATAACATACATATCATAATTTATGTGCTTATATCGACCGATAGTGAGAGTGGCTGAATGGATCCCTGCTTCATCATTTTGTGGGCCACGTGGATTATATTAATCCCTCAGTACCCTTATTACCTGAGGCAATATCATGAAGAGGACACCCAATGATGCTACTTTGACGTTTCTCCTTAGGATCATGGATGATGCAGTCCAAAGGAAAACAATTGGGAAAGTTGTTGGGAACAATTAGATTAACATGAGGGGCTCAGGGAAAACCATCCGACATTACACATTTGTTTTGTGACTCATTGCCCGGGCGACTTGTCATATTTGTGATTGACGTAGTCATGAGTACATTACATACAAAGGGTTAGCACTGCTTATTATTATGAGGGATCGAGAGTGGATTTTTTGGGGTATTTTGAGATCGTTTGTGAGTGATGTGCTATGTTAGGGGAAGGGGACCTCAGGGTTTTTTGGTGATATATAGAGGACCTCTAACCCTACGGCCAATATACTGGAAATCAAATTTTCCCTCTCTCTTGCTTTCCAAGTATATGTGTTCCCTGTAGGATTCCATCTCTTCCCAAGAATTTGTGGTGTGGAGTTCTCCTTTGTGGAGAAATCTTTCAAGATATTCGAAGATCGTTCGAGTTCGTGAAGCTTGTAATCAAACTCGTATGATATCCTCTTCCACTGCATTTCCATCTCCATTCAGGTAACACCCTAATGGGTGATGATTTATTTACATAGAGAATAATAACTCAATAAAGAATTTTTGAAATGATAAGCTCCAAATTACTAAGTATTGTCTAGAACAAAATTTTGGGGTCAATTTAAAAGGTCTGTGACTTCCTTACAACTCGGGAAATCCTAGAGGCTTGGAGCTTCAAAGAAAATATTGAGCTCACTCGGCCTATTTGGTGTAGATGGGCTTCCCCAAACTCTGTTGGGTGGGATTTAATAGGGATGGGTTGTCCTTCGGAAGTCAACTATTGCATGGTTTTTTTTTTGGCAGGACACTATATGGTTACTCTTGATTAAAAAAAGAATTGCATTACTTAGCCCAAAAAATAAAAAGGAAAGAAGTAACTTACATTTTGTAATGCTAGGAGGACCATCATCAATCTAAGGTAAGCATGGGTTCCTTACGAACCAAGTTCTCTGTACTAAAAAAAAATCAATTTATAAGCAGGATAAAAATGATCTCCAATTCTTTAATATAAGCAATGCTAGGAGGACCCAGATAAAAATCATCTCCAATTCTTGTAAACTTCCACTAGAAATGCTTTCAATCACTCCTACCACTTTTTAGCCATGTGGACTGAATTTGGCAGGTTAACCGATGGATAGTTTTTGGAAATCCAATAGGCCACTTTCCATCAGTTTTTCTTCTTGTTTTTCAACATCTAGATATACCTTCCCATATAATGGCATATTCTTTCATGTATGTCCATGCATCTCCTATGTAATGACATGGAAATGTTAGATTAGAATGAAATTGTAACCTTATACAAGTGATAATGTGGATAATATCCACAAAATTTGGGCCCCAATTGTACTGCCATGTGGCACCAAATTAAGGGGTACATAGGAATGCCCTTAACTTTTTAAGTGTTAATGTGGCATTAGGAAAGGTTTGGAATGTGCTAACCTTGCTTGACCTGAAGAGTAAGATTCCGTTCTAACGGCCTCGTTTTGGAGGAGCTTCGAAAATGATCCACCATTTTGAGCCACATCAATAGGCGGTTTTTTCGAATAGCTGTTGGATTAGTTGTACACCTTATAAACAATAATTCAATCAAATACCCTCTCATGTATGTCCATGAATAATTATATTTTTCACCTTTATGTATTCATCCATGTTGTACTTTGACTTTGTTCTTAATATATTCAATGCTGACCTTAAAGTAAAAAAATATTTATCCATGCACCCTCTTGTAATCTATAGATTTTCAAAGCTTTATTGTCACTTGGAAAAATTCTTTTAGGTTGAAACTTGACATATGGGATGGGACATTGGTCTCTCTTCTCTCAAAGCTTTATTTTTCCACTGGGCAAACTCCGTCATCTGAGCTTATCAACCCATTTAGGATTTCATTCCATCTATTACGGTTATAACTAGTTGTAATCCAAAGTCAATCTCTATTATCGGTTATAGACTCACAATAGGATTCACGCATGTGAGACTCCTAAATCAAAAGGGTTATTACTGCATGTGTTAACTATCCTATTATGATCGCACCTGTGCCTCTATGTATACTCTTGTAAATCTGCAATTCAAAACATACAGAATATTAAAACCAATATGGTATCATGAGTCTTTCGCCCACGCCTTCTCTACGATCCTAATTCCTTCACTAGAATTCTTCTCTTCCGTGCAACACCATGCCTCCTATGGATACTTCTTCTACTATCCAGCAGGTTAATACTCCAGCCGTTTCTCTTCCCGCCGCACATCATTATCTCACTCTGAAATTAACTTCTAAGAATTACCTTCTTTGGCAAGCTCATGTGATCCCTTTCCTCATCGGTCAGCGTTTGTATGGTTATATTGATGTATTGAGAGAAAGAACCAACCGTATCATATATCTTTCCTTTCTCAGTTTATCACATGTGATGATAAAATCTTTCCCTGTATTGATACAATCTCTTGTACATGTAAACACAATATTCTCTGTATTTCTTTCCTGGCTTAGATCAACTAGGATCTCACCACTTCTATTGCTTACATATTCTCCACTGAGAGAAATCAAAATCAAGGAAATGTAGGTCGATGCTACGGTCCATAGGATCATGGTGGTTCACCTTGGAAAACCAATAATAATATAAGTTCGAATTCCCTGTTTTAGGGAACTCCAGGGTTGTCCCTAGGGAACCCTAGGGTTGCCCTAGGGCACCCTAATCTGGCTTGGGCCTCCTATTTTCAATTTTAGGGATTTTCATGGTCGCCCATGATGCCCTATTGGAACCTTATTAAGCTTTGATATGACAAACCAATGCCCAATCCATCTCTTTGATGACCCATAAAATTATTGGGATCCATGTCATAGAGAATAATCATCCCTATTCCATCTCATAGATAAGGGGATCCATCCCACACCCGAATGCGCAGCGAAAATAATCGCTTCGGGTTACTTTCACATCCCATGAATAATCAATATAATTAAATCAACAGGAATTAACATAGAATTGCTAACCTAATGAGCCTCAAGTGTTGCTCCTCCAATAGACAATGGTTCTTCCTCCGATGAGCACTCCAAGCAAACAGATTTGAACCTCCAATGATGCATCCAAGGTTCTTCAAGTCAATCCTAGATGCTCTTCAATTCTTCAAGCATAAATCTGGGTTTTCAAAACCCTAACTCTCAAACAAAGTAGAGAGCAAGAAGAAGGAGAAGAGAGATCACAAGAGAGAGAGGGGAACCAAAAACCATCCAAGAGGGGGGGGGGCAGTCAAAAACGTGGAGCACTGGTGCCCCCTCTGCGTTTTTGGTGTTTTTATAACACTAGGATTTTTAAAACCCTAGATGGGAAAAATAAAATCCCAGTGAGAGTCAGACTCTCTCTCTCTCCTTGTTTGGCTGTCCTGTTTAAACTCATAAGCATGAATCAAAAGCATTACAACCATGAAATCAAACTCGAACTTAGAAAGTCAAAAACTAGAAGAAGAGAAGAAGAAATTTCACTAATTAATTGAACCAAAAACTGAATTAAACTAAACTAAAACTAACTTAAAAACTGAACTAGAACTAACTAGTGACAACCCAAAGGGCAAGGGGTATTTATACGGGAAAGGAGAGAGGAAGAGAGAAAAGGGAAGAGGGAGAGAGGCCTCCACGATTTTGGGGGCTCTCTCCTTCTAAAAATTGTGGAGGGGAGAGAGAGAGGGAGAAGAGAATCCAAAAATCGGGAATATTCCCTTCTCCTTCCTCCTTTACAATGCTTGACTCCCAAGAAAAAAGAGAAAAAATAAAAACTAAGAGAGATAAAAATCCTAGCTACATAAACCTTCTATTTTTTAAAAAGTAACTTTCTAATTCTAAACTTGTGCTTCCTTTTCTTTGTAGGTGTCTTCTCCAAGCAATGAGATCAAGGCATCTTTGACTTTTCAACCTTCCATGGATGAGAGAATATTTTTCAAAAAGAAATCTATCCATAGTAAAATTTCAAAAGTGCCCTTGGAAAGTTGGAGGAGAGAGAGAATAAGGGTGATGACTAGGATTCCACTCAATCAATTAATCAAATACCCATTAAGTCCTCTAGAAAAATCATGGAGGGTGTGTGTGCATCCTCTAAAAATCGTGGACAGCTATGGGCCTTAAAAGATCATGGAATCCTATGGTAGTGTGGTCCCCCCCATGTGGGTAGCAGTCCTTCTCTCTCTTCAAGAATGAAAAATTGCCAAAACAATCATGTACTTGCAGTAGATCTCCACCATTGCTTAGAAGTACCTTCTTTAATATCAAAAATGTCCTTGGGTAGTGGCAAAATGACTATGGGCTTGCACTACAGCTCCTTTCTGACCCATTATCCTTTCCTGATCTGAAAAGAATAATCGATTGCATGGTGGCCTAAACGAATGCGTACTTGCATTCTGTTGTGTCCATCTTGCTCCAAATTTAGTCCTCTTTACAGCCATGGAATGAAAAATGGCAACTTTACGTGTAACTTGGGACATGCAGTTCCCGATAGTCCTGAATAGCCTAAAATAGCCCAAAACCTGAAAAGCACAAGAAAGCACCAAAGTAACTCTGTCCAATGTGGTAAAATGTATGCTTTATGCCCTAAGATTTCACACATAAATGTGCTCATCAGATTTTCCCACACTTGAACGTTACTTGTCCTCAAGTAAAGCAAAAGAAAAACTAATCTAGAATGCAAAAATCCTAACTCACTTTCGTAGGAATCACGGTTTCACTTAGCATGTGCAACAAGCCTTTGAACCCCTAGGTTACCCCTAGTGGACGAATTTTGTCTCGTGGGTGTTTGTAGTGAATATACACCCAAAATTCAATTGTAAATGAATGCTGCAAATTTTAATCATGGCATAAGTAGGATAGTGCACACAAGCTCTAAGAATGCTCAACTAAAGATCAAGGAGCCAAAGATTCCCCCACACTTGAATTTTATCACCCCACATCAATTCAAGTAACAAACATGCATCAAGATTAAGGGATCTCCTCATATCTTCTGAACACTACTCACCTTCAGGTAAACCACTCATAGCCTCGATGCAACCAAAGACTTAGGCTTTGAGTATTTTTACCACACTTTCTTTTCAAGCATTAAGACAGAAGCTTTTCTTTCACAACAGTAAACTCTATTTCTGCTCCACTACTGTTCCCTGAATGACATGGTGGAGCATACACCAAACACCCAAATACTTGGTAGTTTCGCTTTTTGCATATATCCATAAAGACTTTGAGACATTGATGCAAGAGTTTCTTTTTGAGTTTCCTTTCAAGGAATTTCGAACAAGTCACCCTGCTTCCTGAGGTAACAGTGCCCTGTCTAGTCCCAAGGAATTTCAATTTTCTTTCTTTTTCTTTTTCTTTTTTTCTTTTTTCTTTTTCATTCACTTTCATGCCTTGCCTTGCCACAAACAAATTGATCTCAACTATTAGCCAAAAGATCAAAGGGTCCATAAAATACATAGAGGAATCTCGGCATCAAATGAAATAATGCTCATATTTTCCAACTCAGTCCCTCTCACCGGATACATACCAATTACCGTCCTTGAAAAGGGATTTTTTTTATTATTTTGCATGCTAAGACACCTAATTCCCTCTCTCTCTCGCTTCGTAATCAAAGAAACGTATGCACAAAATCAAACTACCGCCACAATCAAAATTCACCAAATAAGCAAGCTCACACCCCCCCATACTTAATTCATGCAGTGTCCTCAATGCATGTAGAAAAGAAAGAATAAGGACAAGGGAGGAGATGAGGGGGCTTACCAGATATAATCAACAAGGAGGATCATGAAGAGTCATGAGCTCTACAATAGGTACTAGGAGCATCAACATGAATCTCAATCCATGGCCGATAAATGTAAAAAGAGCTTCAGAACCAGAAAATACTCGACCATGAATTTTAGTAAAGCGAGAAATAACATAGAAGTTAAGCACAAATGATAAATACCCAACAGAAAAATCTATCCACGTGGGATAATGGAAAAGGAAGACATTAAAACTCAGGCCATAAATCCTCCCATTCTCTCCCGTTTGCAATGTAGAACACATGTCATTTTTAGAAAAACCAACAAAAAATGGATAGCAGTAAGCATCAAAAGGATCATGAATATCAATAACCTCATCAAGATAATCATCAAAGATGGGAGGTTTACTAAAATCAATCCTAGCAATAAAACTATTTGCCCTTTGCGTAACTTGGTTTGCCAAATAAGGATCATGATAATATGCTTGAAAAGCATCATGACTAACATTGTACTTGTCACACCCCAAACCATCCCCTGGGAGGATTTAGGCAAGTGACAGGATATACTACGACATCCGTTAATCCCCAAGGATCTAGAAGCAGTACTTACATGTCACAAACCACACCATGAGGGTAAAAAGATAATTAGAAGAATATCAGAGTGCCACGGAAAATCAGACTACCCACAGATGATCTATATCATCAATAAACAGATCCCAATTTCCTATGTTATACTATATACATATCCATTTATGTTCAATAAGTACATTGTCTTAGTAATTACACTTCTTGAAATAAAGAAACTTAAATAATAACAAAATCATCGCTAAGCAACGAAATGAGGAAGATCTACAATTCCATCGACAGCTTCCTCGCCCATTGGCAAACCCGTACCTGTAAAATCAACTAGAAGAGAATATGAGCCCGTGAATGAATATAAACCATGCATGCACATGCAAGCACAACCAAATGAGTCCTACATGAAGTGCAATTCATTTTATTTATTAGCCACCAAACATCACAACTAAGGCGGGTTAGTGCTACTACAATCCCCAATACATGTATCCCTGGTGTAGGCTTGATTACCCCTTCTCGCGATACACCCATTAAGTTGTCAGAGAGGACCAGTCAGCCCCAACGCACTAGTCCTTGGTCAGCCTGACCAGCCCTTTGTGATTAACCTGTGAGGTAACCGTTGGCATTTAACTCAATAATTACATTTCTTTTCTTTTGGATTATATTATGGCATAAAGCCTGGCATATAGCTCATAATCACATTCATTTTCTTTTGGATTATATTGTGGCATAAAGCCCAACATAAAGCTCATAATCACATTTCTTTTCCTTATTATGGTTCTAAGCCCGGCATATAGCTCATAATTGAATTGTGGCTTAGAACCCGGCATATAGCTCAGGGATTATATTCCTTTTCCTTATTATGGTTTTAAGCCCGGCATATAGCTCATAATTGAATTGTGGCTTAAAACCCGGCATATAGCTCAAGGATTCTACGGTCGCCCCCACAAGCATCCAACTCCTTAACCCCTGTTGGCAAGGGTGCGTAGTACGGGTAATGAAACTCTAGCCCCATGTCTATATGGCATTGTATGAGTCGGGTGATGTCAACCGTATTCCATTCTACGGGCTACCACCGCCCTTATTTCCAAGCCGACCACAGCATCTAGTCTATCAACCACAATCATCATGATATATTAAATAGCCACATATAAGCATTTTCATCCATTTCCATTGTCCATCAGATAAGATTCAGAATTTAAATAAGAATATAAAGTAATTTAAAGTAATTAAGGACAGTAAATATTGTTGTTGTTGCCATGACCCATCAGTCATGTTACACCTACACTCATGGCATAATTCCACTCACCTTGGTTTGATCCTATCGGTTCAGTTGTTTGTTCAGTTTTGGCCGGTATCTGGCTGTGCACCTCGAGCACGGAAACAAATCCTAAAGTAATAAATCAAAAATATGTAATTTTAATTATTCAAAACTGTTTTGGATAACCCAGTGTTAGTCTGGGCTCCTAGGTCTAACTCGGTGCTCAGTCCGAGTTCACTTTGAATTCTCTGGGCCTTGCACTGGGCTTTAGGCCCATGTCTCGGTGCATTATCCGGAGAATGTGGTCTAGGGGTAGAATGGTCATTTATCACTATAATGCATGGTTCTAGGTCACAATAGCCTTACAACATAGTCCCAAGGTCTGCAGTGCTACAGGAGCAACGTAGACAGGGTTTCCAAGCCCTGCGGGGCCCACTTGGGTACCCAAGGTATACATAATTATGGACAGATGTGAGGAGGGGGTATTTTGGTCATTTTCCACCTCCTTACATTGTTTATAGTCCATATGTGGAGGTCCCCCAAGTCAAATCAGCAAAACAGTGAAGTTTTCATTCACTGGGTGATGTCTGCATCGCCCAGTGCCACCACCCAGAGATTGCAAAATCGGAATTAGGCTGAGATTCCAAGGTTTTGAACCACGGGTAGTGCATGGATCCTCTCCCCATCCATGTTAGGTCATCTTGGACCCCCAGGGGCATACCTTTCACTGGTCCTTGTGGATTTTCAATTGGGCCCACCACTTGGCTGCCAGAGGCTGCCCAGACAGCCCAGTGAATAGTTACCCAGTATACCTTCAGCTGTAAGCCACAGTTTTGGCTGCATGCAAAGCTGGTTTTAGGTATAAAATAGTAATCCAAAGCTACTAGCACCTAGGGTTAGGTTCCATGCAGCCAGGGCATGTACTCAGGACTCCAAACAGTCAAATAACAGTGCATCTGGCAGTGCAACCATGCACAGCCAGATTTCGGCTTCAAGACCAGCAAAACAGATCTGTATTTTTACTCAAATATCTCAGATTTTCCATGCTCCATGCTTGCATGGCAGATCTGGAGCAGTTCTAGGCAGTTCCCAGCTGTTCTGGGCTGCCAGATGGCCAGAAATCCATTAAAACCACAGAGATCTAAGAAGAAAAATAGTACAGCAGGTTTATTACATGAAAGATGCTCAGATCTTACATGCAACAGGTTTGCATGTTAGATCTGAGGCAGCACAAGGCAGCCCCCAGCTGTTCTAGGCTTTCCTTGGCCAGATCTGCCTCCATAAAGCATAGATTCAAAAGATGAAACAGAGAACAGCAGCATAGCAACAGGTATAGGTGTAGTTTTATACCTGAGAACAGCCAAGAATGGCTGCCGGAGCTGGGCTTTGGAGGTAGGGACAGCTTCCCCTCCTTCTCTCTTCTTCTTTCCCTTCCTTTCTTCTTCATCTCCTTCTCTTTTCTCTCCCACGTTTTCAGCAGTAGAAATAGGTTCTAAAATGAGGCTGAGTCCTCTTTATAGACCAGCCCTTGACTAGGGCTTTTTTGGCAGCTTAGGCCCATTCCAAGAATGTGTTTTTAGACTGATTCTCAGTCATTCCGGGCTCTCTGGTGGGGTCCACAGTGATCCAAGAGTATGAGGTGGTCCCTCAGACTCCCTTCAACCTATGGGGGGTGTTCATGGCCAATAGGGCTGGTCCCCACACATCTGCAATTGAAAATACAGCAATTTCTCACTTTGGGCGATGTCTCTGGATGATGTGTGCATCGCCCAGTGACATCATCCAGAGAATTCATTTGCAGAATGTTTTGGATTGAAATGAAATTTCAGTCCATTTAGAGACATAATTGGATCATGGTTCCTTCTAAGAAAATTAAGCTCTATGAATCTAGTTTCTAGTAAAATGGAATCAAATGAAATGAAGATTGGATTATGAAGTTATGCTATTTTTATTACACAAAGGTCAACCTGTCAAAACAGCAGGATCCGATTTTGACAGCAAATTGAGCTAAACTGTTAACTAACTTAGAGACATATTGAGGTAATGGTGTCTTCTAACAAAATTCATAACTATGATTCTAGTTTCCAAAAAAATTGGAACCAACACAAATGAAGTTTGGGTGGTGGAGTTATATCATTTTAACTAAGAGAAGGTCAATCTGTAAATTAGCAGAATTTGTCATTTATGTTGGGATTTAAGATGTATATATGGAATTGGGTTCTCATCATCAAATAAATTATGCAAATTGATGTTTGGGTTTAAAAATGTTTTATCTAAAACATTCAAGTTGATGAGGGTCATCATTGGTTTATCCTAGAACTAGAATTTAAGTCCAAGGGTCCTAGAATCAAGGGATGGTACCTTCCTTGGGCTATACATTTGGTGGTGAGCTGTACAGTCACAAGGAGTTGGTGTTTACCTTCTTAATGGTATGTAGGTCCTCACCAATGGGGCTACCTCATTATGTTCAACCTCGGGTTCAATGCACCACAGTATACTGGTAGCCTTGTTCTCGGATTCTGGGCTTTCAACAAAAATTTCAATTAGCCCCTATTTTTGGGTAGGGGTTTTACAGTCCTCCTCAATAAAATCATCAAACCTAGGAGGTTTGGACCAATCAACATACGGGATAAAACAATCCTCAGTATAACAATTATCTGGGTTTTCCAAAGAAAGAGAGGGAGATTGAATTTCCTGGGTTTCTATGCTATCATGAAAATCTAGTTCTAAATCAGTAGAAACACTAGGCTCACTAAGATCAAAAATTTCAGGTAAAAGTTATACTTCCCTAGGTGGCTCATCAAACTTCGCTTCACTAACATCTTCAGGAAACTCAATCTCAACAAAGAAATCATCTTGAAAATCATCTTGTTGGGAGTGACTCTCATTAACTTCAAACTGGGGTGGTGGACTTTCAACATTATTAAACTGGGGATGGGGCGGTTCATTCTGAACTGGAATTTGGTAACATAGATTAGCTTCAGGCTGACTAGGTAATTTACCCGTTTCCTCCTCCTGTATGATGGTGATCCGTTGAGAGAGTTGCTTCTCCATGTTGTTACTTCTTTCTATGAAAAGGGCAACTTTCTTCTCAAACTCACTCATTCTGGCCTCCTCACCCATTTTCTGAAACTTAGGGGGTTAGTGATATGGTTCTAGGAGAGGTGGCTCATTGAGATTCAATGGAGGGTTGGGCATTGGAGGACCAAACTGACCATGGTATAGGAAATTGGGTGGTCCAGCTTGGTTATTCCATTGATCCCACGAGAAATTGGGATGATCCTTCCACCCCTGATTGTAATTGTGAAAAGAATTGTGCTGAAATAGAGGACTCACATTCTTATTAACATAGCTACCCCCATAAAGATTAGGGCATCCTTCCATAACATGGATAGTCTGTGGATGTAACCAATCAAAATTTCCTGAAAGCCCATAGTTGGGTTGGGGAACAAAATTGTACTAGGGTGGTGCAAAGTGGTTCTCTAACTCACTACTTTTGGCCGCCCTAGCCTGTTTAAACCTTTCTCCCAAAGTCATATGTTCCTTAGCATGGTTCCACCTTTCCCCCAAAGTCATAGGTGGAGGTGTACCTCCCATTATTCCAGACATGCATAAACTATCCACCTATCCAAAATTGAGGTCTCCCTAAAACATTATTTTTTGGGCAAATTTCATAGACGGGGTTGTAACTATTCAAAATGGCAAGTACACCCTAAATTTTGTCAAAATGGCAACCTTCCCCCTGACGTTAAGCAAGGTTACCCCCTAAAGATAAAATGACAATTTGACGCTCTTAGTAATTTAAATAAAAATTACTAAGATTCCATCATCTTCCCAAATTGAACTTCCTCATCACCGGCCACCACTGTCTCTCCGACCGCCACTGATTTTAGATTTCTACAATTATTACTCCAACGTTGATTGTTGAGAAGATCGATTAGAGCTTAAAAGACTATTTTTCTTCCGAGTCAATTCTCTCGGTGGAATCCACGGTTGATTTCACGGTGCTTCAGACTCCATCGCTCCCTTCTTCTCTACGATGGTGAATAGGACTGGAGATTTAAAATGGTGAGAGCCCGAGGGTGAATAGGACTGGGGATTTTTGAGCAGTTGCAATGGTTCAGAGCGTCGAAGGAAGAAGACTGGAATTTGTTAAGGTTTCAGTTCAAATCGATTTTGAATCTAACCATTTTAGGTTTTATGTCTGAAAACCAAACAATTTTGGGTTGCAGAACGACAATGAAACAGGTCTTTGAGTTGCAGAGAGGGATTTGGGTTGCAAGTCGATGATGGATTTGAGTTGGAAAAGAGAGGAGAGGAAGAAAATGATGAAATGAAGGAAAAAAGTTGGAAGTTTTCAGATTTCTTTGGGCTCTGGAGAAGCTGAGAAAGATAAAGCTACATCACTACTACTTTTTTCATTTTTTCCCTCTTTTTTATATCAGTGTGATGTGTTGGTGGGTTCCTCTATTACAATGATTCTAACTCAAAACCCGTGAACATTTTCAGAGTTCCAAATAACTTGGAGTTGGATATTTTTAAGCTTGGGATTTTCCTCACGGTGATGTGTGGTTGCGCCCTATGAGACCGATTAATGAATCTTTTCCATTGGATTCACTCAGTTTCTTTAGTGATTTTTTCTTCCGCCTTCGATAAGGGTTTTGCCAAATTTTTTTTAATAGAATCAGCCATGAGTAGTTTTGCCCGTAATAAACTTGAAAGCATGATATAATCTGGAAATTTTCTTTGAACTTGGTGAACGTTGCAAGAAAGTTTGCTCTAACCACCGGTGTTGCTGGTTTGTATTTGGGATATTGGGGATTTAACCTTAAAGGTATAATAGGAAGTTCACCCTATGGTAAGGGTAATTTTTCCATTATAAAAGAGTTAACAGCCACTTAACTGCACAGACCTAACAGAGTGGACTAAGTTGAAATAAAAATATAAAATAAGGGTAGTCTGTGCCATTTTGACAAAATTTAGGGTGTCCTTGCCTTTTCGAATAGTTATAGGGATGTCCGTGAAATTTGCCCTTATTTTTTTATTGAAAAAGAAGAGGAGAAGGAAAATAAATTAAAGCACTTCGAATTACTTAAAAATCAGAAAAATAAAGTGGTCAATATTCTCCCCGATAACGGCGCCAAAAACTTGTTTGCACAAAATAATAACCGCAAGCGTACGAATCAATCGTAGCTATGGGTCGAACTCAAGAAGATGTACGCCACTCTATTTTACTCACTTTAAAGCAATGCAAAGTGAACCAAATTAAAGTATTAAATTAAACTAATTAAACTAACAAATTAATGCATCCTAACTCACAGGCATCTAACAAATTAAATTGGCATGAATTAAATTGGCGTCCTAACACATATCCATCTAACCTATCAAACTAATGCGGATTGGAAGGGATAAATTGTAGCCACACACCACAACCACATTAAAAAAAAAAAAAAAGAAGAAGAAGAACGAGAATGAGATAGAAGAAGAGAGAATGAGATAGAAGAGAGGGAGAATGAGATTAAGAGTTTAGAGAGTAAAACCCTGGATGTGCTTGACCTGGACTGAAATTGCTTGCATGAATGTAATTGAAGAGCTTGAATACTTGAACAAACATTGCATGGCTTCCTCTTCTAAATCTCCAAGTCTTGTCATCAACTTAGGAACTTAGACTAGAAAGCTTGAAACTAAACTAGAATTATTACAACCATATTGAAGACATAAAATTAAAGCATGAATCAAAAGCATTACAACCATGAAATTGAAAGCATGAAATCAAACTAGAACTTAGAAAGCCAAAAACTAGAAGAAGAGAAGAAGAAATTTCACTATTTAATTGAACAAAAAACTGAATTAAAACTAAACTAAAACTAACTTAAAAACTGAACTAGAACTAACTAGTTACAACCCAAAGGGCAAGGGGCATTTATAAGGGGAAGGAGAGAGGAAGGGAGAAAAGGGAAGAGGGAGAGAGGCCTCCACGATTTTTGTCAGACCCTGCATCCTGAATGGCTGGAATCTGACTGAAGTGCAAGAACCCCTGGCTAGGCCACCAGGATCACTGTGGAGCATCACTCCACTCAATGAGATCAATGAAAATGCTTTGAACAGGTTTCCCTATATACCTGTTAGAAGATGGATAGCAGACCCCTGCACTTGCATAGCTCACAGACTGATGTATGACTTGGATCCCAGGTAATCTCTCTCCTCCCTAAAATGATGGGACCCACCTCTAAAAAATCATGTAAAAACTTATGGTGGGCATGTGGGGACAGTAACATAACCCAGGGTCAAACCCCTGTGCAATCCCCCTTTGAATTCATGCTGCTGGAATTCACTAGGCGATGCAGCAAGGCCCAGTGACATCGCCCAGTGGCTATTTTTTCATATATTTAATTATTATAATTGTGGAGACCACCCAACTTGACCATAGGCACCCTCCACTGATAGAGGGGACTCTGAGGGACCACCTCATATCCTTGGTTCAGTATGGACCCCACCAGAGAGCCCTGAACTGAATAGAATCAGTTCCAAAAATCAGTTTTTAAAAGAGGGGACTATTGCCAAACAGGCCTTAGTTGGCTTTTGGCTATAAATAGGAGGCCTTTGAGTTCATTTATAACCCTTGGCAGAACTGAATCCAAAAGAGAGAAGAGAGGAAAGAAGAGAGAGAAAGGAAGAAGAAGAAGAAGAAGGAAGAGGAGGGAGCTGCTGCCACCCATCCCTGCTCCATCCGAGCTTGCTCTCCTACATATCCAGGTATAAAAACCCAATGGATACCTACTGGTTCCATTTTCCCTCCTTGTTTCCTGCATTTTTGCAACCCTGGGCAGCCCAGACAAGCTAGGGTTTGCCCAGTCTTGGTCCAGATCAGCCATGCAGACCTTGTGCATGGTAGATCTGGGTTTTTCTATGAAAATCAACATTGTGTTATGCTGCTTGCCTTGCCCGAATCCTGGCTGTGCATGGTTGCACTGCCCAGATCCCCTTCTGGCTGCTGGGTTGAAGCCCAGACTGCAAGCCAGGGCTGCAAAGACCAAACCCTAGGTGGTTGCAGCCCTGAAACCCTGCTGGACATGCATATCCAGCCTTGCATGTGGTTGAATCTCAAGTTCTCAGATTTGCAAAACCCTAAACACTATTCATTAGAGTTATTTGGGCAGCCAGATCTAGCCTGATAGTGGATTTATCAGGCGATCAGCCTATGGCAAATGGTAGACCACCACTAGGGCTACCCAACCTCCCCAACATGCAGAGGATCCATTAGACCCTTGGCCCTGCAAAGCCCAGCCTAGGGAACTCAGCCCTGCTGTCGATTGCAGGCACTGGGCGATGCAACAAGGCCCAAAGCTATCGCCCAGTGAAGGAATCTTTCTAGAATATTGGGGCAGAACTGTAATTTCTTGTTGGCTTTGATCTCTGGACACTGTGGGATGTGGGAAATGACAAAAATGACCTTCCCCCACATCTGTCCATAGGTGAAAATTAGTTTGGAACCCTAAGTGGGCCCCGCAGGTGATTGTGCACTGCTGTGATTGGTTTTGTTGCACTATCCTAAGTTGGACAGCAGTGTATTATGACATAAACTATATTGGGACCAAATATGGCCTGGAGGCAGGTGCGGGCACTGTAAATGACCAAATTGCCCCTGTGCCCTAGGCACTGGCCCATGCACTGAGACATGACCTAAGACCCCGTGCAAAGCCCGGTGTTTCCAAATGAGACCAACTAAACCCCGGGTCAACCCAGTAAGATAGGGTAACCCTAGGACACCAGTATAGGGCCAATAATTGAATAAAACACTGTTTGATTTTGATGTTTAGGACTTCATCCTGTGCTCGAGGACAACAATCAGGCAACAGCTGGAATTGAATCTGTGACTGAGTACCTAGAGCCAAGTTCTAATGAGTGAATAATACTATCGTATGTGTAAATGTAATTATGATCTGATGCCGGCTATTAATAGTTGAATCATGAATGCTATGTTATTTTCTTACAATTCAAGTTACTTAAATCACTGCATAATGTCTGTTGTTGATCAGCACTGTGAATTCTATATGATGATTGTGATTGTTAGACTAGATGCCATACTCGGCTTGGAAATGGGGCCTGTGGTAGCCCATATTATGGGGTACGGTTGACACCGCTGGACTCATACGATGCCATATAGACATGGGACTAGAGTTTCATCACCCGCGCCACGAACCCCTGCCAACAGGGGTTAAGGTGTTGGATGCCTGTGGGGATAATTATCAGGGAGTGAAAAAATAAATAAATAAAAGAACACCAGAATGGTGAATGAGGGAAGAAATGTTTGTCCCCCTGGATAATCACAGAGGGCTGGTTGGGCTGACCAAGGACTAGTATGCTGGGGCTGACTGGTCCTCTCCGACAACTCAATGGGTGTATCGCGGGAAGGGGTAACCAAGCCCGTACTAGGGATACATGTATTGGGGATTGTAGTGGTACAGACCAGACTTAGTTGTATTGTTAGGTGGCTAATAATAAAATTTGGACTTGCATATCATGTAGATTATGTGAACTGTGGATTGTGATTGCATATGCATGCATGATGGAGCTCGATGGGGCTCACACTCTGTTATATGTTGTTCTCTTCTTAGATGATCCTGCAGGTGGATGCCGCTGTGGCATGGTGGGCTATCTCGAGGAGGAGAGTCTTGGTGTGTATGATGATGGAGGTTATACCGATTCTACGTACTTTCTCGGTGGTCGTGGATGAAGACCGTTGAGGAGTGCTTCTGATGTTTTGTGCTGGAAACTCCTTTTTGTTTTGTCAGGAGGTTTCCTATTTTGACCGTGGACCGGTTTTAGTTGTTTTCTTTTCTTTCTTCCTTTTTGGGGTTGGGTGCCCTAACCCTGTATATAATCATGTATGTAGTACTGTACTTATTAGCTTATGTTTTCTTATATTGTGGGTTGTGTGTGCTGGGAAATGTAACAAACAAGTTTCTATATGTATATACTAACACCATTTCGCGTATCGCTATGCTTCATTTTACTTTTAAATTGTAGATGTCCTGCATTACTCTGATCTTACTTATGGTTAAGATGTGGATATTGGTTCATGAATGTAAGCACTGCTTCTAGATCCGTGGGATTTGGCGGATTGCCGTTACGTAATTTGGGTCACCTACCCAATCCTCCTAGGGGGTGGTTTGGGGTGTGACAATTTTGGGGGTTCTCTCCTTTTAAAAATCGTGGAGGGGACAGAGAGAGGGAGAAGAGAATCCAAAAATAAGGAATATTCCCTTCTCCTTCCTCCTTTACAATGCTTGACTCCCAAGAAAAAAGAGAAAAAATAGAAACTAAGAGAGATAAAAATCCTAGCTCCATAAACCTTCTATTTTTTAAAAAGTAACTTTCTAATTCTAAACTTGTGCTTCCTTTTCTTTGTAGGTGTCTTCTCCAAGTAATGAGATCAAGGCATCTTTGACTTTTCAACCTTCCATGGATGAGAGAATATTTTTCAAAAGAAATCTATCCATAGTAAAATTCCAAAAGTACCCTTAGAAAGTTGGAGGTGAGAGAGAATAAGGGTGATGACTAGGATTCCACTCAATCAATTAATCAAATACCCATTAAGTCCTCTCAAAAAATCATGGAGGGTGTGTGTGCACCCTCTAAAAATCGTGGACAGCTATGGGCCTTCAAAAATCATAGAACCCTGTGGTAGTGTGGTCCCCCCATGTGGGTTGCAGTCCTTCTCTCTCTTCAGGAATGAAAAATTGCCGAAACAATCTTGTACTTGTAGTAGATCTCCACCATTGCTTAGAAGTACCTTCTTTAATGTCAAAAATGTCCTTGGCCAGTGGCAAAATGACTATGGGCTTACACTACAGCTCCTTTTTGACCCATTATCCTTTCCTGGCCTAAAAAGAATAATCGATTGCATGGTGGCCTAAACGAATGCGTACTTGCGTTCTGTCACATCCATCTAGCTCCAAATTTAGTCCTGTTTACAACCATGGAAAGAAAAATGGCAACTTTACGTGTAACTTGGGACATACAGCTCCCGATAGTCTAGAATAGCCCAAAATAGCCCAAAACCTGAAAAGCACAAGAAAGCACCAAAGTAACTCTGTCCAATGTGGTAAAATGTATGCTTTATGCCCTAAGATTTCATACATAAATGTGCTCATCACTAAGTATACTATTAGGTACTTTTCTGCTTGGGTTCTAATCCTCTGGATTCGAGCTAGCCTCTTTCTTAATTATCTAATGTAGCGCATGTCCTTGGGGTTTGCCGGGCCCGAACAACATAACTAACCTTGCCATGGAGAAGTTTTGGACATTAGACTCCTATGGTTGCCTTTTCTTGGATGGATGTACTTAAGATTGCATGAACTTAGTTAATACACTTAAGGATCTTAAATGAGATAACCCGAGGATATAAGCTAAACAACAGTATTTCACAAAATCTAATACATCACTCAGACAAAGGCATGTTTGAAACTAAAAGGACGAAGCTAATTATTACCTTCACCTGTACTCCCTATATCAAACATTGAATCAGGTCAGACCATCGACAAAACATGCTTTCGATGCGGGTGGTGTGGTACTGGAGGTAACTAACTCTCCTGTTGATGATGTTGAAGTCTCTAGCCATGAGATCCCTATTACAGTACATCTGGTCCTGTAAGTATCTACAGTCACTGACCATCATCTCAAGCTTCTGGTTTAGCTCATCAATGTTGTTCTCATCATAGTCATAGTCTGTTATTGGCCTTAGGAAGTAGCTCATCGTAATTATAATTTTTCCAGCTTGTGTTGGCATGCCACTCCTAACACCTAAAAAGTGTTCAATTAGACTCATTTAGGTTGTTCTCATCTGTACCTATCTATGTTTGGATTTCTACGCACAATATCCACACACAAGTTCCTACATCCATGCTCATATATACATTATTTATGTATATGCACATATACACGCAATAGGTTTCGCTTTGCAATTTTTTTATTAATGTATTGCATTAATACATTTGGGTCCCAAGGGCTGTGGGTGATGATCCCAAGGGCTGGAATCAAATCAAACCCCAGACAGCCTCACTAGGCGTTTCACCAGACGTTTGGGTCAAACGTCTAGTGCATCATCCAGTTCCTGTTGAACATGGTATTCTTGTTCAAAATCTGGTTTTGGCTGTTGGTTTCTTTCCATTTCCGATTTGGGATGATTCTAGGGGGTAGTATCACTTATAATTAAGCTAATACAATGGCTTTATGGATTCCTAAACATGGTTTACTAATTGGTTGATGGGTTGGGTTTAAGAACCAAGGAATTTAACCATACAAGGCTGAGATCTATCATGTAACTTCTCTAATTCCTATAATTCATATAATAATAGTCATGTACACCCATTACAACAATTATCCTAAGCCATAACATACTAAACATAACATGCATGTAAAGATTCATGCTCCTAGCCTATCATTTATGAGTTGCATGCATGATCAAGCATAAAACTAAGCTAGATACATGGCTGAAATCAAAATATATACACTAACAGGTTGAAATCAGTGTAGAAATTACATAGATCACATAGAACTAAGCATGCATGGATGATCCAAAGCTGTCCTAGAGCTCCAAGTGGTGATTCCATAACAATCCTACAAAGACATGGCTATATAGCTATGGTCCTTGGGCTCAAACTCAGGGAATAGAAATGGGACATGGTGAAGAGAGTGGTTTAGGCTCAGTTGAATCACCTTAAGGCTGTGGAGAAATCGATCAAGGCTTCATAAGCCAACAAATTCTTCTTCTCTTCTTCTTCTGCTTCCTCCTTCCTCTCTTTCTTTCTCTCTCTTTTCATTTCACTAATGCTAATTGGGATTCAAATTCTGAAGCTGGGCCCCCTATTTATAGTTTTCATGGAACTAGGGGCCTGTTTGGCTAGGCAGTCCCACAACCCAAAATGCATTTTTAATTTGATTTTTGCCCAGTTGAGCTATGTAGGTGGGGCCCACATGGATTCCAAAGATAGGGGATGGTTCTTAAAATTCCAAGGTACATATAGGAAGTGTTTGCAAGCAATGTACTCAGTTCCCACAAGTTTGGAATGGAAAATATAGGTTTTAGCTTCTTTGGGGACCTTTGGACCAATCGTCCAGTGCATCGTCCAGAGAATGCAGCACTGCTGACATTTTGCTGTGGCTTCCACATGGGTTAGTCCTTCCACAAGGTACCTTCCCAACACCCTACTACTCATACAAAAAGAACATATTTAAGGGTATGACCCCTTGGTACCCAGGAGAGAGCAATTACCTGTACTCTGTGTTGTACAATAGGTGATGGGCTGAGCAGCTGCAGGGTGTTGCAACCCACCTTCTTACAGGTATGGTAGATGTCACTTACGGGGGATCCCTACTAATTGTAACCACTGGGCTGACACACCACAGATCATTGATGTGGGTGACTGCAGATCCCTGTTCTTTAAGCCAAGTCTTAGATTGGGGGTAGGTTTAACATAACCAATGGCGTAGTATGCCCTACATCCATTTGGATAGGTAGAAGATAAGGTACTGATGTACTAACCATGTCGTTATCTTGAATAGTCTGAGAACAATCATTCTTTTCGGTCACATCAAATTCCAGAAACTTTGTTGTCTGTGACTCCACAATCCGAGTGCCTCCGCAAGGATTATAAAATTTATATCCCTTCGAATGATCTGGGTAGCTAATAAAGTAGTAACGAGTAGTCTTGGGATCCAACTTGTTTAAAGTCAGATTATATAACTTTACTTCTGCAGGACTCCCCAAACTCTAAGATGGTTTAAACTGGGTTTACGGTCGGTCCACAACTCAAAAGGGGTAAGAGGACCGGCTTTAAAAGGTACACGGTTAAGGATATAAAGAGAAGTTTTCAATGCCTCTCCCTATAAGAACTTAGGTAAATTTATCCTACTAACTATACTCCTCACCATGTCCATAAGGATGCGGTTACGCCTCTCGGCGACCCCATTTTATTCAGGACTTCCTGGCACAGTAAACTGACCAACTATTCCAGAGTCATCTAGGTATTTAGCAAACGGGCCCTTAAGCTGTCCAGCATCGCCATGTCTGCTATAATACTTACCCCCACAATCAGATTTAACAATTTTAATAACTTTTCCTAACTGTTTCTTAACTTCAGTCCTAAAAATCTTGAACTTGTCAAGAGATTCAGACTTTTCCTTAATTAAGAACAGATAGTCATATCGGGAATAGTCATCTATAAAAGTGATGAAATAAAAAATTTTACATAGTGTAGCTGAATAGGGTCCACTAATGTCAGTATGAATGACCTCCAATAGGTCAGAACTACAGACTATAATTTTCTTCTTTATTTTGGTCATCTTTCCCTTACAACAATCTACACAAGTTTTTAGATCACTTTCGAGAGTAGGTAGGATGTCAGACTTTATTAGTCTTTTCACTCTTGCCTTAAAAATATGACATAGCCTCTTATGCCATAATGTGAAAGACCGGTCCTTAGGTAAGAGTCTTTTAGAAACAACTTTTTTAATATTATAGGAGACATAGATATCATTGGGAGATAAACCCAATCTATACAGTCCATTGGACATAATACAGGAACCGACTTTACTTGAACTAAAAAACAAATTAACTATACTGTTCTTTATTTCAAAATGATAACCACTCATGTCCAAAACTGAAACCGAAATTAAATTCCGCCTGAAGAACGGTATATAAAATGTGTTCTTTAAAGTCAAATTAAAACCAGAATCTAATAATAAAATGATATCTCCTATGAACTCTACATCAGAATGTCCATCGTTTTCTACGACAAGCCTTGATTCATCCTTGTTTGGTCTCCTCCGATTTATGAACCCCTGTATGCTAAAAGCAACATGGTTAGTTGCATCGCTATCTAGCCACCAAGAACTGGATGGGGCTTCTGATAGATTGAATTCACAAATAAAAGCCAAAGAATCATTATTTGATGGTTGCTTGGGCTTGGACAACCAAGCCTTGTATTTGTCGCAAACCTTCTTTATGTGACCCTTTTTCTTGCAAAAGAAGTAGTGACCACTCTCTTTCTTGGGTCCCAAATTGTTAGTCCGATCGGACTATTTATTGGTAGACTTATGAATATGGTTTTTAGACTTTTTACTCTTACGGATTTTGGAAGTAAAAAAGGGCAGCATGAGATTTGTCTTTCTTTAGTTTCTCTTCCTCAGACACAATCCTAGAAATAAGGCCATTAATACTCCAGACTCCATCTTGGGAAATATAGTTGGTTTTGATGATGTCAAATTCAGAAGGTAGGGTATTAAGAGCTTGATGAACAATCAAGGCATCAGGTAGAGGAATATTTAGGGCTTTTAGTTTAATTTAGTAATCAACCATCCTAATATTGTAATCCCTAATACCCCCAGAACTATCATATTCCATATTAAATAACCCTTGCAGGAGTGTCCCAATCTCAGCATTCAATAAAACTTTATATCTCTAGGAAATTGCATCTAGCAATTCCCTGGCAGTATACTTATCAGGCAGACCATTTTTTAGTTGTTCCGGGATTGATCTCTTTATAGATAGTATAGCTAAGTGATTACTCTTTTTCCATGCAGCATGCACAAATTTTTCATCCTCACTACTATCAGTAGTAAGGTCCATTGGTCTATCCATAACACGGGATGCATGCACATCTGCCATGTCCATGGCAAACATAATATCCTCTTTCCACTTCTTAAAGTTTGACCTAGTAAGAATCTCAATAGTGACCATATTATTGTTGACAGAAAAGGTAACAGAAAATTTAAACAATGAATAATATAATAATTAGCATAATGCAAGTATAGCTTAAAACCTTATAAGCAGATATATGAGAATTTTACACACATCATTGTGAAAACACCTTTGGGCTGAATTTCCAACATGCAATTATAAAAATCTCTACATACCAGCGGCCATGGGAATTCAACTCAACTTTCAAAATCCACCACCTTTGGGGGTGTAGAATTCTAGGGTCGGCCTATTCACATGCATGATGTATATGTACCCTTTCAAGTACTAACACATGATCACCACCTTTTGGTGTATGACCATACATTATAGTTGAAGGACATCCCACAACTATATGAGAACGGTGTTTCATAAATCCAACAAAGAAGGTCGCTTTGACGGCTGCATCCTGTTGAACCCATGAAACCTTCTTTAGGATTTACTAAAATTATTCACATCCATATTCAATTTTGTTTTATTTTATAATTTATGATAAGAGGATTAAATGTCTCAAAGTTAACACAAAATGCCAATAATTTTGTTCATCAAGGTAGGTATTCCAGCAAGTTAGAAAATCAGTTTGGTTCCTAATGGATCAAACTGACATATCGCAAAGAGAGTGTGCATCATTAGTATACCAAAACAGAGGAAAATATGCATCAAATATAACCAAAAAGTATACTAGATTGAAGATCTCGAAAAAATAGATCCAACATAAAAAACCTCAGCCTCATCCGACGCTCCACGCGTCGACGGAAAATTGCAAGCAAAGGTGGCGCGTGAGGGGCACGTGCCCTAGCCAGGCCACACTCGCCTACGCACTGGTTCTGGGGCAGATCTGGACGGGCTACATTTCTGGTATGGTCCTGGCCTGGTTCTGTATGGACCAATCGGTCTGGTTTGGTTCGATGCATTTATTGTTTGAACGGTCTAGTTCAATCCTGATCCAACAGGGTTCAGGTCAACCCAAACTGGGTCATCGGGTTGGGCTTTTGGGCCTTGAAATGGGTCGACCTGACCTGACGCTACACGTTAGCACAACCCTAGATAGTTACGGTGCACGATAGCAAAACCCATATATATATATATATATATATTTTTTTTTAATATTCAAACCAGATCGGCGAGTGAGATTACCCGTCGCTGTCGACGACACGTGAGGGAGCATTCAGCAGTGGCTTGCGGTGATCCACCCACCATTTTCTTTGTCTTTCCAAACTCTACAACCCTAGGTCCTCTGTTTCAATTTTTACCAGATAAAAATTCCGACAGAATCCATAAAGTCCATATGGGTTTCCCCAAAATCCTTGATTCAAAACAAAAAAATCAATTCCCTTAGAATGATCTATTATTTTTGAATCCATATAGGTTCAAGAATAGATCTATGGAGGCTTTGATACCACATGCTAGAATAAATTATTCCATATAGGGATAAAACCATAAAAGCCAAAATCTCCATAAGGCATTCAAAAACACAACTAAACAAATAATAGAGAATCAGAGATAAAACCACTAACCTTGTTTCGAATCCATAGTGATGATAATCGCAGCAAAAAATAAAGACCAAAGATCAAGGTGCTTCCCCTCTATTCCCAAAGATAACTAGCTTGACAAGAATTCCGTATGTACAAGGATGATGAACACTGAATATCTCCCTCTCTTTCTAAAATGCACTCCTCAACAGAGATTGAGAATAATTGTTGTAAATGGGCTAGACGGGGGGACTTAGCTCTCTTTATATTAATTCCTATAGGGCCTCTCTCATCATAGTCCCAGTAGGAATCTAAATGCCCACACCAAAGCCAATCCACATAGGACTCCTAATATAACTCAATGACCCCCTTTATTAGACCAATAATTAGCTTGAGTTTAGGAGACTTAATATTAGTCCATGATTAGATAGAATATCAGTCCTAATTAAAATAGGATTCTAACACCTACCTCACAAATAAATGGCCTCAAAACAAGCCTTGGATTTACAAACCTTTTCTCAATTGACCCACAAGGGCACTCAGGGAGTATTGTGGTTCTTTGGAATGACAATATTTTCATTCATTTTTCTTTCTTCAAATCTTCATATAATTGACCTAAAAATTACTATTGACCCTTCTCTTCTAGGTTCCCACACTTCTCCCATCTACGAGGAGCCACAATCAGACCGCAGAGCCCAGTTTTGGAAGGAGTTATCCCAGCTTGGCAGAATAGTTTCAGGGCCTTGGATGGTCCTAGGTAACTTTATTGAGGTCCTTTCAGTGGATGAAAAGTTTGGTGGTCGACCAAAAAGTCAAGCTCAGATTGCAAGCTTCCAAGAAGCAATTGATTACTGTTGTCTCATGGAGTTAAAGTTCATAGGCCCGTGCTTCTCTTGGTCGAACAAAAGAAAGGGGATAAAGCTTATTATGTAAAGTATCGACAAGGTCTTCTGCAACAACAAGATGCTCCGATTGTATAATAACATTAGTGTGCATTATCATGTTATGGTGGGGTCAGACCACACTCCTTTGGCCATCTCATTAATTGCAAAGAAGAAATGACCAGTCGCCATTCGAGTCCAAGTGGGAAGATCATGCTGATCTCAAATCTCAAGTCTCCAAGGGATGCAAATCATCAACTTTAGTTTTGACTTTGTTCAATCATCATTACAAAATTTGTCAATGCTCCTCAAAACTGAAAATCTGGTGATAAACCCAAATTCACACCAACCAATCAGGGGTGGCCACGTGTCCTAAATCAGGAAAGAAGACCCGCCCAGGGCCGGACCAGAACTAAACCGACGAACCAAGGATGGACTCGATCCAAATCGGGCACAGGCGCGAACGACCCTCCACGGACGCCCATCCACATGATCACCCTCCACGGATGGCCATCCGCATGACCACCCTCCGGGTGTGACGTCGAACAAGCACAGGTGTAGACCCTGGTCTAAGAACAAGGTACCACGGTCGCCATCAACAAGACATGCACCATCACAAAGACTCTAGGCCACCGCCTATCGAGTCACGTAGTTTGAACGGACTCATGCACCAGAAACCCCATCTACCACGTAGATGAGGTCTATCCACTAAGGATGCCAAGTCTATCAAGGACACTACTTCTTACAGGAAGACAACTACTAGGTCTACCGTAACACCACGTCTCACGGGAAGACAACCTATCAAAGAGGAGCCCTGCTACTCAGGGACTCTATCACCCACGGCAAACACTCTACATCAACTGGGACTCTCCACCCCGCCATACACTATTATAAAAGGCAAGGTATACAACCCCATAGGGGACATCGGAACTCATATTAAATACTACTATTCATCTGTTTGCTTAGGGAGATCTAACTTAGGCATCGGAGAGTCCTACGCCGGAACCACACAGGTTCTCCTTTGTCACCCCAAGGTCTTTTACAGGTTACGACACTCGAAGGACTGCTGAGCGATTTCTTGACGCAACAGATTGGCGCCGTCTGTGGGAATGACGCTAGCCATCACCTTTACTAGCTTGTTTCCATATTTGATCAACCATGGCACCTAGGAAGACCGCTCCCTCCGCCAACAATGCCCCGAGGGAGGGGAACGGATCACCTCCTCCAGAGAGCTCACGTCGCAGAGCCACAGACCATGTCTCTCAGGAGAGGGAGGTCCCAGAGAGCCAATAGGTTGAGGGAGTCAACCTCTACCCTGAAGCAGCAGTTGAAGGCATCGTGGAACCAGTACCTGATCCCAATGCACTAGTGACTATAGGTCAGATCAACGACCTGCAGCGTCAGATCCTCGATGACCAATGACTCTTCTGCGAATATCTAAGATAAAAAGCGGTCACCCATCGTCGTAGGCAAGAGAAGAGGCAAGAGCGAAGCCCTAGGAGATCACCTCCCAGGGGTGATAGATCCGGAGGGCACACTAGGCAACAGGGAGAACTCTCCCAACATCCAAGGAGAATGGCAGACCTCTCAGCACGGTCAGACCGAGGAAGAACACCATCACACCAATCCGGGGTACCTAACCCTAACGGGTCCATGCGGAGGTCAGTGTTTGATGGTCGACTAGAAGGAAGTCATGTACCAGAGCGAAGCTAGACTTACCGTAAAGGAAGCCCCTCGCGGTCAAGATAAGATTCATCACAACGTGACCCTTCACCATCTCACCAACAGTTGAGATGGGAAGGGACTTCCAGGAGAGGATGGGAACGAGCTCGCAGCGAATGACCAACAAAGCATGGGGAACAAGCACGGGATGAAGAGTTAGACAAGAGACTCCGAGAGTTGGATGAGAAACTGGAAGGGTTGAAGGAGCAAACCAAGGGTGAGACACACTCAATCCCTGGACAACACCCCTTCTCGGAAGAGATCATGTCAGCCTCACTGCCATCCAGGTTCAGGTTACCTACCTTTCAACTCTACAGCGGTACCACTGACCCTAATGACCATATCAACTACTTTAATGGCATGATGACTCTATATGGTGGATCAGACGTGGTATCCTGTCGAGCATTCCCTGCATCCCTCAAGGGTGCAACAACTTCATGGTTCTCTTGACTGCGACCATGGTCGATTGGATCGTTTGCAGAGTTATGCGAATAGTTTGTGACCCGCTTTTAGAGCAATGTCAAGCAGAAGAAGACCACGGTCAACTTGCTGAACGTGATCCCAAACCCTAGGGAATCTCTCAGGGAGTATGTTAGCAGGTTAACCAAGGAATCCCTAGAGGTCCGCGACCTAGATGACCAGACCCAGCATGCCACCCTAGCGGGGGGCATCAGAGACATGGAATTAATCAAGGGCTTGGCACGTCATGAGACCAAGACCATGAAAGAGCTCCTAAAGCGATGTAACCAGTTTGCCAACATGGCTGAAATAGTATAGTCATGGACGAAGGCAATTGAAGGTAAAACCCAAGATAACAAGAGGTCAGCACCAGATGATCTCAAAGATAATAAAAGATCGAGGACTGAGCGGCGACAAGAGAAAGGTGATCGACCACCCGGAAGGGGTGACCATCGATAAAAAAGAAGTGAGAGAGCAAGCAGCCCCGAGTTCACACCCCTTAACACCACCAAGTCACAAATCCTCATGCAGATACAAGACCGTGACCTACTCAAATGGCCACCACCTATGCTGGCAGGACCTGAGAAGCACAGCACTAACAAGTATTGTCTCTTCCACAAGGACTACGGGCATGACACGGAGGAATGCTACCAACTGAAGAGAGAAATAGAGAACCTTGTGAAAGCCAGAAGCCTAGACAAGTACATGAAGGGAAGGCACAATGGCCGATCGGGCCAAGGAGATCGAGATCGAGGTTGAGATCGGGAGAGAGAAGAAAGGAGAGTGGATCGAGATAGAGAAAGAGACCGCACTGACGAGAGAAGAGATGCAGCAGAACCAAGTGGCACCAAGGGAGCCCCCATCCTCACCATACTTAGAGGATCGGGGCAAGAGTCAACAAGGAAAGCCAAAGCTCATGCCAGGTTCGTGGGAGTAGCAGAGAAGCCAAGCAAAATAGCAAAGACCAAGATGGTGATCTCCTTCTCGGATGCAGACTTGAAAGGTGCAAGCTTTCCGCATGAGGATACCTTGGTAGTGCAAGTGGAGATAGCCAACCGCCCGGTACACAGGGTGCTGATACACACAGGGGCATCCGTGGATGTACTCTCACTGGAAGCCTACCGCCAATTCGGGTTTGGAGACGATCAGCTCAAGCCAGAGGCTACCTACCTCCATGCATTCTCGGGCGCCACAGCCCCCATTAGAGGTACTATAGAGCTACCCGTCACCTTTAGGGAACACCCTCGATAGGTGACCATCATGGTAAATTTTATGGTCGTCAGATCCATGGTGTCATTCAATGGCCTCCTAGGACGACCATCCCTGATAGCCCTTAGGGGCGTCGTATCTCCAATCCACCTGAAGATGAAGTTCCCCACTGATAATGGAGTGGGTGAAGTATGAGGCGATCAGAAGAAAGCCAGAGAATGCTATGCCATCTTCGTAAAGAAGAACAATGGCAATACACGAGGGATGACACTGTGCATAGAGAATCTGGTCAGTGACTAGAGAGATGAATTGACAGAGAAGAGAGGAAGACCGGTCGAGGACCTAGTTCCATGGCCACTCAGCAAGGATGACCCTTCCAAGGTCGTATAGGTTAGCTCACTGTTGAGCAACAAGCAGAAAGAAGAATTGGGACACCTCTTGCAGGCAAACATGGACATCTTTGTATGGTCCACCACAGACATGCCCGGCATACCCAGATCCATAGCAGAGCACAGGCTACATCTGGACCCAACCAGGAAGCCCGTCCAGTAGAAGAGAAGGAATTTTACCCTCGACCGACAAGCAGCCATCAAAGAAGAGGTTGAGAAGTTAAGCCGAGTGGGATTCATCAGAGAAGAAAAGTTCCCTACTTGGCTCACCAATGTGGTCATGGTGCCCAAGCCCAACAGGAAGTGGAGGATGTGCGTCGATTACACCGACTTGAACAAGGCATGCCCCAAGGATGAGTACCCACTCCCCAGGATCGACCTGTTAATCGATGCAACTGCAGGACATGAGATGCAGAGTTTCATGGATGCCTACTCCGTCTACAACCAGATCCTCATGGATGAGGATGATGAGCCCTACACTGCCTTTCGAACGGACAAAGAGAACTACTGCTACCATGTCATACCGTTCAGACTAAAGAATGTAGGGGCCACCTACCAAAGAATGGTCAACAGGATGTTTGAGGACCAGATCGAATGCAACATGGAGGTATACGTGGATGACATGCTCATGAAAAGCGTCCAAGCTCATCAACACCTGATCGACCTAGAAGAGGTGTTCACCGTACTGAGAAGGAACCAGATGAAACTCAACCCTGCAAAGTGTGCTTTTGGAGTGACGTCTGGAAAATTCCTAGGGTTCATGGTCTCAGTACAGGGAATAGAAGCCAACCCATCCAAGATCAAGGCCATCCAAGAGATGGCACCCCTAAGAACAGTCAGAGAAGTATAGAGATTGAACGGAAGGATTACCGCCCTATCAAGGTTCGTGTCACGATCTGGGGACAAGTGTTTACCATTCTTCTAGATGCTGAAGAACCTCTGAAGTCCAAAAGACTTTGCATGAACTGAGGAGTGTCAGAGGGCGTTTGAAGAGTTGAAGTTGTACCTAGAGAGCCCACCATTGCTTGGGCGCCCAGAGCCCAATGAAGAATTGCAAGTCTACCTGGCAGCGACTCCCGTAGCGGTGAGCGCGGTACTGCTAAAAGAAGAGGGTAAAATGCAAAGACCCATCTACTATGTAAGCCATGTTTTAATTGATGCAGGGACCAGATACACAAGAATAGAGAAGGTCGCATATGCACTGGTGATTGCGGCAAGGAAGCTCAGACCATATTTCAGGCACATACCATCACGGTCCTCACCGACGTCCCACTAAAGAAGGTGTTGCACAAGCTAGACGTCTCCGGACGATTGATCGCCTGGACGGTCAAGTTGAGTGAGCATGACATCAAATTCCAACCCAGGACAGCCATCAAAGGCCAAGCTCTGGTGGACTTCATCGCTAAGTGCACTCTACCAGAGACAGAAGTACAGGAACCGGAAGAGCAGGATCGAGGGTCATGGGAGATGTTCATGGACGGTTCAAGCAATGCCACGGGATGTGGAGCTGGTCTCATGCTTACTAGCCCTGAAGGATTCCGAATACAGTATGCTCTCTGGTTCACCTTCCCAGCATCTAACAATGAAGCAGAGTACAAGGCACTATTGGCTAGACTCCGGGTGGTAAAAGCCATTCAAGTCACACACATATCCATCCGGAGTGACTCCCAGCTTGTAGTGAACCAGGTGAACGGAGAATATGAGGCGAAAGATGAGCGCATGGCATCATACCTAGCACGTGCTCGGGAATTGATCGGGCAGTTCATGAAGTTTGAGATGGTTCGAGTACCCAGGATCGAGAATGCCACCACAGATGCACTGTCTAGGCTAGCCAACGACGAACTCAAGAACCTAGCCAATGCAGTGTACATGGAAATATTACATAAACCAACGTATCAAGAGAAGCTGGTCAATGAGATTGAGGAATGGCCTTGCTGGATGGACCCTATACTCAACTACCTATAGAACGACGTCTTACCAGAAGACAAGGTCAAGGCAAGAAAGATAAGGATGAGAGCTGCAAAGTACACCGTCCTGGATGGAGTACTATACAAGAGGGGGGCCACAACACCACTGCTTCGGTGCCTAGGACCCAAATGAGCACAATATGCCCTGATAGAAGTACATGAAGGCATCTGCGGAAGCCACATGGGAGGAAGAGCACTAGCCTACAAGATCCTCCGTCAAAGACTCTACTGGCCAAGAATGCAAGAGGAAGCCATCCAATATGTCAAAGCATGCGAGCAATATCAATTGTTCGCCCTAGTACCCCATTCCCTTTGCCATGTGGGGGGTGGACATCCTGGGAGACTTCACAGCAGCATCAGGTAACCACAACTACTTGGTGGTTGCCATAGAGTACTTCACCAAATGGGTAGAAGCTAAGCCACTAGCCAAGAGCACAGAGAATGAGATGGAGAAATTCATCCGTGAAGACATCATCTATAGGTTTGGGGTACCAAAGGTCATAGTCTCTGACAATGGGAAGCAGTTCAATAATCCCAAATTCAGAACTTTCTGTCAAAGTTACAACATTGACTATCGGCCCATCTCGGTAGCATATCCGCAGGCCAATGGTCAGGTGGAGGTGATAAATCATACCTTACTAGATGGAATAAAGAAAAGACTAGAAGGAGCCAAAGGGAAATGGGTAGAAGAATTGCCAAGCGTATTGTGGGCATACCGTACCACAGTAAGGACGCCCATAGGAGAAAGCCCATTCCGCCTGGCGTATGGCATAGAAACACTAGCACCAGTCAAGGTCCTCGTCATGTCCCACAGAGTACTGCACTTCAATGAAAGAATATACATAGATGGACTGCGGGCAAACCTGGGCTTCCTAGATGAGGTACGCGAGAACGTGGCCTATCAGTAGTGAACAGCCAAATACTACAATGCAAGGGTACGTAAAAGGTTGTTCCATCAGGGGGACCTAGTCCTACGAAGGGCAAGTGCATCACAACCAAGAATATAAAGGAAGCTATCAGCCAACTGGGAAGGATCCTATATAATTTCCAAGCAGATACGTCCAGGGACCTACCGCTTGAAAACTCCTGGGGGCAAGAAGGTAGACCGCATCTGGAACTCAGAACACTTGAAGAGGTATTACCAGTAGAAGCAATAGCAGTAGAAGCGACAGCAACAGTAGCAGTCAAGTAGCAGCAGTAGTGGTAGTAATAGTAGTAGTAGCAGTAGATGGCATCGCTGAGTCAGGTACAGTTTGAAAATTTTCATTCAAAATGAAGAGGTGTTTCAGAAAGTACGTGTCTTCTTCTACTACTTAATTGAATCACCGCCACTACATTAAGGCAGTCCGCCACCATCGAGGCTTTAAGCCTAAGGCAGTCCGCCACCACTGAGGCTTTAAGCCTAAGGCAGTCCACCACCATCGAGGCTTTAAGCCTAAGGCAGTCCGCCACCATCGAGGTTTTAAGCCTAAGACAATCCACCACCACTGAGGCTTTAAGCCTAAGGCAGTCCGCCACCATCGAGGCTTTAAGCCTAAGGCAGTCCACCACCATCGAGGCTTTAAGCCTAAGGCAGTCCGCCACCATCGAGGCTTTAAGCCTAAGGCAGTCCACCACTACCGAGGCTTTAAGCCTAAGGCAGTCTGCTACCATCGAGGCTTTAAGCCTAAGATAGTCCGTCACCACTGAGGCTTTATGCCTAAGGCAGTTCGCCACCATCGAGGCTTTAAGCCTAAGGCAGTGTACCACCACTGAGGCTTTAAGCCTAAGGCAGTCCGCCACCACTGAGGCTTTATGCCTAAGGCAGTCTGCCACCATTGAGGCTTTAAGCCTAAGGCAGTCCGCCACCACTGAGGCTTTACGCCTAAGGCAGTTCACCACCACTGAGGCTGTATACCTAAGGTAGTTAGCCACCACCGAGGCCTCATGCCTAAGGTACCATGCCACACCTGAGGCGTTATGCCACCAAGGTCTGTGGACCACCCAACCAAGGCATCCCTATGGACCACCAGCTACATGGGGTTACATAGTTGAAAACCATCCAAGCAAGAGGGATCAAATGCATGTCATATCAACATCACCAGGAGAAAAAGTCAAATACATATAATCCAAGGGAAACAAAATGCAAGCACCACAATCCAGAAGTAAACATCATCATCCGAAAAGTCACAATCCAAAAGCACAATATCCAAAAAGTCATCATCCAAGAAAGAACATCCATAAAATCAAGGAATATCTGGGGGAGGAGCAGCCTCTGATCCAGAAGGAGAGATCAAACCAGCATCAGTAGAAGGAGCAGCCCTCTCCTCTTGGGCGACCACACCCTCCTCTGCCATCGCCAAACCTTCTTCTGGGGAGGCACACGCCACCGCACCTACCCCCGACAGCAACAGGACAACCTCTGGGAACCCTGAGAAGTCATAATCAGGGGTCTTCTCCAGAACGTGAACCGCCAAGTCCAAGGAAGTCAAGACGCTAGGAATGGGAGCCAACTTACTCCTAGGGTCACCAACAAAAATAGAAGCTCTGAGGCCCTACGACCCCTACTAGGGGTGGAATCTCTAGAAACCTCCCCCTCCCCTTCACTAGCAACAGGGAAAGGCAAAGAAGAAGTATCCACGAGGGAAGATGACCCCGAAGAAGACTCCTCAACGGATCCAACCACGACCGCAGTAGGATCAGAGTCGTTAGGTGATGACATGGATAAATAATGAAGCAAACTAGGTACTTGCTCAGAGCAACGGTCTCCAAAAGCCAAACAACCAACACGAAGAGAGGGATGCCAACCTACAACCACCAATGCAGAACCAATCAAAAAAAAAAAAAAAATTGTGCCATAGCCAAGGGCCGTAGGCGACAGGCCATCGACATAGGCGAGGTCTGAGGATGAAGTTCGAGGTTAAAGGTCGAAGTCTGAGTTTGAGGTTCGAGGTCCGAGGTCGAAGTTCGCGAGGGATCGAGGTCAAGGTTCGAGTAAAAAAGTGTTTGTGGCCAAAGACCAATTCGAGTCAGTAAAAAAAATAAAATAAAATTTGCCACGGCCGAGGGCCGTAGGCGACAGGCCATGGACATGGGCGAGATTCGAGGTTGAAGTCCAAGGACGAGGTTCGAGGTCGAAGTACGAGGTCGAGGTTCGAGGTCGAAGTTTGCGAGGGATCGAGATCAAGGTTCGAATAAAGACATGTCTATGGCCAAAGACCAATTCGACTCAATATAAAAAAAAGGGGCAACACAGACACGGATCGAGCAGGATGACCATGGCCGGGCGTCGATCAAGCACAGGTGCGGACCGCCAAATGGGTGTCGATCGAGGCGCTGACCCAGACGAGCATCGATCGAGGAACGGACCGGATGGGAGTCAATTGAGATGGGCGTGAACCAGGGCATCGATCGAGAAGGGCGCAGATTGGAGCGTTGATCGATGAGCTCAAAATAAGTGACGACTAAATAAGGAACACGAGCGCCATTAGGCGTGAATCAAATGGGCATCGTCACCAAACGCTGATCGCGTGCACAAAAAAAAAAAACAAAAAAAAAAGGACAAGGGTCCATGCCCAAATGGGCGCTGACCCTTAGAAAGAGAAAGGAGAGAAGAGAGAAAAGAAAGAAAGAAGAAAAGAAGGGTTGTTTGGCCACAGCCAAGGGCCGTAGACCAGTCAAGGGTGCGGACGCTACCAAGGATCGAGCATAACCAGGCGTGGATCGAAGCCTATGGGCGCGGATCGAGGATCGAGCACAACCAGGGCATGGATCAAGGCCTACAGGCGCGGATTGACGAGCGGCGCCAATAGGCGCGGACAATCAATCGGCGCCAATGGTCGTGGACGAGCACAAGCAGGCCGAGGTATGAGCAAAGAACGTGAGATTGAGGCATGAGCGACACGGGCACAAGGAGGTCACAAGCTAATGACTGAGACCGCGGATGTGATCAAGATCAAGAGTAAGCAACACTAAGTAGGCCAAGGCTGGGTAAGCCACTAGGAAGGCCAAGGGTTAATAACCAAGAAAGGAAGAAACCAGAAGAGAGCAAGGGAGACAAAGCTTCAAAACTAAAAATGAGAAGGATACTCTCTTGAGCACTCCGTTCCAAGAGAGTGGGGGCAAATGATAAACCCAAATTCACACCAACCAATCAGGGGCTACCACGTGTCCTAAATCAGGAAGAAGACCCGCCCAGGGCCGGACCAGAACTGAACCGATGAACCAAGGATGGACTCCATCCAAACTGGGCACGGGCGCGAACGACCCTCCATAGACGGCCATCCGCATGATCACCCTCCATGGACGGCCATCCGACTGACCACCCTCCGGGTGTGACCTCGGACAAGCACAGGTGTAGACCCTGGTCTAAGAACAAGGTACCACGATCGCCATCAACAAGACATGCACCATCACAAGGACTCTAGGCCACTGCCTATTGAGTCACGTAGTCTGAACGGACTCATGCACCAGAAACCCCATCTACCATGTAAATGAGGTCTATCCACCAAGGATGCTAAGTCTATCAAGGGCACTACTTCTTACAGGAAGACAACTATCAGGTCTACCGTGACACCACGTCTCACGAGAAGACAACCTATCAAGGAGGAGCCCTGCTACACGGCAAACACTCTACATCAACTGGGACTCTCCACCCTGCCATACACTACTATAAAAGGCAAGGTACACAACCTCATAGGGGACATTGGAACTCATATTGAATACTACTATTCATCTATTTGCTCAGAGAGATCTAACTTAGGCATCGGAGAGTCCTAGGCTGGAACTACACCGGTTCTCCTTTGTCACCCCAGGGTCTTTTGCAGGTTACGGCACTCGAAGGACCGCTGACCGATTTCTTGACGCAACATCTAGAGTAAACAAAATTTTGGCAATGCTGCTGTTGAGTTAAATAAAGATGCCCTAGAAACCCTCCAATCGAAACCATTCTCAGAAGCCCAACAAGCGAAGGAATCCCACCTCAAAGGCCAAATTGAGACCCTCCTAAATCAAGAGGAAGCATACTGGGCACAGAGGTCACGAGTGCAATGGTTGCGTGCTGGTGATCGGAATACAACTTTCTTCCACATAGCTATGGCTCATCGTAGGCACATCAACCTCATCTCAAGACTTAAATCTGATTCTGGGCAGTGGGTGACAGATGAAGCTGAGCAGCATAACCTCATCCGATTGTATTTCTCTTCTCTATTTAGTTCATCCCACCCCACTGACTGTTCAAGTTTTATTTCATGTGTCACCCCCTATCAACCAGAATCATATCTTACCATCTCTTTTCTCTCAAAGCTTGAGCTGGCCGATATATACTCTTCCTTTTTAGTTATTATCACATGTGATTTTCTTAGCCAATATCTTTCCTATTTGGTTGTTATCACATGTGTCACATGTGCTTAATGTAACCACCTATCAAGCTAGGATTGCTTTCCCTTTTAAGTGGATCTCTTAAGATCTCATGAGTTGTACACTACAAGAAAAAGGGTCATTTACGACAGAATTTTTACTATAGAATTTTTTTTCCATCCTAATAAGTGTTATTTACAACAGAAATATAATTCCATGGTTACATGTCCCATCTTTCCTGACACTATTATATTTTCGTGGTTACAAATTTCGTAGTGATGGAATTCATGGTACCGTGGTGAATATTTATATTATTACCACTGAAATTAAATTCCATGGTTAAAAGTAGCATTCACGACAGTAAGAATTTATTGTTTAAGACGGTAAAATAATTCCATGGTAAACAGTCATGTACATTTTTCTTAAAACAACGGAATAATTGGGCCATCGTATTAAGTTTATAAATGGCACGGGGTAATTACTCGATCCATCATATTATTTTTCCCGCTGTGTTTTTTTTTTTGCAGTTCCCGCGTACAAATCAATATTGATTCATGAATCTCTCTCCCTCTCGCCACATACGAACTGCTCCGTCTCTCTCGCCCTCAATCTCTCACTAATCCCCCTCGCCCTCAGTCTCTCACTGATCCTCTCATATCTACTGTTTAATCTCTCTTGCCCACAATCTCTCGGTTATGAATTCCCCTCTCATCTCTCTCGCCCTTATCCTTTTTATCTCACAGTTTTCTCTTGTTCATCTCTTTGATTGGGAGTCATCCTCTAGACGCTTAAAACCCTAATCCAGGTTACCTCTCTCTCTCTCTCGCTTGATTCTTTTAATTTGGAGAATGTTTCGCATAGAACTGTGATATCTATTTTAGATTTATTGGTCGCAGGTCACATTTTTTCGTAGCTGAAGAGGCCAAATTCAGCAAAGTGGTGTGGTGACTAGTGAGTTTTATTTTCTCCTTTTCTTAATTTATCCAACTGCACCTTTTCTCTGACTTCTCTGACTACAGTTTCGAAATAGTATGTATGATGTAGCTTCAGTTCTAGACTTTATTAAGTTGGTTCTTTCAGTTCTCTTTTATTTCCCCTTTCCTTTGGTGATGCCTTGTTGGATGTAGCAGCTAGATGAGTTCTATTGAGTTGTGTTGCTGTGATTCTTTGCCTATCTTGCCTTTGGGTGGTCTTTTGGCTTCTGTCAATTTGGATTGCTTTTCTATATTAGATTCCTTTCTCTATGCACTAATGATTTGGGTCTGTTTGTTTTGTTTCTGATGCTTCTGTGAACTTCTATGGCTCCTTTTCTTTTCTAGGTTTGTTAGGCTTGGTTTTATAGTGTATAATCTGCTTTTTGGTGTATCTTTCCTCTTCTCTGAAAGATTTGAGGCTGCTCTCAGCAATGGTAAGAAGGGGACTGAATTATTTGAAGAAACATGCAAACCCATACAGTGGAGGGAGAATGCTAGGAAAATCCTGTTAGTGGTAGTATGAAGAAATCAAATTTTTAGTTGTTGCTGGGTCTCTGTTTTCTTCAATTTTGTTCCTTTATACCATTTACATATTAAATTTCCCCGGGTGCTTATGAGGATTTTGTCAAAGTTGGAACTCAGGATTACTAAGCTGTATATATTTTGTAGGAAAAAAACACACTAAGCTGTATATTCAGTATTCGCCTTATTAAGAATGGTATTCTGGGGCCTTCATAATGTTTTGGACCACTCCAGCTAAGCTGGGGTTGGCTGTTCTTTTCTTTCTTTCCCCCCCTTCGGGCCTCCTTTTCTTTCTTTTCTTCTTCCTTTGGTAATGAATTTTTTATTCATCCAAAAAAAAGATTAAGAATGGTATTCTGAAATTATTTTTGCTTCTTAGAACTCTTCAGTGAGGTGCTGCCGTGCTGGCATGATTGTTTTCCTTAATAGTAATATTTGAGAAGGGTTAACAGGTTATGTGAGGTTCGTACGTTTATAATTTACTCAAGCTTGATAGGTGTTAGATATATTAGCTTAAGGATACTTTTTTTTTTTTCTAGTAAAATACTAAAATTTCCATAAGTTGTTTATCTGATGGATTCATAAATTGGATTCACTGCAAGGCTGAAATGGTGAACCTCAATCTATCTTGATTATCTTCCTGCGACCTGAATGAGCTATTCTGATTTGTTTTGGTATCTTCATCAGCTATGCAGCCTTAAACATTTCAAATTAAATTAGGAGTGCTCATGACTATTTTGGGGGTTAAGCAGTGTCATCATTTAGTCTTTCCTCTATTGGGAGACAGTATGTTGAATTGTAATTTTGATATTCAAAGAATGATCTTGGAAATTTTTTACTTCGAAGTTGAAATGTCAAATTTGAATGGGAATCTAAGGGGGTTCTATCATGCATCTCACCTCATTTGTTATGGCTGTTTGGTTGTGGGCTCAACAAGAAGAGGAAAGTGAAGTCTTGTTTCCAATCCTATTTCGACTCTTCGGATAAATTTTCCTTGCTGGGTATATTTACACATCCATCCATCCACCAAGTATTTCTCAATGATGTCCTCAGCTTCATAGGTTAAATCCCTAATTTGGATAACCAATTCCTCCATTGCAATATGTTCTTGACCCTCTGCTCTCTCTGCATCTCTGAGGAAAGAACCCATAAGTTTGAGCTGGTCTCCAAGGGTCTTGACTTGATCTTCCACTACAAGAAACAAATATGCTTCTTTCACAATCACTTGGCACAGGCTATCTAAGACATTCAAAGCAATCGAAGCTGCCATTTCTGATTGCCTCTAGTTCTGCAAATGGATGTTAGAGTTCAATAATTCCTTAAACCCTCTCTTTGTAAAGCTAATTCTTGATCAAACAAAGAACCCATATTGATGTTAAAAGGTTCTAGATTTCTAATCCTTCAAGGGGGTTTTGACTTGAGGAATAATATTTGCATTTGGCAAGTCATGCATTTGATGATGTATTCTATGAATAAAGAAAGTCATACTACCTTACAGCTCCAGTTTCTCTTTTGGAGAAGGGGACTTTCAGCTAATTTCATACTACCTTACATAAACTATACTTTTAGATACCTCATCTTTTAACCATTTAGTTAAAAGATGAGGTATCTAGAGGATTGGTTTTCCATTCCCTTAATTTTGTAGTGTATCATTGTTGAATCAGAACTTTTATTGGTCCAGAAAGTGGATGCTTCTTAAGCTTCTCTAACTCAATGTTTAAGTGAGTTAGTTTCTATCTACTGTTTTAGGTGACCCCTTCTTCAAATGTGGGCATAAATGTGTTTCTATTGCAGCTTTTGTAAAGGAATGCCAAAAATCTTCATAGATATCATGACTTTTTCCAAAAAAATTAAGACACGAATCTGCTATACTACCCACTAAATTCTTTATTTTTTCCTTCTTTCTTACTTTTGTTTCTGTGGGTCTTAAGTCTTGAGACTTGAGACTTGAGAGGGGGCAAACTGCACATATAAGGCTGAAAAGGTTCCACTGATCTATTGAAAAGAATGAAGAAAAGTACCACTGTTTCTGCATTCTTAGTTGGGGAAGGTTTCTCCCATCTGTGTGTGTGTGCACACTGGAAAAAGAAGGAACGAAATAAGAGAAAGTAACAAAGAAAGTCATGTGTGAGTAACTGAGTTAACTTACTTTACAGAAATATTTAGGTGGTCCTTTAAATCTTGATATTTGGTTAAAGATGATAATTAAGTCGTCCACATGAGGAACCTAATTAAGTGTTTCTACTAATGATCTCAACTCCCAAAGTTGCTCTGGTGAGGACTTTTGTTAGGGTACAGTAACCCACTTTTATACTTGTTAAAGCTTCTTAGGCAGCTAAAGAGTTGGCATTTGCAGTGAAGATGAATGGCATTCATGCCATTCATCTGTAGTAGCTGATCAGGACAAGCTGCATTTGCAGCAAGTTTTCTATGAGCAGCTTTAATAGCAAAACTAAAGTTAAAGCAGCTACTCACATGGACATGGCCTACCTTCAAAAGAGTGTGAGACTTTCTAAAGAGAGAAGGAGAGTGAGTCTTTCTCTTTGTGCTCTTTTAACATATAAAAATATTCTTATCTGTTGTTGTGTTAGTGTGATGGTAGGTGTGTGTTAGTGCCGTATTAGTTCCATTGGCAATATTTTGTAGAAAAAACTGTTCTCCCATGTCTCTTTGACTTCTATATTTGGAAGAGATGTAGAAGGACTGTAGCCACTCTTTGTCTATCCTCAAGGATTTTAGTTCATATCTATAGTGATACTGATATTTTTCGACCATATCAGACTGTATCGGGCTGATATGGGATCAAAACATTATTTTTCTGAATATTACATATATTTATTACTAAATTATAAACCATACTATGTTCAACCTCTGGCCTGGATGCAAGGGCAGCAGCAATAGTGATGAGAACAGGGAGAAACATCGTGCACACTGGACGAACTGTGGTGTGTACCATCCACCAGCCCAGCATTGACATATTTGATGCTTTTGATGAGGTTAGAAATTCTTGAGATTGATGGACTAGCATTTTGTTATGGCTTTGAGAATACTAAGGCTACGTTTGGTAAATGTCTGAACAAAGAACGCCCGTTCTTGACTAGAAATGTTCTTTGGCGTTCTTGGTCTAGAACGACGTTCTGAGACCAAAAATGACTGTTTGGTAACGGTCTTAAGAACGCCGTTCAGAACGAAAATGGTGTTTGGTAAAACCTGTTCTTCCCTATTTGATGTTAATTACAATACTACCATTTCCTTCTAAATTACACCAAAAAATACTTGTAAAACCCTTTTCTCTCTTACCAACCTTAGCATAAAATTAAAATATGTCATTAACATAACCAAAGTAATTATAAAATGCCATTAAAATTGAGTTCTTGTGTGGATTAGTGTCATAACTGACTATGCTATGAACATTTGAATAAAACTTGGGCCTTGGTGGATTTGAACCACCATCCCCTTGGAACATGCTCATGTTCCAAGTGCTCTACCAATTTGAGCTAAAGACCCATCAAGTACTCCTTGATTAGGGGACAGGATAAAGTATTCTTAATTAATTTACTATGTTTTACCAAAAAAAAATTTAATTTCCTGTGTTAAAAGTAAGTCACCAATGCCAATACTGTTCACTCATGAACTCAATAACTGTCACTCTGATGTAATTTATCTCGAATCAAATCGAGAGCGCCATTCAAGGCCAATATACCTGCACCCAAATGGAACTGAACCTAATCAAAACAAGAAGAAAAATTAAACTAGAGAGATCATAACTTACAGTCCCATACACCGGCACAAACATCTCCAGACTCATTCCTGATCCAGCAAATTTGTGTGTGCATAGCACATACACACGGCAGAAGAATAAGGCAAAAAGGAAACAGGGCAAGAATGGCCACCGAATAGTATCAACAGCAATTTGTATTGAAATGGAAACTTACCACTTTTAAGTGCTTCACTTGACTTGTTATTGTAATAACTCTTAAACACCACGCATCATAAAACAACTGGAATAAATATTGTAAACTTCTGTCAGATCAGCAGAGCTCATAGCCCATGCATGACCTGGTAATGCAACTAGAAGAACACCATTTGTCTCCAAACAGCCTATGTACCATTCTCAAATCTCCTTCAAGAGCAAATTGTTGCATCAACCCACAATATGTCTGGATATCAGGTAGAATCCCTGATAATATCATGTCTTCAAGTATGTCAATAGCATCCAAACCTCTCCTACACTAGACCAATGTCCACAGAAGTGACGAATACAAAAGCATTAGATTCAATTTTGACACTGCACTACAAACAAGTGCAACATCATGGAAGACCTTCAAAGCATCATCAGCTTTTTTAGAAATACCATATAAGTCAATGATTTATCTCAGAGTGCTGAATGATAACATTTTTAATATTTCACATTAATGAGGCCATCCATATGAACCATAAAGAGAAAAAATAAGCATGCACAACTGCAGATCAGAAATCAGTTATTTTCATTTATTCATGTGATATGTGACCATCAATCCTTAAAAACATTTTTAATATTTCAATACACAAAGTGCTTAGATGAAACCCATCCCTACTCCCATAGAGAGAATAACATAGCAAACTGTGCTTCATTGGCTCATTATTTGTTATTCCTTTTACCATATATAGTTCTGATATCTAATCCTGATTCATTCTTCCCTCTCTGTCTCTCTCTCTCTCTCTTTTTCCCCCTTCCTTTTTTTTTTTTTTGTAATACCAATTACATCATACAGTACTCACAGAATAATGTAAATACCACCAACATCTCCATCGATCAGAAACTCTATAGATCCAAAGCTAATGAACTACTAAAGTTGTCATTTTCTGCCTTACAGCTCTGATACAGAGTACCTTGAAGCATTCTGATCTCTATCATTTAGTGAATAAAAGTGGTATAAATAACACTTCAAACGATTAGAAAGTAGTTCCTAGTTGCCTAACACCATCTCAGAATATTTACTTCAATACCCAAAGCAAGTTAATCAAAAGAAGGGAGAAAAAATATCAAATGAACCACATCAAACAATACATGGAAACAACAAAAATGGTGAGGAAAATTAGAGAAAATAAAAAATATGGAGGTAAAGCAATATTTACTGGGCAGATATCACATTTAGGGAGCTTGTTGGAGAGGCACTGAAGAAGAAGCCTCTGATGTTCGCTTGCAAGCTTGTTTGCTTCATGAACTTCAATGTCGCACTTTGCACACAAAGCTGCCTCATCAACACAACATATCAAAGTTGCCGGTGCCTTCTCACACACATCACATTGGATTTTCATCCTCTTCCTTCTAGTCTTCTTTTTTTTTCTGATAATTTTTTCTTCTATTTCTCAACTCTTAAAATCTGTAGAAGAGTTCTTGGAGCTACCCCGATAGACTATTTTCAATAATCTTTCAAACACACACACAGAGGTTCCCGAGAAACTCGACAGAAAGGGGAAAAAAGAGACTTCGAATAAAGCAGAACAGACAGAGAAGTGGGTTTTGACAACTCTTTGAGCTATGAAACTGGTTGAGTCTCAAAAGATTCAAAGAAGGCTGAGAAAACCCAAAAGAATGGAAAGAGGGAACAAAAAAAAAACTTTGAAGATGTGAAGAAATAAAGAAGCAGAGAAAGACTGAGAAGAGAGAAAAGAACGAAGGAAGGAAGATGGGAATACGTGTAAGAAGAAAGACGTGTGGACAGTAAAGTGGTTGGTTAAGAATCACTGTAACTGTGCAATAAGAGATAATGTTTGATTCTCATAATAATCAACCAAGCTTCGGTGCGATCTCCTCCTGAATTCACATGGCAGACAAGCACACAGCTTCTTCAAAATTCATATTCCATAATCTCAAATCATACCCAAAAAATCCCTACAATTACAGATCATACAACATTCCCAAATCATACCAAAAAAATCCCTAAAATTATAGATCATACAAAATTCCCAAATCATACCAAAAAAATTCCTAGCAGAGAGAGAGAGCGAGCGAGACAGAGAGAGTGAGAGGGAGAGAGCAAGACAGAGAGAGCGAGACAGAGAGATTGAGAGAGAGAGAGAGAGAGAGAGAGACAAGACAGATAGAGCCAGACGGAGAGATTGAGAGAGAGAGAGAGTGAGAGGGAGAGAGACAGAGAGAGGAAGCGAGAGAGACAGTGAGGGATAGAGAGCGAGGGAGAGATGACATCATGGTTACCTTCTTGGCCGTAGTTGTAGGTACCTTCTCTTTCTACTCCTTCTATTCCCTTCTCTTCCCCAAGGAGGCTGTTGGCTTCTTTTCTCGAAACCACGGGTTTTCACATGGTTTCCACGATACAACAACCATAACCTTATCCCAACTAAATGGGGTTGACTACATGGATCCGAAAGGGCCAAAAAAAAAAAAAAAAAAAAAAAAAAAGTAGGGGGTTGGTTTAAGCATTAGTCAAAGCAGCATCCCAGGAACATCCCATTACGCGGGATCGGCTACACGGGTCCTTGACCTCCAAACAACTCTATTCGCGGTCATACTAGGATCTAGCCCTACCATATGCATATCCTTTCTTACCACTTCTCCAACAGTCATTTTAGGTCTGCCCCTACCTCTTTTTGTTCCTTCCAATTGAATCTAGTCACTCTTTCTTACTGGTGCATCCGTGGGTCTCCTTTGTACATGACCAAACCATCTCAAGCGGCTCTCCCGAAGTTTGTCCTGGATTGGTGCAACTCCCAATTCGGTTCTAATACAAACATTCCTTACTCTATCTCTCCTGGTCTTGCCGCACATCCTTCTCAGCATCCTCATCTCCGCTACACTCATCTTATCTATATGACTCTTCTTAACTGCCCAGCATTCCGCCCCATAAATCATCGCTGGTCTTATTACTGTCCTGTAGAATTTCCCCTTAAGCTTAATAGACATACGTTTGTCACATAAAACTCCTGATGCTCCTCTCCATTTCAACCATCCTACTTTAATTCTATGGGAAACATCATCTTCTATATCACCTTCTTTGTTAAAGGTTGACCCTAGGTATTTGAAGCATTCACTTTGTGGTAGCTCTCTCTCCTCAAATTTCACCACTTCATCATCTCTCCTGGTTTGCCTGAAGTTACACCTCATATATTCTGTCTTTGTTCTGCTTAACTTAAAACCTCTTGATTCCAAGTTTGATCTTCATAGTTCCAGCTTTGCATTAATCCCTTCCACTGTCTCATCTATCAAAACAATATCATCAACGAATAGCATACACCAAGGGACTTCATCTTGAATATGTCTAATTAAATCATCCATGATGAGTGCAAACAAATAGGGGCTTAGAGCTGATCCTTGGTGTAGGCCAATTGTAATTAGGAATTCACTACTTTGTCCCTCTGCAGTTTTGACACTTGTCACCACGCCCTCATACATGTCCTTAACTATATCCACATAGTTAATTGAGCTCCTTCTCTTCCCTAGGACATGCCAAATGAGCTCTCTAGGCACTCTATCATATGCCTTTTCTAGGTCGATAAAGACCATATATAGATTCCTTTTGTGAGCTCTAAAGATTTCCATAAGCCTCCTTAGAAGGTAAATAGCTTCTGTCATGGATCTCCCTGGCATAAAACCAAATTGGTTGTCTGATATATCAGTATCTCTTCTTAGATGAGCTTCAATGAATTTCTCCCAAAGTTTTATGGTATGACTCATTAGCTTAATGCCTCTATAGTTATTGCAGTTCTGGATGTCACCTTTGTTCTTATAAATCGGAACTACAATACTTCTCCTCCAATCATCTGGCATTTTCTTTGTATTTAGAATCTTGTTAAACATCTTGGTTAGCCAAGATACCCCCCTTCCTCCTAAGCTCTTCCACACTTCAATTGGGATCTCATCCGGTCCTGGTGTTTTGCCTACCTTCATCTTTCATAGAGACTCTTTAACTTCGGCTTCTTCAACTCGTTGGAGCTGTCCATGGTGTGTGTTGGTTTCAAGCCTATTGCTTTCCACTTTCGAAGTGACCCCATCAGTCGAGGTAGCTCCATTTAGCAAATTATAAAAATACTCACCCCATCTCTCCATAATGTTTGCATCCCGTATTAGTACTCTACCATCCTCACTCTTTATGCATCTAACATGGTCCAAATTTCTGCTCTTCCTTTCTCTTATTTTAGCTATCCGATAGATCTCATTTTTTCCTTCCTTTGTATTAAGCTTTTCATAAAGTTCATCATATTTCTTTGCTCTTGCTTTCCCCACAATTTTTCGAGCTTCATTTCTGGCCGCATAATAGCTCACTTTATCTTCTCCCTCGGCAGTCCTTTGCTAAGTCTTAAAACAATCTTTTTTAGTCTTAATGGCTGCTTGGACCTCATCATCCCACCACCAAGTCTCTCTAGGGCCCAGACGCATACCTTTAGAAATCCCAAGTACTTCCTTAGCAACCTTCTTGATACAAGTCGTCATATTAATCCACATCTCGTTTGTATCTCCTTCAAAATCCCACCTCCCTTGCAAGGCCATTTTCTCGGTAAATGATTCTAAGAGAGCTCCTTGTAACCGGCCCCATCTTATTTTAGGACAAACTTGTTTTGCCTTCTTACGGTGTCTCGTACCAAGGTACATATCCAAGACCACCAGTTTATGTTGGGTGGTTAAACACTCTCTCGGTATAACCTTACAGTCCTTACATAATAATCTGTCAGACCTTCTGGTTAGGAAGAAATCTATTTGGCTTGCATGCTACCCACTCTTGTAGGTAATTAAATGTTCATCTCTCTTTTTAAAAAAGGTATTTGCAATGCACATGTCATATGCTATCGCAAAGTCAAGCACTGATGTCCCCTCTTCATTCCTCTCTCCAACTCCAAACCCTCCATGAACTTCTTCATACCCTCTACGTTCTCTGCCCACATGTCCGTTAAGGTCACCTCCAATAATAATTTTCTCACCCTGACCAAACTCTTGCACTAAACCATCCATGTGTTCCCAAATTTGTAATTTAACACTATCATCTAGTCCTGCCTGCGGCGCATACATGCTAACTATGTTGATGACCTCGTTGACTACCACCAGCTTGACAGATAGGATCCTATCGCCAATTCTTTTAACATCCACTACTTCATTCTTAAGGTCTTTGTCCACAACTATGCCCACTCCACCTCTCCCTCTTTCGTCTCCTAAGTACAATAATTTAAAGTCATCTAATGCTTTGGCTTTGTGACCCTTCCATCTTGTTTCTTGAATACATGCAACATTAATCCTTCTTCTACGCATAACATCTATGAGCTCTAAACTCTTACCCGTCAAAGATCCGATGTTCCAGGATGCAAATCTAATCCTATGCTTACCAACAAGATTAGTATTCAAGGACATGATAAAAGGAAAAGTAAAGGATACTCAAAATATAAAAATAATCAAAACCACATAATAGAATCCATGCAAAAAGGGATTGGCTTGATACAATATAGTGCCGGTTGCCTACCTGACGCACCAATAAGGATAGGAATAAGAATAAGAATAAACAAATGGTTCAATCACTTTAAATAGGCGTACCAAAAACTACTCAAAAGGACAGTAATAAAATACACAAGGGAGGACACAACAATATCATAATAATGGGGAACCCATAAACCAGTACCAACCTGCCTAGAGGAATAAAAGGGGAAGTAAAGGGGAAACATCAGTTAAAGACCATAGGCAATAATTGAACCAGTAGCACACGTAGCAGCAAGGGTGCAAATAAGTCAGTAAGCAAATAGTTCAAGATGGCACAAGAAGCCCTAATAGCAAAATGAGGTCAACAAAAACCAATACAGGTAAGTAATGAGTTTAGCAGCCTACAGAGCTCAAGCTAAATTGAATTAGATGCTCCAAACGGAAATGCACAATCTTACCAGAGATGACTGTGTAGCCTTATCGATGAATTGTACCAGGATCGCAACAAGTGTACCCAAGAGGCTTGGTGGTTGCTGGTTGCACAGGCTTGGTGGTTGATGGTCGTAGAGGACCACAATACCAGTAAAGGTTTCAAATATTAAATACAAAAAAAAACAAAGGCAGGCTTGGGGATAGGTACAGTACTTGGGGCAATTTGGGGGATTGGGGTTCGGGTGCAGAGAAGAGGGTTGGAGTTGGAGATAAACGAACTGAATTGGATTTTTTTTTTTGGCAGCAGCAAAAGGAGGGTCGGGGTTCTCTGTTTCAGTGAAATTATTGGCTCTGCTTCAATGTATTAATCGGCTATGGATAAAGTTAACACGGAGAAGAAACTCCTCCCTAAAATCAAAGTGGAGCTCAGCAGAGATCGAGTGGCTAAATCAGGGTTGCTAAATAATGGGTATAAATGGATGGTCTAATGCCTCAAGAAGAAGATCGTTGGTCGAGTCTTCGACGATGTAGAAGTAGAAGGGTCGAAGTCCAGAGAGGGGTAGACAGAGTGGATGCAGGTTGGTTAGAGACCAGGGTTGTCGAGAGATGGGGCGGTGGGGAGAAATTCGTTGGTGGGGATTACTTACCTGTGCAGGGATTACTTACCAGCCTAGGCTTCTCCGACTTGAGGGAGTACCCGCTGCTGAAACTTTGGCAGCCTTCGAAGTGAGCGAGAAGCTCACGGGTTTTCACGATATCGCGATGTAATTGTTGTTCTTGTTCTTTACAGCCCGTCTCCGAGATGGTCTGTAAAGAACGTTCTTTGATGGATAGATTCCTCCGGTTCGTTCTTAAAGGACAAAAAAATGAACCGTCAAGCCAAACACAAATTCACGTTTTTTTGTTCTTAAAGAACGGAAAAATAGTTCTGAACGCTATTCAGACATTTACCAAACGTAGCCTAACCAAATATGGTAGACCTAATTGATTGATTAAATTTCAATCACTTGTTCTAGTTTGATTGGGGCTAACTTTTTATTGTATTAACTTACATGTCAATGTGATTCTGCAGGTCAATCTAGCATGAGAGACACTTAAAGATTTGTTGGCTCATTGGTTAGGCAAAAGAAGGCAAAGGGTAGCATCGCAAGCTTCAGCCAATGGTGATGTTTCATCAGGGTAAGGATTTTTCTGCTAGAAATCATTCCCATTCAAGAGTTAATGTTGATGGTAATGTAGAAAATGACTCGATGTTTTACCCTCCATTTGAGTTTTCAACAGTTTCTTCTCCTTCTATAATTACTGAGGGCTCCCATGGAGGCCCATGGAGAAAGAATCACTGCGTTTGATGGTACTGAAGATGAGAAGGATTTTCCATGGTGGTGTGTTGATTGTGTTTTGAATAATCGATTGCCACCTAAAGAAAATACCAAGTAATATTCTGAACTTGATGCATGATTGCTTTTTATAGACACATTAAATGTGAAAATCAATTCATTAGGCTGCTATTTGTTTATGTTCCTTGTGTTGAGATGCTTTGCTGCTTATCGTTGATCCTGTGAAGGGACTGAACATGTTTCCATTAAATCATTACTAGGTGGATTTGCAGGGAAAGATTTGAATCCGGGCGCCCAAAGTTGTGTAGCTGCAGAACAGAGAGCACAAAATCTTGTTCTGGATAAGAAGAAAAGTAAGGTGCCTCAAGTTGAAGATGAGAAGTCTTCCATAATGCCTTGGCAAGAGAGCATGCCACACAAAGAGATCATAAAGAGATACCTTGACAGGAAGCGCAAGATTGCTCCATCTGATGGTTTGAAATTTGTTGGAGTTCCATGTATTGGAAGAGGTATACATCATGGTCTTGAACATCATATGCAGACCCATAGAAAGGGTACTCTGAATAAGAAGCAAAAGAACTTTCCTCAAGTTGAATGTAGGATTACAGTCACTGGTGAAAGTGGTAGTTCTTCTTTCATTTGCCGGCCAAAGGTACAGTCTTTATGCATATATGTGCTCTAAAATATATGGTGTGCTTATTACTCCAAATTGAAACATCCTCATTTTGATTAACACTAAACCTTCTCTGTTATATATGACCATTTGGTGGCGGCTTGAGCAGGTTTTTGATAACCTATCTAGCTTAGAAAGATGTAATTGATCATGCAGATTATTTCTTCCTATTCCTGACTTCAAATATCAAACATGTATCCCTGATGTGGTAGTTCATTTAGTTTTCAAACATTAATGTTTTTTTCCTTGTAAATTCTAGTTTTCCATTTTAGATTAATATCAACTGTTATCTTATATGTATATGTGGTGGGTTTTCATGGTGAATCAAATCACTCCTCTGAACTTGATCGAGTCCAATTGTGCTTCACCATCATCATGCCATAGATGGACTTACTGTTGTGTAGAACTCTATAAGCCATATATGGGTGGACTTACACAAGGGCTCCTCATCAAGGGAAGAAAAGAAATAATAAAGTAGGAGCATGTCAATGCATAGTGCATACAATAAAAACTTCAAAGGAAGACGGTATATTGAGTATCTTATATACCTGTTATTGTATGATACTGTTATTGCCAGGTACTCCAAGTTCCATACAGTGAATGTATCTCCACAATCGCATTCTTCTGGAGCCGAATGGATTTGAGTAACCAAATCCATGTGACTGTTTATATGAAGGGTTACGCAGGATGCCCCTACGACCCACACTTTTGTCGACTTTATGCTGTCCTTGGACAATTGGGTATTGGAATTCTTAGGCACAAGTTCTACTGTACATCAGTATGTAGCCTTGTCACTGAAGAAGAAGTTTAAGGGGATATTTTGTCATTTTACTACTGCTTGGATTGGAATATCTTTAGCTTGGGAAAATCTATTACAAATTTATGCTTTGCTTTTCCATCAACTAACAGATTAATTTTGTGGCCAGAATGTCTTTGCAGCAAATTTAACTTACAACAGTGATAACATCTTCTGCATTGGTTATGTGTTTAGTGCTGTGGTTCATGATAGCTTTATATTCTACTGTAAATTAGACTCTCCCCTCATAAGGCTCATCCGAGAAGACAAGATCAGATCTCTGACATTGTTGGAAATGTAAGCCTTATACAATTATGATATATATCAGGGATAGGTTCCTCGAAAGAATTCGAATAAGGTGGATATTTTGCACTTATTTGAACAGTGATGAGGCTGGACTCCTGTAGCGACCGCGAATAGTTGGGATAGGGTTTGTTGGGTTGAGTTTGAGTTGCATAATATTTTCTAAGTTTTGGGAAGAGATAATGTAAAATGATTCTATCGTAGTTTCTGATCCTATGAACATAGAAAGAAGGTTAATATTTTACCCCTAGAACACATACATATATTTTTTGACCCACAGCTGTACCCACAGACCTGCTACCTGACTTTCAGTCTTAGAGATAATGTGGAGCTTTAATCTTTTTAATGTTCTGTCCTCCTAATACTAAGGGGTTTCATAACTTTTCTCTAATGCCGTCAAATACCTTTCTCCTTTTGTTGCTAACTGCTGAAATATTTGCAGTGACAAAAATCCTCCCCTTCTCCCCCCCCTCCCCCCAAAACAAAAAAAGGCTGCAACTTGCATGCTTGCTTTGTTATATTTTATTAGCTTGTATGGATGAATTCTTACATGGATGATAACTAATCAAACTGCATCAGTTACTTTCCTGCCTCAACTTTGTTTACGCATATGGTGAATTTCAGTACAAGCCAACTAGAACAAGGTCAGGCCTCTAGTGGATTTAAGGCATTTTCACAGCATCAAGGAAAGCTACCAAGTCAAGTCCAGTTTCCTGTCACTTGGGATGGTGATATGGTTGGGCAAAGATGCTTCAGTACCTCTGCTCAGTCATCAAGTCCATATGATCATACTTCTCAGGTACCTTTACAACAAAGTGCATTAATGGAATCACAATCTGTTTAGCCCTCAGAAGTCAGTTAGTGGAGTGAGTAATTCAAACAGGATTTCTCTTCAAATTAATAATGATGTTTTTCTTTCAATTTGAAATTTGGATGCATATTTGTAGGAATATTTATATATTGTAACTATTTTTTTTTAAAAAAAATATCAAATCTTTTATGACGTGATTTTCTTTCCATTCCAAACAGTCACCCTTTCCGTGGTATATAATGTAAATATCCGTCGTATATAAGGCAGTTCTAAAACAACGGTAATCGTAGTAGGTCCCATATAATTTATTATATACCACAGAAATCATTTCCGTTGTATATAAGTTACCCTTATACCACGGATTTGATAATCCGTCGTATCTAATATATTCTTATCCCACGGAAAAATAGTCTGTAGTATATAATATCCTATACACGACAGAATACTACCCGTCGTATATAAGTAATTTTATACGATAGTACACGGATACCGTGGTATATACATATTGAACCGACACATAGCTAATTTCCGTCGTAAAAGCTTACGACGATAGTCCATCCGACGGATTGTTACCGTCGGAAATACTGTTTTTGGGACGAAAAAAAGCTTTTGCCACGGAAAATTCCCGTTGCAACAACACTGATTTCTTGTAGTGGTATTCTCTCATTTTGTACTCAGCTATATATATCTCCAATATTGTGGAGATATGTTTTTCAAGGAATGAAATCAATATTCAATCTCCAATATGGTATCTAGAGCCATATGCTCCACCGAGCTCTCCTCCAATTTCTAATTTCTCTTTTTTTTCTCCTTCTCCTCCCTCTCTTTTCATCTCCAATGTGTACGATTCCTTTTTTTTTTTTTTTAGCCTTCTTCAATGGGTGATTTGACCACCACCGTTTCCACCACTTCTCCCATCCCCTCTCTTCCTAGTGGATCACACCATTTTCTCTCCGTCAAACTCTCTTCCCAAAACTTCATCTATTGGAAGACCCAACTTGAACCATATTTGATCGGACATCGACTCTACGACTATGTTACTAGAGATAAACGACGCCCCGAAGACCCAACTCTCTCTGCAAGTTTGCGCGAACGGGATGCGTTCATTCGAAGTCTACTAATCACCTCACTCTTCGAGTATGCTTTACCATTAGCCGTTGGCTGTGACACGACAAGGAGATATAGGATGCAGTTCATGCCGCTTATACCTCTCCCTCTACTATGCGCATTTTGTCCCTCAATGTTGCATTGCAAAACATGGTTCACAAACATGATGAGACAGTTACTTAGTTTCTTCACCGCGCCGAAGCACTATCTGATGAACTTGCAACTGCCGGAAAGCCTCTTCCCTCTGAAGATTTTAATATTCATATTTTCCGCTCACTTCATGATGAGTTTCAGCCCCTTGTCTCCACCACGATGGCAAGAAAAGAACCCCTCACCTATACTAAGCTCCATGGTCTTCTCATGAGCCATGAGTCTCTATTGCAATCTCGTCGTGCGATCATCAATGCTTCAGCCCCCCTACCGCCAATCTCACTCCAAATGGTCGGGGTCGTGGCTCCTTCACTGCTGGCCGTGGTACCCCTATGGGTCGTGGGCATGACCGTGGCTTTGGTTGCTCCAACGCCTTCACTCACAGCCCTTGTATGGTTTGTGGTAGCACCAACCATCAGACAGACACTTGTTACTATCGTAACAAGGCATCAGGTCACTAAGACTTTCAAAGCTCTAAAGCTGGGGGAAACAGCACAAGGTCGATGTACACAGGATAGGTGCCCGCCCACTGAAATATGAATGAAATGGGCTTTATGGCAATTTTTATGTAGGCGCCAACCACTAGACCACCCCTTCTTCCCACCCCACCAAACCCAAATTTTCCTTGCCCATATAATCCACCCACGGCCTACTTCACAAACACTCAACCCTATGTTCCCCCACTCTACTCTTCACCGCCCACCACCACCTCCTACCCTTACCCGTCATATCAACCACCACCCACCACCGCCAATACCTGGATACTGGACATTGGTGCCACCCATCATGCCATTCCAGATCTCCAAGCCTTCTCAACATTTGATCCATACTCAGGTAACACCTAGCTACAGGTTGGAAATGGTACGGGTCTCTCTATCTCTCATACCAGCACTGTATCTCTCCCCTCCTCTTCTCTCTCTTTTCTTTATCTAATGTCTTGCATGTTCCCTCCCTTACAAATTCCCTTATTTTTGTTCAAAAATTCTGTTCTGAAAATAATGTCTATTTTGAATTTCATGCCTCTCATTTTTTTTGTGAAGGATTCGGTGTCCAAGCAAGTCCTCATTTTTGGACCGAGTAAAAATGGGTTGTACTCCATGCCGCCTTCACCATTTGTCTGTGCCAACATCGTTCTCTCAGGCTCTTATGATCATTGGCACCATCGTCTAGGTCACCCACATGATCGAGTTTTGTGTCTCATACTTCATGGTCAACAGCTTCCCTGGTCTCCTCATCTCTGCCATGTTTGTCAGATGGGCAAGGCGCATCATCTTCCTCTTCATGAAACTTCTTCTTGTAGTTCTTTTGCTTTAGACTTGATTTTTTGTGATGTTTGGGGTCCCCACCCCTTCTGAAGGCAGTCACTACTTTGTAATTTTCGTAGATGATTTTAGCAAGTACATTTGGTTCTATTCCTTAAAATAAAAATCTCATGTTTTCTCTTTTTTTAAACGTTTTCAAGCCCTAGTGGAACACCAGTTTTCCCATAAAATTAAATCCATCCAAACCGGTTGGGGGGGTGAATTTCGTTCTTTGTCTTCCTTCTTTGAGATTATTGGGATTCAGCATCGTGTCTCTTGTCCTCACACCCATGAGCAACAAGGGACCGTCGAACGCCGTAATCGGCATATTGCTGAAACTGGAATTACCCTCCTCTCACATGGTTCCATTCCCTCATTTTATTGGGATTGCTTTTGAGACGGCTGTTTATCTCATTAATAGAACGCCGTCTCCTATTATTAAGAATTTTTCTCCCAACCAATTAGTAACCCAACAACTACTTGACTATGAATTCCTCAAAGTGTTTTGTTGCTTATGTTTCCCCTGGCTTTGCCCCTATAATAATCATAAAATAGATCCCCGGTCCTCTCCTTGCATTTTTCTAGGATATAGTCCAACTCATGCTTGCTATCAATGTATGGATCTCATCACAAATCACATTTACATTTCCAGACATGTTTGTTTCGAATATCTACCCTTTCCAAAAGACCAACATAACCACCCCCTCCTCCATAACTCCCTAAACACCATGGGCTGGTCCATGGTCAAGAGGATTCTTCACTATCTGAAAAGCACATGGGATTTTGGCCTATTTTTCTCTAAATCAGACTCTCTTCAACTCCAGGCTTTCTCTGATGCAGATTGGGCTAGTGACAACCTTGATCACAAATCCATTGGAGGATACGCAATCTATATGGGTCCAAATCTCATCTCATGGGCCTTGAAGCAGCAAAAAACTGTGGCCCGATCTTCCATTGAGTCCGAGTATAAGGCCGTAGCCGATGCATGTGCCGAACTCACCTGGCTTCGATCTCTTTTTGGTGAACTCGGCATTCATATCACTACCCCCTAGTCCTTTGGTGTGATAATATTGGTGCCATGTACCTCTCCGCCAACCCTATCTTCTATGCCCGCACTAAGCATGTTGAGGTTGACTTCCACTTCGTTCGCAACAAGGTGGCCCCTTAAGAATTATAGGTCCGATTCATTTCTACAAAGGACCAAATTGTTGATATTCTCACCAAGGGTCTAAGCACAGCCCGGTTCAACTTTCTTTGTGACAAAATGCAGATTTGCGCGTATAAATCCCCACCTTGAGGGGGTGTACCAACCAGAATCATAGCTTACCATATCTTTTCTCCCAAAGCTTGAGCTAGCCGACACTCTTCCTTTTTAGTTATTATCACATGTGATTTTCTTAGCCAATATCTTTCCTATTTGGTTGTTATCACATGTGTCACATGTGCTTAATGTAACCTCCTATCAAGCTAGGATTGCTTTCCCTTTTAAGTGGATCTCTTAAGATCTCACGAGTTGTATTCTCTCATTTTGTACTCAGTTATATATATCTCCAATATTGTGGAGATATGTTTTTCAAGGAATGAAATCAATATTCAATCTCCAACCCCCCCTTAGTCGGTAATGATATAAACCATCAGCTCTGTGCTCCCTATTTAGATGAAGAAATTAGGAATGCAATGTTTCAAATAGGAGGGTAAAAGCTCTAGGGATCGATGGTTTGTCTGCTAGGTTTTATCATCTACATTGGGATGTGGTTGGAGAGGATGTAACCAAAGCAATAAAACGTTTCTTTCCAAATGGTTACATGCTCCATACCTTTAATAAAACATTCCTAACCCTCATCCCAAAGAGGAAGAACCCTACAGAAGCGGGGCATCTTTGCCCCATTAACCTATGCATTGTCATTTACAAATTCATAGCAAAATACATGGCAAATAGGCTCAAGAACATCATGGACTCTTTCATAAGCCCTACTCAAAGTGCTTTTGTTCCCGGTAGGTCCATATCTACTAATATATATGTTGCTCATGAAGTGCTTATTTTTATGAAAAAGTCTAAGAGTAAAAAGGGTTTCATGACCAGTAATTAAACTTTATTTATGTAAAGCATATGATAAAATAGAATGGTCTTTCCTTGAAAAAATCCTACTAAGAAAGAGTTTTGTAGGGGTCCAATGGATAGTGCAATGCGTGACCATGGTGGAATACCACATCAAAGTGAATGGAGGCATTATTTCAAAGGTTTCTCCCCAATGTGGCCTTCGTCAAGGCTGCCCATTGAGCCTATATTTGTTCATCCTCTGCCAAGAAGTCTTATCCTGTTGTTTCAGGAATGCGGTTAATAACTCCCTTCTTTCGGGGATTAAAATCTGTTAGCATATTAGCATTCCATTAATCACAGAGGTTTAGGGATTACCTAAATCGAATGGAATCGCAGCGGAAGGGATGATCGAATGCGGCTTGCAGTTACGGGCACAACGCGATCTCTACAGGCTTCTCCTTAGAGAACTCCACACCACAAAACCCTAGGCAACGATGGAAATCCTAGGAAACACAGAACTTGAAAGGAGGGAGAGATCTAATTAAATCATGCTCCTAGGGTTTATACCTTATGTCTATATATAGGCTAAACCCTGGGATTGGCCAATCAGAGGAGGGATCGGTCACTTAAGTGACCGTCCCTCTCTCTCTCTCTCGTTATTGGCTCGGCCGGCCTGCCCCATGTTGGCGGACCACCTGGGCCTCAGGCCCATCACTGATTTACATCTCCCACTCGCCCACACAGGGCGCATATATTATGCATTCAAGTTTCTCTCATTCCGCGTTATCCTCCATACAGGTAATGGGGCGTGCGACTTGTCGAGATGATACAAGGTAGGAGTACTATATCAACCTTCCATCTAGCCAACATAGTACACCACTCTCAAAAAGTCTCGAAATACCCCAAACGATCCACTTACACCCGATCGAACACTCTCGACCCCTCATGAGGAGCAGTGTTAATCCTTGGTATGTAATGTACTCATGACTGCATCGATCACAAATACGATGCGTCGCCCGGGCAATGAGTCACATAACAAAGGTGTAACGTCCAATGGTTTCCCCTGAGCCCCTCATGTTAATCCAAATATCCCCAACAGCTTTCCCAATCGCTTCCCGCTAGACCGTATCATCTATGGTCTTGAGGAGAACATCAAAGTAGCGTCATTGGGTGTCTTTTTCATGACATCGTCTCAGGTAATAAGGGTATTGTGGGATTAATATAATCCACGTGGCTCACAAAGTGACGAAGCAGGGATCCATTCAGTCACGCTCACAATTGGTTGATATAAGCACATGCAGTATGATGTGCATGCTATAGCGTAACTCCCACTAGGGTGGGCATGTCACTTGCAATAAATAAACGCCATACAGATCTTAGTCTAATCACTTCTCTAAGCACTTAACCTGAGTCTCTAGCGTAGTCACCCTCATGGTTTCTGCCTAGAACCTCACATCTGGCTTCTAACAGGCTACCTGAAAATGTGGTGTCTTCCAAGTTGGACCAAGTAAAGGTCTCATCTTAGCTCTAACTAAGGCGCGATAGAGCACACATGCTCATGGGCTCATCTCGCTTGCTACACCCCAGCGTCGAGGCGAATCACCCATGTGAGTGGGTCTTTTCTAAGCCTGGTGACATCTTTATAAACAATGAATGTATACACACAAGATTACTCAAACAAATATATGCTCATCAATAAATGTAAGAGAAATACAAATAAATGTCCATCACAAATAAAGTGTTCTCAAAGCAAATACATATCAAATCCTCCTGAGCCCCAAGTTCCTAACGTGAACTAGGAAAACATCTCTGGTAATGGGCATAGTCAACGGATTAGCCAACATATTGCCAGTGGAGATATGCTATAGAACCACTTCACCTCTCGCTACCATGTCTCAAATGTAGTGATATTGTATGTCAATGTGCTTGGCTCTACCATGGAACTTAGGGTCCTTCACAAATGCAAGCGCTGTCGTGCTGTCATAGTGTATAAGCATAGAATCGTCTGAGTGAGCAAAAATGCTAAGTCTCTGCAAGAACCTCCTGAGCCAAATAGCCTCTTGTACTGTTGCCAAACATGCGACGTACTCTGACTCCATCGTGGATAGGGTGATGCAGGTCTGCTTCTTGCTACTCCAAGTGATAGCCCCGCCCCCCAGGACAAATGCATACCCCAAAGTGGACTTGTGCTCGTCTCTATCACCAGCCTAATCAGCATCACTGTAGCCTCTCAGTCTCAAGTCTGAACCACTGAAGGTGAGCGAGAGGTCTACAGTGCCATGTAGGTATCGAAGTATCCTCTTTATTGCCTGCCAATGAGCTGGCCCTGGGTTACTCTGGTAATGGCTGACCATGCCAACGGCAAAGCAAATATCTGGACGCATGCACATCATCGCATACATCAGACTGCCTACTGCCGCTACATTGGATATTTTGGACATTTGGTTTCTCTCTTCATCACTCTTAGGGCATTGGTCTAGGCTCAAAGTGCATGCCTTGTCCATTAGAGTATCAACGGGTTTCAAGTTGCTCATATGGAACCGCTCCAGGACTTTCTTTATGTAAGTCTCTTGAGACAAACTAAGAAGTCTCCTAGTACGATCCCTCACAATCTTCATGCCCAACACAAAGTTGGCCTCACCCATGTCCTTCATCTCAAAAGTAGAGGATAGCCACTCTTTAGTGGCGACAATCATTCCAATGTCATTCCCAGCCAATAGGATGTCATCAACATACAATGATAGGATAAGAAACTCTGCCTTGGACCGTTTAATATACACACAGTGGTCCTCTTCAATCATGTCAAAACCTGCAGTGGTAATGGCATGGTGAAATCTAATGTATCACTGCCTGGACGATTGCTTAAGGCCATAGATGGAACGTTTGAGATGGCATACTTTGCGCTCATATCCCTTCTTCTCAGAACCCACAGGCTGAGCCATAAAGATCTCCTCGTCTAGTTCTCCATTGAGAAAAGTAGTTTTAACGTCCATTTGGTAGAGCTCCAAATCCAACTTTATGACAATGGCTAGAATGAGGCGTATTGAGGCCATTCTCACCACAGGGGAGAACATCTCATCATAGTCTATAACCTCCTTTTGGGTATATCCCTTCGCCAGAAGACATGCCTTATACTTGTCAATTGACCAATCTACCTTTCTCTTGACCTTCAGGACCCACTTGTTCCCAATGGCCTTGCGCCCAAGTGGAAGATCAACTAACTCCCAAACTTGGTTCTTACTCATAGAACTCAACTCATCTTCCATAGCAGCTTGCCATATTTCCTTAGCTGGAGAAGAGAGCGCCTCACTCACTGAGGCTAGCTCATCCTCATCCCTTGGGACACAGATGAGGGCAGCGTCCCCTTCAATCTCAAAATGATGTCAGAGAACATGTCCATGTGCGCTCTTATGCGCAGAGGGTTCTTGACCCACGAGTTGTGTGCTTTCATTAGGTAGCGTACTCCCACTGGGCTGATGATCACTCTCACCCTCTCTGGCGATCTCATGATGAGTGTTTAATTCCTCACCCTCGCCAAGAGTAGGTGAGATGCTTTCATTAGTCTCTATCTCAAAAAGATCAAGGTCTCTGCTTGCGTCACTGATGCTAGGAAAATTGGTCTCAAGAAAATCCACATCGCGGGACTCACTCTCTGTTATTCCTTCATCTTGATGCTCACCGTACACTACATAGCCTTTTGAGGTATCAGAATATCTTATAAAGATACTCTTTTTAGCTCTAGGGCCAAGTTTCCTAAACTTATGGGAGGTACTATGAACATATTCTGCACATCCCCATGGTCGCATATTCCCCAAAGTGGGCTTTGCGCCTTTCCACAATTCATAGGGAGTGGAGGGAACTGACTGTGATGGCACGTGATTAAGGACATAGGCACCGATCAACATAGCATCCCCCCAGAAAGATATTGGGAGGCTGGCCTGTGCCATTATCAATCTAACCATATCTAAAAGCGTCCTATTCCTCCGCTCTGCTACATAATTTTGCTGTGGAGTGTGGCGAATAGTCAACTGCCTAGTGATTTCTTTTTCCTCACACATCTCTTTAAATTGATCAGATAAATACTCGCGTCCTCGGTCAATGCGCAGAGTTTTTAACCTCTTGCCTTGCTGGTTCTCAACCTCTGCTACAAAGCGTTTGAAGCAATCTAGCGCTTCGTAGCGGTGAGGGATCAGATACATATAACCATATTGCTAATAATCATCGATAAAGATGAGAAAATAGGAAGCACCATGACGTGCCTTCACATTCATTGGTCCGCAGATGTTCGAATGGACAAGCTCTAGGGTCTGGGTTTCCCGTTTAGCGTTTCCAAAAGGCTTTTGGTGGGCCTTACCCGCTAAACAAGTCTCACATGTTGGTAGCTTGACTTTAGCGAGTGAGCCAAGAAGGCCTTCTCGAGCTAACCATCCCATCCTATCTTGACCTGTGTGTCCTAGTCTAGCATGCTAAGTAATTGAATCAGGACTAGTATTAGAATTAACTACAAAAGATGAAGAGGAAACAATAGGAATTATCAAATCTAATTTAATAAAATCATTCTCAAGCCTACAATGTCCAAAACTACTACCATCCAATCGTATCTCAAAAGTGTCACCATAAAAAATAAAGGAATATCCTAAAGTCAATAATGTAATAACTGAAAGTAGATTATGCTGGATTTCTGGTGCATATAGCACATCGTGAAGTAGCAAGATGCACCCAGTGTGCAAGGTGAGCTGGTAGGTACCAACTCCTCGAAGTGCTTCACTAGTGCCATTCCCCATGTATATACTTTGGGCGCCATCCAAAATTTTTCTATAATCTATGAACCCTCCTTGATCTCACGCTATGTGTCTTGTTGCACCTGTATCCACAATCCAATCAAATTGGATTTGGGCAACCAAAACATGTGTACATACAAAAGTACAAGGATAGAGAGGTAGAAATGGTACCTGCTTCGCTTCAGTGCAGTCACGAGCGAAGTGCCCCATCTTCTGGCAGTTATAGCACTTGACCTTGGTGATATCTTTCTTTCCACCTCGCTTGCCACGTCAGAACTTGGTGGTCTTACGTCCAGTTGGCATAGCTTTCTGAGCTTGATCTTGATTCCCAATGGTCCTTTGTCTCTTACGCTTAGACCCATTCTTGTGCTGCCCCGCTTGGGCGACAAGGGCATGTGATTGGGTTGCCTCTAGGTGCTCCGCCTCTAGTTCCACAGGAGCGACAATGTCATTAAATGTCTTGACAGTGTCGTTATGTGTCAGAACTATCTTCATCTGCCCCAAGGAATCAGGCAACGTCCTGATGACGGCCTGTACTTGCTGCTCATCGGTAAGGTGTACCCCAGCATCATCTAATTTTCAGATCATGTCTTTCACGACCCTGAGGTGTTCAACCATAGTGTGCTTGGGGTCCTTACGGTACATCTCAAACTTCAAGGTCATAGACCTAAGTCTGGCCATGGATGTACCGCCACAGTTGAGCCTTACTTGGTCCCACATGGACTTGGCAGTCTCGCACTTCTCATACTGGCCGATAAGATCATCATGGATCGTGCTTAACATAAGAAAGCGTGCACTACGATCTCTCTTAAACCAATTGTCGTAAGCCTCTTTTTCTTGACGATGATGGGCGGTAGCACCCACTTCAGGTGGGACCATCTCAGTGGTCAGGAGGTCTAGGTAATCTTGCTCATTAAGCAAGAACTTGGCCTTTCGGTGCCATATGACATAGTTGGTGCCATCCAACTTGTTGCCTTGGTTAAGGTCGGCAACAACAGTCTTAGAAGTCATCACTACAATGTGCAAGGGATGACATTTAGTATACATCTATAAATCCACAAATTTGAAAAATTAATGGTACCCTTTTCCACCTGGTGAGACCAAAAACTTTGCTAAGCTGGTAATCAAGTCTCACAATGTGTGGGTCTGGGGACATATAACTTCAACTGATTTCGAACAAATGTAGGAGAAAAACAAGAACTTCCTAACCACAGTTTAATGCGCCATACATACGGGTGCGCAAGGGACTCACACAAGAGACCCAAATTTGGTACTCGAAGTGATATGCCGAGTCGGTACAAAGTTGTGATATGCAGTGCAATAGCTTCCATTACATGATTTTTCAAAAAATATTAAAATTACAACCGGCTCTTTACATTTAAGATCCCTACTACAAACTATCGGCGAACACTGCACTTTGTATCACTTCCAGGCACTAACGCTAACGCACATCTATCCAAATAAACACATCACTTGACAAGTACCAAATCCATTCCATGAGAAATAAATAATAAAACATATGGTTGCATGGGATGGGGTGTTTGATAGTGATACCCTAATGGCAGCGTCAACTAGGGCTGTACCGCAATGGGGGGAATCACATGTTTCTTTATTAACAAAGTAGCCTTGGGCGATCTCTAATACACATGGGAAAAATATGGGACGATTTGGGACAACACCCTATCTCCCATATTTCTCCCATGGATCTCACAAAATGATTTCTCACTAATGAGGGGTGCACATGACATAAATAAAATACCCCCCAAAAATGAGAAACCCTATAGAGGAGATCCCCAAAAAATTTGTTGAGGGCCACAAGAACAAATCATGAATACAAGACATGCTTAATAAAGAAACACACCACATGCATGTAGTCAAAACCATATCATATGCCAAGACCCCCATGTTATGGATATAATTATAAGCAAAATACAATCATATATGCAATTTCGTTATAACTAAAAAAAAAACAATCATGCATATATTTCCATTAGTATGCATATATTCATATATGCAATATATTTCCAATTGAGAAAAAAAAATATGCATTCGGTTATAACCACAATAAACAAACCACATTAGATTAGAATATGCATTCGGTTATAACCAAAATAGATAACAACCGAACCATATAATATTAGGCTTTTTTTATTCTTTTCCTTTTCCTCTTTCTTCTTCTTCCTTTCTCTTCTTCTCTTTCTTTGGTGTGGACTGTGGGGTGTGGATTGTGGCAGACCGTGCTTGGCGCTGTCGAGCATGGCTGCAGCCGCAGCCTGCACCCTTCTTTTTTTTTATTTAAAACCTGCTACAGCCATGCTTGGCGCTGTCGAGCATTGCTGCTGCTGCTGCCGCACGCGGCTTGCCCCACCTCTTCTTCCCTTCGGCTTCCATTCTCTCCTACGCGCACTCGCACACAGCCACGTGCTGCTGCCTCGCTGTGCGCCAAAGGCCACGGCCTCCATGTGATGCATCAAATGGGAAGAACAGTAAAGGAAGGGGGGAAAAAGGAAAAAGAAGAAGAAAGAAAGAGATACGATTGCCATGTGCGAACCACAAACCCTAATGGCTCTGATACCATTGTTAGCATATTAGCATTCCATTAATCACAGAGGTTTAGGGATTACCTGAACCGAATGAAATCACAACGGAAGGGAGGATCGAATGCGGCTTGTAGTTACGAGCACAACGCGATCTCTATAGGCTTCTCCTCAGAGAACTCCACACCACAAAACCCTAGGCAATGATGAAAACCCTAGGAAACACAGAACTTGAAAGGAGGGAGAGATCTAATTAAATCATGCTCCTAGGGTTTATGCCTTTTGTTTACATATAGGCTAAACCCTGGGATTGGCCAATCAGAGGAGGGATTGGTCACTTAAGTGACCGTCCCTCTCTCTCTCTCATTATTGGCTCGGCCAGCCTGCCCCATGTGGGTGGACCAGCTGGGCCTCAGGCCCATCACCGATTTACATAATCAACAGAGGAGGTCCTACCGTACATGACCTCTTATTCACAGATGATTGTATGGTTTTCTCAAAAGCTACTATCAGAGATTGTCTATCAATCACTCAAATTCTGTCTGATTATAAAGCAGTCTCGGGGCAACAAGTCAATTCAGGAAAATCTGGAATCCTCTTCAGTTCTGGTACTCCTTCCCAAATCAGGGGTTCTATTTCAAACTCCATGAACCTTAAAGAGGTCCAATCCCATGGAGTTTATTTGGGTCTTCCAACAGCCTTCGGTAAATCTAAGCGCCAAATTTTCTCTTACATTACAGAGAGACTTCAAGGCAAGCTATCAGGTTGGCGAGATAAATTATTGTCAAGAGGAGGAAAAGAAACTCTTATCAGAGTAGTGGCAGCTAACATACCCTTGTGTGCAATGTCTATTTTTCTTATGCCAAAATCTCTCTGTTACAAGTTAAATAGCCTAGTTCACAATTTCTGATGCAAAAATAACCTTGAAAGAGGAATTTCCTTAGTCAAATGGGACAAGGTCTGCTTTAGCAAGAAAATGGGTGGCCTGGGATTCAGAGACTTTTCCCACTTCAACATTGCCCTCATTGCTCGGCAAAATCGGGGGATTATCCACTAGTCAAACCACCTATCTGAGAAATACTTCCCCAACTTTTATTTCCTACAAGCTCCTACACCGAAGTCCTGCTCCTGGTGCTAGAAAAGTATTCTCTCTGGAAGGGATCTCCTCTTAAAAGGCATCAGGTGTAGAGTGGGAAATGGCCTATCCACATTTTCCTTTCAAGATCCATGGATCACAACTTTGCCATTGGGAAGGGTAACATCTACTCCAACGCACAACTCAGATCTTCTAGTAATTGACCTCATTCATTGGAGATTTAAACATTGGAAAATAGATCTTCTTAGAGAACTCTTTAGCCATACTGAGGTAAATGCTATTATGTGCCTTCCAATTCTATCTCAGAATCGTGAGGACAATTGGCTTTGGCTTCCATCGAAAAATGGTTTGTTTTCTATCAAGACAACATATTATATAAGTCTATATGAGAGCCTTGGCCCTTCTCCATCATCCCGGACCCATTCTGGAAGTTAATTTGGAGCATGGAGATCCTCCCAAAGACCATGGTATTCTTGTGGTGCTGTGGTCACAACGCTTTGGCTGTCAATCAAGCCTTTTGCTTGACCGATAAATAAATGCCTCCCCTATATGTCCAATCTGCCAGGAAGAAGATGAGTCATTATTCTATGCCCTTATTCGATGTAGTCATGCAAATGCTTGTTGGAAAACATCTCCCCTTTGGCTGGATACTTCTGAATTTAAAGGAAACTCCATCCAAGAATGGATGTCTTTCATTCACTCTCGCTTCAAGGATGTGGGTAACCAAAGACTTGGATCATATATGGAGCTTTCTTCTTTGGCACATCTGGAAAACGAGGAACAAAGCCTTTTCTGAGTTCTGCTCGACTAATCCCATAGACACAATGTCGGCTTTCCATCTCACCATCAGAGACATCCATTGTGTTGGAATTTTGTGTCCATCAAACCCGAATTATTAATTAATGAATTTAATATTTATATATTATTATTTTATTTGGGCTTATAAGAATGTTCCATAGGTCTTAACCTAAAATTGGTCTAAACTGGGAATGGGAATGGGACTGGACATCCTGTTTATACGATTTCCATATCTTATGTCACGAGAAATGGTGATTTCGATGCATGGATGTGGGTACACATCGAGAACGTGTATAGATAAGAATCTGGTATGTATATCTTATGTATTGCTACTGATTGTGTGTGTGATATACTTACCTGCCACTCAATGGTCGTTTGACCTGAGAGATTCCATTTGTTGCAATGTGGCATTACGGATTTTTGTAAGCCAATGGTTGATGTCCAATCGGACTATAAACCGGTATATTGGATTCATGATCCTGCATTGTAAGCAAAGAGGTTTCTCAACATGGAATTTACTACCCATTTAAGGGGAATATCTAGGAGAGAGAAAGTCAATGATTGGTCAGACAGAAATCTGGATCCAGTGTTTACTTGAAATATTTTAAAATTTTATTTTTAATAAAAATTATTATATATAATATATTGAAAATTGATTTTGAAGTTTTTCGGCCGTCCGATCACAATCACATATTCTTTAGATCAATGCACATGATGAATTTGGGATTAGTAGCATTAAAGAACATACCTTATAATTCATTATGGGATATTAGGAAAGTGGAAGAGCTTGTGTGCTATAAAAGAGTTTATTGGACATATGACATTATATGGGAGAACAAAATATTTATGGTTAAATATCTTTTTATATTATGGGAAGAGATATTAAGAGAATATCTCTTGCACCATAAAGTAGAAAGATTGCATCCCTTTTGAGATTCTATTTCTTCAACTTTAGTAGCAAAGGAGTTGTGAAAAGTAGGGATTCCCCAAATCACCAAAATAGAAAATTGCCCAAAAATCAATATGGAAGGCAATAACTTGACCCAAGGGTCATTGATTTTTATAAAAGGAGAAGAGGAGAGAAGCTCTAACGAATTTTGAAGCTCCTCCCTCTCTTCAAGTTTCTCTCTCTCTCTCTCCCCTCTCTCTTGTGTGTGTGTGTGAGTGAATGAGAATTGGGTTTTGTGAAACCCAAGTGGCTTTGGTGATTTGTGCTAATCTACAACTTGCAAAGATTGATCAAGCTTCAAAGTATTGAACAAGATTTTCAATCTCCAAGCTTGCACAAGTTAGAAGACCTATTAACTATAGGAGGAGTTTCACTTGCGACTCTAGGTAACCATGAATGTTATTTTGAAATTGTTTCTTTCCTACTCTTGATCATGAACTACAAGCATTAACCCGATCCAAATTCCGCGGCGCATCGGGTTTATTCCCAACATATTGCCTACCAACAGAAGATCCATCATGAACCCCATATCCCCATGCCTATCTCAATCATTGCCCCATTAAATAGCAGTTCTTTCTCCATCTTTTCAGATGGATCTTGGCTCCAGTCTTCTTCTACAGGGGGTAGAGGTTGTTTCATTTGGGACCCAGGCGAGCTCTTTGTTGCAGCAAAATGCGTTTATGGTCCCAGCTTCTTAGCTACTTCTATGGAGACAAAAGCAATTTGAGATGGTCTCCTTTTTTCTGTCTCTCTGAAGATCCAACATGTCACTATTTTCTCTGAATGCTACCCATTTGTCACAGCACTTAATGGAATCTCTTCATCCTCTGACTGGGCAGCTACCGATCTAATCCATGAAGTGCTCTCCCTGAGTCACTCCTTCGTGGCTATCTCTTTCCGCTATGTTAATAGATCGTGCAATATTTTTGCAGACTTCCTAGCCTCTGGTTCGTCAAGACTAAAATCGTCAAAGTTTGGAGGGTTAAACCCCCCCCTTTCCTTGTAAATACTGCTTCTGTATCTTCCAGGAGTTTCTCCCATGAAGCTTTCTTCTGAGAAATAAATGTTTCCTTCAGTCCCAAAAAAAATCATATCAGAATCACAGGCTAAAGGGGGCATAAGATATATAAGGAGGCTTTTTACAAAAAAAAAAAAAGATATATAAGGAGGCTCAAAGTGTTTTGTGGTTCGTGGTTGCCAACAATTGTATCAAACAACGATCCTCATGGGTTTTGTTCTTTTGCCTTTTCTATTACTAAAAACTTACCTTAACAGAGAATTATGTGGATATTATATTTATTTTGACCATTAGATGAATTCAATTAAAGGATAACTTCTTACAAGGATTTGATGAGCAATCAGGGTGTTTACCTTAGCTGGACAGGTATGTTAGTCCATTGGAGTGTGTGGAATGTTTTTGTCATTGTTGGCAACGTATTTGGTCATAGTGGTGTTGTGGCAGTAGCTATTGGTGGTTTGGAAAAGCTGAAATGGTCAAACAGTCACCTACACAGCTATAAGGGTATTTTGGTCATTTGGTAGGGTTACAAGGGTACCCGCACTTGAAGAACACCATTTAACAGCATAATAAGTCCTTATATAGTGTTTGGCAAAGCGGCGAAGCAGCAGGTGAAGGTTTCATACTGATAAAGTTGTGATTTCATAGGTTCATGCAATGATAGTGACTTTAAGGTCATTTTTGGAAGGTTTAATTGAATTTCTAGGTGAATTAGTATTCATGAGAAATGAAGTTTGTTGAGTCATGGTTCCAATGCAACTGGTCTCGCATCATTTTAGTGTCAGACGAGAAAGTTACAGTTGTTTCCGTGTTGACGCGCAAAAATAGAGCAAATCTAGAATAGGCAAAAAGTTTTATACTTAGCCAATTTTTTGGTCGCTTTTTTAAGTGCTACTGGGGACAGAAGTTTCCCATTGTTTTGGTAAAGTTCCAGAATCACTACAGGCGTCGGATCGGCATCTAGTGCAAGATTCCTCTTGGACGTCGTGGATTGATGCAAGACCCTTTTTAAAAAAGAAGGAAGAGAGAAAGAAAATAAGGGATTTGGTAGTGGAGTGTGACATCAGCATGACATCACATCCTATTTCTAACGAATATGGCAGTGTGAATTTCTTTGACATGTGTCCTCGTTACACATGGTTTGTCACGAAGAATCTAGTTATTTACAATTCTACCACTGGTTACTAATTTTGGAGCATCCAACTTTAGAAGGCCATATCTTGGCCATCTGATGTCCAAATGGGACGAAATTTTTTGAAATTGGGTATTTTTTCGAGAGGAATCCATTGGAGGGAGTTGTAGCATCGTTTGAGCACAGAAAGTCGACGATACTACTGTTTTATGCTCAATGACTCCATATTGAAGATGGTTTGAGCAGTGGAGTGTACATAGACACGATTTCTATGCGTTAGAGGCTTCATGATTGTTGGATTACTCTACAAGAGGTAATCCCCAATTGTAAATCCCCATTGTGAGTTTCTAGGTTGCATGTTTAGTTGAAAAAAACCTAGTTTGATTGTAAGCCAATATTGGCCAGTGTATTGGGGGATTTGGTTATGTTATTTGCAATTAATTATTGTAACTCTGTCAAGTGGGGGTTTGTACAGAGATTAGGGTAGTTGCCCTCATTTGTGTTGTTGCACAAACCGAAGCAGAAATTGTAGTTCATGGGCTGTTGTTGTAATAAAAAATTTGAGTAGCGTATTCAGCAATTTACGAAACCTTGGGTAGGGTATTGCTCTGTGGACGTAGGCAGTTTGGCCGAACTACGTAAATTTGGTGTCTTGTCTACTTTACTTTCCATTGCATATATTGGAGTGTGTTTGATCTGTAGAGTGGGGTGCACTGTCTAGTAGACCTGGCCACACAGTGGTTGCGAGGTGGACGTGCATGTGTATTATGGAATTGGTAATTACGAGATTGCCCCGGCCAATCAGTTTTGCTTGAAGTCTTCTGCATCGACGTCAACACGGGGTTGGAATTTAGAGATTATTTTTTACGAACACTGATTCACCCCCCTCTCAGTGTCAACCTGGGATCAACAAGGTATATCATGGTAGGTATTTGGAGCTTCTTCTTCTTTTTATTTTTCAATGAGAAAAAGAAAGACAATAGACTAAAAGCCAAAAAAAGAAAGGGAGAAAGTTTTCTGTCCAGGAGTGTGGCCTATGCCAACACTCCCATGAGTCTCTCTCTCTCATTCCCATTTGAAAAGACACCTCTGCCTCATTGTTTTGAGGAGGAGAGAGATAGAAACATGAGAGTGCTGGCGTTGGCCACACTCCTAGACAGAAAACTACTTCCCAAAAAAGAAAATACAACATTAGTGTTTTTTAGGTCATAACCCTTACCTTGTCAGCCCTGGTATGACATGCTAGGTAGTGAACTCCTACAATGTCCTTAGTTTGAACCTTGATAATATATTTACGACCATTGTTTAAAAGACAAGATTTTCCACCATAGTGGGTGAAAGAAAATACACCCGGGTCATAAATACTTTGAGTCCCTACTTATATGAAGTTGATAATACCCTCTACTATTCCCAGATACCCTCTACACACAATCCGAGTAAATCCCTTGATCGAAGGGTGAAGGAAATCTGTTTGCTTATTTAAAATATTGTTAATTTCTAAAAGGAAATGGAAACACTCGTAGGGCCACGCCATGACCTCCTTGGGAATCAAACTTGCCAACCGAATAGAATCCGCCTATATTTATATTGTTTTACTGCCTAGTGGCAATGATCTTTGGATCCCTTGGAGGTGTCCCCTAGTTTTGAATTTTAATAAAAAATAACAGAGGCCCAAGCAACTTCCTTAGATGAATTACTTAAAGTTCTTTTAATCCTTTGCTTGTATGATTTTGAGACATTTATATATCTCTAGGGTGAAGAAGTATCAGCCATAAAGTCCAACCCTAAGTCAGATACTACTGTTTTTTAACGTTCATAAAGTTTATTTTGCAATAAAAGAAAATAAATTAATAATATTTTTGAGAGGTGTCGCGTGGATTCCTTTACACACACCATGGGCCCATACACTCTCTTTATTAAAACCCCTTACAACCCTCCCCTCCCATTGACCTCAAATTTCACATGTACGTCGAATGAAATTCTCCCCCAATAGTTTTATACTTACAAATAAAAACATTTTCTTGCAAAACGTTTTATCATAAATTCTTTGAAATTGGCAGTTTGTAGATACACTTACATTTCCATAATTGTGAAGTAAATGACAAGGTAAAATTTTTTTTGTATGAATGGCAATGTAACATTAATTAATCAATAAAGTCAACACTCAATGTACACCATGTTTTTTTTTTTTTTTATAAGAACACTTATTAATGAAGGAACAAAATTCCAAAGGAGTCTACAAAGAGAGGAATGGAAATACAAAGGGGGACTGTTCACTCCAGAAATTAGAAACTTGGGATGATGCTCCATAGCTAGCAAGAAGGTCGGCAACAGCATTCCCTTCTCTCAAAGTGTGCTTGAAAATAATAGCTCCAAACAAGTGAAGAAGATTCCAACAGTCATTATCGATGTTGATGATTCTCCAAGGAATTGAAGTTGACTTGCGAGAGAGGATATCTATCACTAAAAGATTGTCACTTTCGATAATCAGATATGATATTCCCAACCTGGAAGCAATTAATAGAGCATGCCTGATAGCAAGAGACTCCGCTACTAAGGCATGATTCCAACTGATACCAACAGAGAAGCAGCAAATGAAGGAATTGGAAGTTCTGCAAACCCCACTAATGCCAGCCTTCCCCGGATTCCCTTGACTTGCGCCGTCCACATTGAATTTTGCAAAAGGATCTAAGGGAGGGATACATTTAACAAGTCGAGATCTGGAATTCGCATTACGTTGCCCTACATTTAAGAAATCCTTGACGCTGGTTGTGGCTCTTAGAATAATGCTATTGATGTTGAAAGAAGAGTTCTTGAAGATGAGATCCCAGTAACTATTCAAAATATGCCAAAGAAAATTACAAAATAGGGAAATCTTGAACCTGTGGTCCCTATTATGAACACATCCCTATCCCATGATGTTGATGACTCTCTCCGAAATAGTTCTTCCATGAAGAATGTCTAACAAACCCACTCGATTCCAGATAATCTGAATAGTCGAGCATTCGAGGAACAAGCGATTGGCAGATTGAAGGTTATTATGATAGATGAAGAAAAAGGGGATTGTGATTAAAGCCTCTAGGAGTAAGAACATCTGGTAAAGGAAGCATTTGGTGCAGCAATTTCCAAATTAGATGTTGAATTTTCGGTACTATAGGGAGTGGCCAAATTTTGAGCCAGTTAGAGTTGGATTGGAAGGAGAGGCCATTAATTGATAACTAAAAATAAGTCGAAACAACAGTGAATATGCCTAAAGTTGTGACAGCCCAGACGAATTTATCCTCGGATGGAAAGATGGGTAAAGGGATAAATAAGATAGAAAATACCACATCCGGTGGCCACCAATGAAAGATCAATTCTCTTTTCCAGGGTATGGAAACAGGATCAATGAAAAAGTCTACAGATGTTGGAGCATTGACCAGTAGAGGGAAGGGGGTAGTTGATGGGGGATGATTTGGAATTCAGAAATCCAGCCAAGGATTAATAATTCGGCCATTGCCTACTTGAAAGAAAAGGCCCTTGCGAAGGAGGTCTCTAGTAGAGCAAATAGATTTCCAACCCCATGAAGAAGCTTGAGAACAATTGGCCTCTAAGAAAGAGGAAGAAGGAAAATATTTGGCTTTCATGATATTGGCTCAGAGAGAGTGAGGGGGTTGGAGTAATTCCCATCCCCTTTTAGTAAGAATTGCTTGGTTCATTGGAGCAGAGAGTTTGACATTTAAACCCCCGTTTCTTTTGGGAAGACAAATGGTGTTCCTAGAATGGGCACTAGAGAATTGTTACCACTAGACCAGAAATACTTTCTATAGGTGGAGTCAATGGTTTTGTGAATTGAAACTGGAAGCTTGAAGCAAGACATAAAATAGAGAGGCATAGCAGATAAAGTAGATTGCACAAGAACGATTTTACCTACAGGACTAAGGAACTAGGACTTCCAATGCTGAAGTTTGGAATTAACTTTGGTTATAAGATCTGTGCAGGGAGCCTTAAAAGCTTTCCATCAATAAAGGGAATGCCCCAGTACTTGTCCAACGACGTAGTAGGAGAGATTTGGAAAAACTCTTGCAGTTGCCTCTTGCAAGCCGAATCCATATTGGGGCTAAATTGAGCTCTGGTTTTACTGATATTGATGGCTTGCCCTGAGAAAGTGCAATAAGATTGAAGAACCTCTTCTAAAGCTCTGGTTTTAGACATGGTGGCTTTCCCGAACAGAATCAAGTCATCTGCAAAAGCCATATGAGAAATTCTTTCACCTCCTCTGTTAATCTGAATGCCCTGTATTTTCCTATCTGTCAATGCTATAGAAAGCTTTGTAGAAGAAACTCTGCACATAGCACAAAAAGATAAGAGGAAAGTGGATCTCCATGTCGAAGGCCTCGAGATGGCTTAAAGAACGCCAGAGGAGTGCTATTGAGAATGATTCCCAACTTAGTGCTTTCCACACAAAACATGACCTTGTTGATCCAACTAGTTGTAAACCTCATATTAGAAAAAGTGCTTCTTAAGAAGTTCCATGCGAGTCTATCATACGCCTTATTCATGTCAATTTTTAAAGAGAAATAGCCTTTGTTCCCTCACCTTGTTTTCTTGATTTTGTGAAGAAGCTCATGGTAGATAAGGACATTGTCTTGGATTTGCCTTCCTTTGATGAACCCATTTTGGTTGAAAGAGATGATATGATTCAGGATAGGCCTAAGGCGATTGACAATTATGTGAGAAATGATTTTGTAAATAAAATTACAAAGGCTTATGGGTCTGAACTCAGAGACTGAAGAAGGATGGTCGACTTTTGGGATGAGTGAAATAAAGGTATGGTTAAGGGAGAGGCTGAAGGTGCCTGAAGTAAAGAAATTCTTAATACAAGCCAAAAATTTTGTGCCAATGGTTGGCCAAGATTTGTGAAAGAACAGACCCCAGAACCCATCTGGCCTAGGGGATTTTTCACTTGGCATTGACGTGACTGTTTTGTAGACTTCCTCATCCATTACTGGTGTTTCAAGGAAACAGTTGTCCTCCTCTGTGATTCTTCCTCGGATTGGGATAAAGTAATCCTCCTCCAATCTGGTGTTACAAGTTTGATAAATATCCTTGAAAAAATCTGTTACAACTCTTCTCATCTCAGCTTCCTCAATAATGGTAATTCCATTAGCATCAAGAAACCTGATGGAGTTCCTGGCTCTTCTTTTGAGAGTTGATAGGTGAAAGAATCTTGTGTTTCTGTCGCCTTCTAAGTACCATTTTAATCTTGACTTCTGTTGTTGTTCGGGAAATAAAATAATCGCAAACGTATGGGTCGATCTCAGGGAGATAAGCCACTCTATCTTACTTACTTGAAGTAATGCGAGAGTGAAACAATTGCAGTGATTAATTAGACTAAACTAACGGTCCTAACACATGCATCTATCTATTCCAACGGCCTACCCATTCATCATCTAACCTACCAAAATCTAACGCGGAATATGGGATTTGATTGACGGATTGAAATATCGCAACCACACAAATGGAAGCCTAGATCTAAGAGTAAAGAAATTACAAAAAGAAATTGCTTGAGTCAAATTCAACAAAGCTTTCTCTACCAAAGTTGAATTCACATCTACATCTACCAACCTGAAAATCAAAATAAAAATCTAACATAAGAACATAGTAAGACATGAGAATGAGAATAATAAAAAATAAATTCCAACAGAAGAACTTGAAATAAAGAGGGAGAATGAGAATGAAAAGAAAAAAAATCAAAATAGGATCAATTACTCCCTTCTACCAAACTTGCAACTGATGTTGATGATTATTGTGTTGCTTGAATAGAAGAACGCCATTCTCTCTCTAAAACCCCTAATCCCTCTCACAAGAATTTGAAATCCTAGAGCTAGAAAACTTGAAAAGAAAAATTACTCTAGAAGGCTTGTAAAAAAAACTGAATAGAAATTGCATTAATTGAAGAATACAACTTGGTTACTCCAAGAAGAAAATTCCTCCAAGGAGAGAAAAAAAATAAAAACTAAAAACTGCCCATCCAAAGCTCATGCCCTCCCCCTCTTATACAATTTGTTTAACACCAAAAAATATTCCCCACACCCCTCCAACGATTTTTCCTTCTTTTCTAGAGTAGGATCTCTTACAACTTCCTACTTTAACTCCTTCCATTTAGAAACTAATCTTAAATAAAAGATTACATAAAGATAATATCCTCCTTGACCAAAAATCGTTGAGGAGCTTCCCTTGGCCATTCAAATCGTTGGATATGTGAAGATTGTGGAGCTCAAAGAGAGAAAAAATAGGGAATGCCGCCTCATTGATCCTCTCCCTTCCTCTACCTACTTTCTTTCCTTCTTCTTTGATTTCTCATGCTATATTGAGCTGTCCAAGTGATGTGGAGGGATGGAAATAAAGTAAGAAACCCAATCTCCTTTGAATAAAGATCCATCCAAGTATAGGAGATAAATTAGGAAAGATAAATCTCCTCACTTCAAGCAAAATTCGGTCCATATGTTGTGGTGAGGTGGAGAAAAAAAAAAGAAAAATAAATTAGAGAGAGAGAAAGAAGGAAGAGAAAAGCATACAAAAAAAGGAAATATCTCCCCCCATCTCACGTTTTCTTTCATTCCATTATTATTAATTTTTTATTTTTTTTTTAAAACAAGAGAGATGGGAGAGAGAGAAAATGTGGGAGGGAGAAGAGGGAGAAGAGGGAGAAGAGATATGTTATGGGGATTAAGAGAGTTGGGATGAGAGAGGGATTACCCGATATTGACTCTAGCAACGAGCACACATCTTAATTAGGGACTCTCCTCATATCTTCCAAACACCACTTCACCCTAAGGCAAGACCACTTGTGACATCAAAGGAACCAAGGACTTAGGTTTTGGAGCATTTTTTACCACAACATTTATCAAGGCAATAAGGCAATAACTCTTTATTTTTTTTTCAGTAGTGAACCCCATTTCTACTCCACTATAGTTCCCTGAATGATATGGTGGAGCATACACCAGATGCCCAAGTACTTGGTAGCTTCACTTTTTGCATATATCTATAAAGACAGTGATGCTAGAGCTCTGTTTAGAAAGTTTCCTTCCAAGGAATTTCGATCGAGTCACCCTGCTTCTTGAGGGATCAGTGCCCTGTCTAGTTCCAAGGAATTTAACTCTAACTTTCCTACTTTTTTTTTTTTTTTTCTCTTTAATGCCATGCCATAATTTGGTCTAAGCTCCTAACTAGAGGCGCAAGGAACCAGAAAAAAAAACCAGAAGATTCGTCCATTCAGATAAGGTGGTGTTTTTATTGTCTGAGTCAAATCCCACCTCAAGATACATACTAGTTACTTTATTCTCAATAAGATTTTTATTACTTCTAAGATTAAGGTACCTAAGTCTCTCTCTCTCTCTCTCTCGCTTCACATTAAAGTAACAGAAAGAACATGCACATACTACCAGAAGCCAAAATCAAAATCTACCAATTAAGCTCACCCTCCCCCACACTAAATTCATGCAGAAAATAAAGGACAAAGAAAAGGGAGGGATTATACCTAATAGTGTCAATCATCGAGATAAAGGGGCTCATGGAGATCCATGACCTCTTCCACTTTATCAGAAGGCAACTCCAAAAATGGTTTCAAATGCTGTCCATTTACCTTAGCAACAGCTCCTGTACTCGGATTTAAAATCTCAATAGCCCCATGAAGAAAAACAGACTTAACAATGTAGGGCCCATCCCATCTAGATCTCAATTTACCAGGAAAAATATCTAACCTGGAGTTGTACAACAAGACCTTATTGCCCACCTGGAACGACTTCCTAGTAATGTGCCTATCATGGAAGACCTTAGTCTTCTCCTTATAGATTTTTGCATTCTCATATGCATCATTCCTAAGCTCCTCCAACTCAGATAGTTGGAGCCTCCAATGGGTACCTAGGTCAGACATATTAAAATTGAGCTTTTTGAGGGCCCAAAATGCTTTATGCTCAAGTTCTACTAGAAGGTGACAAGCTTTCTCATAGACCAGATGGTAGGGAGACTGAGCAAGGGCAGTCTTATAAGCTGTTTTGTGTACCCATAAAGCATTAACCAACTGGGTAGCCTAGTCCTTATGGGGATGGGTTAACAGTCTTCTCTAAAATTTGTTTTATCTACCTATTAGAGACCTCCACTTGGCCACTCGTTTGAGGATGGTAAGGGGTAGCTAACTTATGCGTGATATCGTACTTTTTCATCAAAGTTTTAAAAGGACGGTTACAAAAGTGCGTACCCCTATCACTGATAATAGCCCGAGGTATACCAAAGCGGGAAAAATGTTTTCTTTTAGAAACTTAACAACCACCTTCTGGTCATTAGTTTTACAGGCAATGGCCTCTATCCATTTTGAAACATAATCAACGGCCAACAGAATATAGAGATTCCCAAAAGAATTCAGGAAAGGACCCATAAAATCTATACCCCAAACATCAAAGATTTCAACCACAAGAATTGGGTTTAGGGGCATCATGTTCCTCTTAGTTACTCGGCCTAAGGATTGGCAAGCTTTACAAGCTTTACAATAAAGGTAAGCATCCCTAAAAAGGGTAGGTCAGTAAAGACCAGACTGAAGGACTTTGGAAGTAGTTTTCTTAGGACCAAAATGACCCCCACAAGCATGATCATGACAAAAAGATAGAATAGAAATTTGCTCATGCTCAAGGACACATCTCCTGATGATCTGATCAGGACCCGTCTTGAATAAGTACGGGTCGTCCCAAAAGAAAATTTTGAGCTGTGAATGGAATCAGTATTTTTCTTGGGAGGACCAATGATCAGGTGTCACACCCATCACAACAAACAGGACAGGTGATCTACAACCAAATTTTTTATTCCTTTCTTATCCCGTATCTCTAGGTCAAACTCTTGAAGAAGCAAAACCCAACGGATGAGTCGGGCTTTAGCATCCTTCTTACCTAGAAGGTATTTATTGGCAGGAATGGTCAGTATAGGCAATGACATGAGAGCCAATTAAGTAGAAATGAAATTTCTCTAAAGCGAATACTACAGCTAAAAATTCTTTCTCAGTGGTAGTGTAGTTGAGCTGGGCATCGTTCAGAGTTCTACTAGCATAGTAGATCACAATGGATAATTTATTGAGTCTTTGACCTAGGACTGCACCAATAGCAAAGTCCGAAGCATCACACACTAGCTCAAATGGTTCAGACCAAACAGGAGCTTGAATGATGGGGGCTGTGGTCAATTCCTTTTTCAACCTTTCAAAGCTCTTATGAGACTCAGGAGAAAAATCAAATGGATGGTCCTTTGCTAACAAGATAGTAAGAGGTCTAGCTATCTCACTAAAATCCTTGATGAATCTTCTATAAAAATCAGCATGACCTAGAAAAGATCTAATATCCTTCACACTCTTGGGTGGTGGTAAATTAATAATGAGATCTATCTTGGCTCTATCAACCCGGATCCCATCTTTGGATATTACATGTCCAAGAACTATGCCCTGTTTTACCATAAAATGGCATTTCTCCCAGTTTAAGACTAAGTTCTTCTCTTTACACCTTTGGAGTACCAATGAAAGGTAGTGCAAACAGTCAACAAAGGTAGAGCCATGAATGGAAAAATCATCCATAAACACTTCCAGAAAGTGCTCTACCATAAGATACTCATCATGCATCGCTGGAATGTAGTAGGGGCATTGCAAAGCCCAAAGGGAATACGCCGGTAAGCAAAGGTCCCATAAGGGCATGTGAATATAATCTTGTGTTGGTCCTCTAAGGCAATTAGGATTTGATTGTAGCCAAAATACCCATCAAGAAAGCAATAGTATTCCTGCTAGCCTCACCAACATCTGGTCAATAAAAGGCAAAGGGAAGTAGACCTTCCATGTTCCCGCATTTAACTTTCTTTAGTCAATGCAAACTCTCCATCCTGTTTGGGCACGGGTTGGAATCAACTCATTATCTGCGTTAGCAACTACAGTGACACCAGATGAATTGGACTCACCCACTGGCTATCAGAAATGGGATAGATGATCCCATGGTCCAAACACTTTAGGACCTCTTTCTTTATTGCCTCTTTCATGACAGGATTGGCCCTCCTTTGGGGTTCCCTAGAAGGTTTGGAATCCTCCATAAGATGGATGTGATGCTGAACTATGGTAGGGCCAATTCCTTTGATATCAAACATGTACCAACCTATGGCATCCTTATGTTCTTGCAGAAGCTTGATCAACTCTTCTTCTTGACTTGAAGTCAGATCAAAGGCAATAATGACAGGGAGAGTCTGATCTTATCCTAGGCAGGCATATTATAGGTTGGAGGGCAATGCTTTCAACTCTAAAGTTGGGGGATCAATAATGGAGAGTTTAGGAATGGAGGTGGCTAGGGGTCCAAGGGGCTCCACAGATGGTTGGATGCTCCAGACCTTAGAAAAGATGGTAGCATCTGTGAATTCACCTAGAGGGGGTGAATAGGTGAAGATAGTCGAATATAAAAAATATTGCAAAAATAAAAGAGTTATCAAAGAGAGACAATAAAAATTGCAGATAACACAATAATTTATAGTGGTTCGGCCAAAACCTGCCTACATCCACTCCTCTCACCTTAGAGAGAATTCCACCAAAACGAATCTTGAGTATGAGCAAGAGAACTCGTACAAATCTTAATTAAGAGCAAGAGAACTCAACCAACCAACTAATCTTGATTTTTGAGCAAGAGGACTCAAACTACTCTTGATTCTGAGCAAGAGGACTCAAACAATCATATAAAATAAAGGGTACTAAAGATTAGAGTTACCTCAACCTTAGTAGTGTTTGCTAGCTTTCAACTTTGAACCTTAATGCTAAGTGTAATGAAGGAGCTTGTGAGAGATTGTGCTTTGAATGAATGCTTGAATTCTCACTTGAAGCTATTGCAATGATCTTGTATTGAAGGCTCTTAATTATGATTAGTAGTAGTGTTTAGAGCCTTAAGCAATAGTCTATTTATAGGCTAGGTGGGTTAATTTAATTAGGAATCTATCTTAAGATCGGATTTCAAAAGACAGAGCTAATCCGGTATGCCGGATTACCAAATTACTTAATTTAAGCCTTTGACTCAATGGTCAAAATATAACGGTCATAATTGGATTCGATATGTTGGATCATGATTCGGTATGCCGGATCATGATTCGGTATGCTGGATCATGATTTGGTATGCCGGATTCAATCCGGAGCATTCCGTTTGCTCTCTGTGACCTTACATCTGAAAGTTAATATGATCCGGTATGCCGGATTCAGATTCGGCATACCGAATCAGCAGATTTATGTGATATTTGCAAGTCCTTTAAAGGACAGATATGGGGTGATGTCCAATTGGCATGGGCACATGGAATTGGATTATTTTTCACCTCTTAAGGTCTTTCTTCATGTATGCATGCTTGTGTGTGTGTGCGATACAATGATTTAAACCTTAATACATATTTTTACACATTAATACAATTTCAACACTTCAAACAAGTCTTCAAGTCTTGAGTGCTTCATGTCTTAATTACTTCATGCTTAGTTTTGAGCTTCTTACAAGAATAAATTGAAGTGCTTGTATTGCTTGTGTGTATGTACTCTTGAGCTTAGTCTCTCCCCCTCACTTGTTGCCATACTCTTGTAGAGGGCTTCTAATTCATTTAGACTTATTAAGCATCTAGAACAAGAGTTAGTACACAAGGTTATATTTGTTATCATCAAAATCATAAAGGAGTGTGTGAGGTCCTTTCCTCAACAATCTCCCCCTTTTTGATGATGACAAATAACATACCAAAGTAAAGAAAATAAAATAATCTTGCACACAATTTTTAAATCAAAAATGCATATCATTATTGAAATTCATACATAAGAGATTGCATAGATAGTAAAAATCAATAAACAACTTTCAAGATTACTACAACCATTTTCCACTTTTTCTCCCCCTTTTGACATTATCAAAAAAAATGTGAACAACAAGACAAAATAGTACCCTTTATATAGACAACACTTAGCCTCCAACGGCTAGAAAACGGCCAGAAAACTGCCAGAAAATTACGATCCGGTATACCGAATAATATCTGGCGTATGCCGTTTCCTCTCGGGAAGTTCACATCTATTGAAAAAAAATGAAACGGTATGCCGTTTCCAGATTCGGTATGCCGAATCAAGTTTTTCAGCAATTTTCACAATTTTCAAGAAAAACATAGATACATATTATTACTCAAAGGGGTTAAAAAGGCCTAGTTCTCTTCTTGGCATACAAAATCTCTCCTCACTCGGGGGTTTTATAAAAAAATCTGCGAGTTGCTTCTCGATCTCAATAAAGTCAAGTCTGATTTCACCTCTTTGAGCAGTATCGCGCAAGAAGTGATGGCGAATATCAATATATTTTTCTCTTGAGTGTAAAATCGGGTTTTTACTTAAGTTAATTGCACTGGTATTATCAGACTGGATTGAGGAAGTGTCAAACGTAAGTTCGTAATCTGAGAGAGTTTGCCTCATCCATAATACTTGTGCATAACACCGTCCGGCTGCAATATATTCGGCCTCGATGGTAGAAAGCAACTGAGTTTTGCTTCTTACTAAACCCTGAAACCAAACATGATCCTAGGAAGTGACAAGTTCCACTTGTACTCTTCCGATCAACATGACACCTGGCAAAGTAGGCGTCGGAGAAGCTAATAAGGTCAAAGTCATTGTCCATAGGGTACCAGAGGCCAATGCTTGGAGTTCCTTTTAAGTACTTAAAGATTCTCTTTAGAGTACTCAAATGGGATTGCATAGGTTGGGCTTGAAACCTAGCACAAGCACAAGCACTAAACATTAGGTCCGGTCTACTAGCCGTTAGGTAAAGTAGACTACCTATCATGCCTCTATATTTGGTAGGGTCAACAAGAGTTCCATCTTCATCTTTGGATAAGGTTACAGATGTACTCATTGGAGTACCAGAAGATTTCTGTCCATTGATGTCAAATTTCTTTAAAAGTTCCTTAAGGTACTTAGTTTGACTGATGAAAATCCGATTAGGGGTCTGTTTTATTTAAAGTCCTAGTAAGAAATTTAATTCTCCCATTAGACTCATTTCAAATTCACTATTCATGGACTTACTAAATTCATGACAAAGATGTTCATTAGTAGAACCAAAGATGATATCATCAACATAAATTTGAACTATAATTAAATCATTTTTCTTATTCTTAACAAACAAAGTAGTATCTATCTTACCCATTGCAAAGCCATTATCAACAAGAAACTTACTTAACTTGTCGTACCAAGCTCTTGGGGCTTGTTTCAAGCCATATAGGGCCTTCTTTAGCTTGTAGACATGGTTAGAGTACTGAGTCTTAAAATCCAGGAGGTTGAATAACATACACTTCTTCATTGATGAAGGCATTTAAGAATGCACTTTTCACTTCTATTTGATGTAACCTAAAATTCTTATGACATGCAAAAGCAAGCAACATTCTAATAGATTCAAGTTTAGCTACAGGTGCATATGATTCATCAAAGTCAATGCCTTCCTATTAGTTATAGCATTAAGCAACCAATCTAGCATTGTTTCTAGTTATGTTTCCATCTTCATCAAGTTTATTTCTAAATACCCATCTAGTTTCAATAATTTTGGTGTTTGAGGGCTTTGGCACTAAGTCCCAAACTTGATTTTTTTTCAAACTGATTAAGCTCTTCTTGCATAGCAATTATCCAATTACTATCTGAAAGGGCATCATTTATGTTATTGGGTTCAATGGTAGATATGAAAGCTATATTGGAACAAACATTTTGAATTTTGTTTCTTGTTTGTATGCATTTCTCTAGGTTTCCAATGACAAGGTCAAGAGGGTGATCTTTAACAGTCCTTATCTCTTTAGGAAGTTGATGTACTTGATCAATCGGTTCTTCTAAAGAGACATTTTCCAACTCTTTTTCTAATTTCAAGTACTTCATCTTCATCTTCTTCTTCTAAGTCTTTATACATATCCTTGGCCATAGATTCATCAAATGTTACATTCATAGACTCTTCCACAACTAGTGTTCTTTTATTGAATACTCTATAAGCTCTACTATTTATGGAGTAGCCTAGAAATATACCATCATCGGCCTTTTCTTCAAACTTTCTTAAGTTGTCTTTAGTATTAAGAATAAAACATATACAATAAAAAACTTTAAAGTAATCAACTTTAGGAAGCTTATTATGAAAGAGTTCATAAGGAGTCTTCAAAAGTATATGTCTTATTAAAACCCGGGTCAACACATAACACGCCGTATGAATAGCTTCGGCCCAAAAATACTTTGACAAAGAATACTCATTGAGCATTGTCCTTACAGTCTCTTGGATGGTTCTATTTTTCCTTTCAACCACACTATTTGATTGTGGTGTTCTAGGAGCCAAAAAGTTATGGGTTATACCTTATTTTCTACAAAATTCATCAAATTCATCTATGTTATCAAATTCACCACTATGATCACTTTTGATAGAAGTGATCAAGTAACCCTTCTGATTTTGTATTCTCTTACAAAGAGATACAAATTTCTCAAATGCATCATTTTTGTGCTTGAGAAAGAGGGTCCAAGTGAATCGGGAGTAGTCATCTACAATAACAAAGGTATACTTCTCATCTCCTAAGCTTGTGGTTTGGATAGGTCCAAACAAGTCAAGATGGAGTAGTTGCAAAGGTCTAGAAGTAACAACAGAATTAATGGCCTTGTGAGAAGCTTTAGTAAGTTTACTTCTTTGACATGCTCCACAAGTGTGTTGCTTATCAAAGTTCAACTTAGGTAAATTTCTCACCACAAGATAGCATCATCAAATTTTAAAATAAGGTATGCATCATGTGAGTTTACACTAAATATGCAAGTATAAATATTATTTCTTCTACATCCTTCAAGAATCATATTATCATTTGAATCTTTGATTACACATTTAGAGGCATTAAAATTTACAGAATATCCATTGTTGCATAATTGACTTACACTAAGTAGATTATACTTAAGGTTATCAACTAAGCTAACATTAGAAATTACTGTACCTCCAAATGTTATAGATCCGTTTCCAATGATTCTTCCTTTGCTGTTGTCTCCAAAAGATACCCATCCTCCTTTTTGCTTCTTAAGCTCAAAAAATAGCTTTGGATTGGATGTCATGTGCTTTAAGCAGCCACTATTGATGTATCATTCCATGTTGCTCATGTGCACCTACAAAACAAAGATATTTAATAAAATTTTGATCCCCATTTTATGTTGGATCCGTCATTGTTAGTATCATACCTTTCTCTTGGTCTCCAAACTATTTGGTTACCATTTGTATTTTGGTTGCCATATTAGTTTGAGTATGATTGGGGGTTCCAAGGTCTTTGGTTTTGGGGTACTCTATATGATCCTTGGTTTTTGGGTGACCTTTGCATCTTAAGTGGAGTTCTAGTTGGTCTTTGCATCTTAGGATGACTTCTCCTGTTTTGACCATTATAAGGTCTTCTAGGATGATGGAAAGCTTGGTTCATGTGATAACATTTCCAAATTGTATGTCACTTTTTGTTGCAATTATTGCATACAATAATTTGAGGGGTATAAGGAGTTTTTCCTTTGGGATTAGGTTTATGACCTTGAGGACTTTTCTTCTTGGAATAACATTCCTCAATAGAATGTCCTTTCTTTCTACAATAGTTACAGTACTTATTCTTCTTCACTTTATTACTTGTCATTTTACTTGTACTTGGCTCTTTGATTTGATTTGAACTTTTGTTCACATCATATCCTACCCCTTTCTTATTGAAAGGTGCTTTGGATGCATTTCCAAGTAAAATATTAAGAGTCTTTTTATCATTAGTAAAAGATTCTAAAGCTTTACACAACTTCTCTTTTTCTTCTTCCAAGTTGTTAACTTGAGAAATTAGAGTCATGTTTTGGTATTTGAGGGTCTTTATCTCTTTTAGGAGATTCTTTTTTGTAGTAGCTAATTCCATGCTACTTTGATAAAGGTCTTCAAAGGCTTCTTCTAATTCTAGAAAATCCTTATCCTTATGAGATGGAGATGTGGGGGTTACCTCATTTTGACTTTCTTCATCTTCAAGAGCCATAAGTACAATGTTAGTTTGCTCTTCATCTTGAGATTCTTCGTCTTCCTCTTCTTCATCGCTTGAGTCAAAAGGGTGTTCGACTTTGTATGCCGTTTTATATTTCTTTATCTTCGAACAGTCTCCCCTATAGTGTCTTGGTATCCTACATTCATAGCAAACAATGTCTTTTGAAGAAGAGTCATTATTTTCTTTAAGGGCATTTTTACCTTTTTGGTCCCTTGAGAATCTCCTCTTGTTGAATGAGGTTTTGCCTTTGTTCTTCAAGAATCTTGAAAAATTCTTGGAGATATAGGCGATCTCATCATCAGAAAGTTCTTCATCATCATCACTGATTTCATATGATTTGAACGCTACAACCTTTTTCTTAAGTTTTTTTGGTTCATCTTCCTTGGTGTCTAGTTTGAATTCTATCTTGTGGGTTTAGAGTGATCCCAACAGCTTTTCTAGGCTTAACTTGTCGATGTCTTTGGTTCTTTGATTGCTGTAGTTTTGGGTCTCCATTCCTTTGAAAATGATCTCAAGATTTTTCGAACATTTTCTCTGTTCGAATATATCTTACCTAAACCTTTCAACTTGTTTACAATGGTAGTGAAACGTGTAAACATAGCATATATATCCTCATAATTTTTCATCTTAAATAATTCATACTCATTAACAAGCATGTCTATCTTAGAGTGTTTGACCTCCGAAGTACCTTTATATATTACAACGAGTTTATCAAACATCTCCTTAGCGGAATCACATATTCAAGTTCTATTGTACTCCTTTTCTCCCAAAGTACATTGAATGTAACTTATTGCTACATAATTGAGTTGAACTTTTGCTTTATCAGTTGGAGTCCATTCTTTTTTGGGTTTATCCATTATGTTTGGTCCATTCTCAATAACTTCTCATACGTCAATGTTATTGGTACAAATAAAATTCTTGAAGCAATTTTTCCAATAGAAAAATCCTTCACCTTCAAAGAAGGGTGGTCGGATAATTTTGTATCCTTCAACCTTACGATTGGTAGAGGATCCCATGGTCTTTAACTCTTAATTAGATTGAAAAACAATCAAGGTGTTGAGCTCCCACTCTATTACCAAATGTGAATTCACCTAGAGGGGGATGAATAGGTAAAGGTAGTGGAATATAAAAAATATTGCGGAAATAAAAGAATTATCAAAGAGAGACAATAAAAATTGCAGATAACACAATAATTTATAGTGGTTCGGCCAAAATCTGCCTACGTCCACCCCTCTCACCTTAAAGAGAATTCCACTAAAACAAATCTTGAGTATGAGCAAGAGAACTCGTATAAATCTTGATTAAGAGCAAGAGAACTTAACCAACCAACTAATCTTGATTTTTGAGTAAGAGAACTTAAACTACTCTTGATTCCGAACAAGAGGACTCAAGCAACCATATAAAGTAAAGGGTACTAAAGATTAGAGTTACCTCAACCTTAGTAGTGTTTGCTATTTTTCAACTTTGAAGCTTAATGCTAAGTGTAATGAAGGAGCTTGGGAGAGATTGTGCTTTGAATGAATGCTTGAATTCTCACTTGAAGCTATTGTAATGATCTTATATTGAAGGCTCTTAATTGTGATTAGTAGTAGTGTTTAGAGCCTTAAACAATAGTCTATTTATAGGCTAGGTGACTTAATTTAATTAAGAATCTATCTTAAGATCGGATTTCAAAAGACAGAGCTAATCCGGTATGCCGGATCCCAATCCAGTATGCCGGATTACCAAATTACTTAATTTAAGCCTTTGACTCAACGGTCAAAACATAACGGTCATAATTGGATTCGGTATGCCGGATTCAATCCGGAGCATTCCGTTTGCTTTTTGTGACCTTACATCTGAAAGTTAATATGATCTGGTATGCCGGATTCAGATTCGGTATACTGAATCAGCAGATTTGTGTGATTTCTGCAAGTCCTTTAAAGGACAGCTATGGGGTGATGTCCAATTGGGATGGGCACATGGAATTAGGTTATTTTTCACCTCCTAAGGTCTTTCTTCATGTATGCATGCTTGTGTGTGTGTACGATACAATGATTTAAACCTTAATACATCTTTTTACACATTAATACAATTTCAACACTTCAAACAAGTCTTCAAGTCTTGAGTGCTTCATGTCTTGATTACTTCATGCTTAGTTTTGAACTTCTTCCAAGAATGAATTGAAGTGCTTGTATTGCTTGTGTGTATGTACTCTTGAGCTTAGTCGCTTCCCCTCACTTGTTGCCATGCTCTTGTAGAGGGTTTCTAATTCATCTAGACTTATTAAGTATCTCGAACAAGAGTTAGTACACAAGGTTTTATTTGTTATCATCAAAACCATAAAGGAGTGTGTGAGGTCCTTTCCTCAACATCATCAACACCTTCTAACTCCTCCATATACTCCTAAAATCCCGAATCAAAATCAATCTTAAAGAAAGTCTCAATGTCATCAGGGAATCCCTGAAGCATATGCACCTTCTCATCAATATTGGGCTGTTTGCCCAACCTAAACACATTAAAGTCCATAGATGTGTTGGCAAAAGATAATTTCATGAGACCATTCCTACAATTGATTAAAGCATTACTAGTAGCAAGAAATGGTCTACCCAAGATGATAGGGATTTGGTCCTTGATGTTTGCAATAGGTTGGGTATCTAAGACAATGAAATCTACAGGGAATACAAATTCCCCAACCTTGAGTAGGACATCCTCAACCATCCCCTTAGGAGTTTTTACTGATCGATCTGCAAGTTGAAGAGTAATTTTAGTGGGTTTCAGCTCCTCCAATCCCAATTGTTTGTAGACATGAAAAGGTAGTAGGTTCACACTTGCACCAAAATCCAATAAGGTATGATCAATAATGGTGTTGCCTATAGTGCAAGATATGGTTGGGCTCCCAGGGTCCTTATGCTTGGCTGCTACTGGTTGTGCGATGAGAGAACTAATATGAACAACCAAGAATGCCTCTTTGGGCACATTGGTGGTCCGCTTCTGAGTACATAAGTCTTTGGGGACTTTTGCATAACCGGGGACCTGGGCTATATCATCCAACAAAGGGATGTTCACCTGAACTTGTTTAAAGACATCTAGTATTTTCTCTATAGAATGAGACTTCTCACTAACCAATCTATTTGGGAATGGGGTAGGTGGAGTATACACTCTTTCAGGGGTGGTCTCTTTGACTTTCTTAGAAGAATCATCTTTGGTTTCATCGATCAAATCATCCTAAATTTTCTCAGGTTCCTTAGATGAACCTGGAACTGGAGGCTTAGATTTTGCCTAAACAGAAGGATGTCCAACGGGATTGTTAGACAATGAAGATTTTGGGTAAAAATCCCGCTGATAATCACGGCCACTCCATAAGGAATAAATAACATTACATTGATTGGAGGGCTTTGGTTGTTGTTGTTGACTCTGTACATTATTTAGCTGAGGAACAAGGGCTCCTTGTTGAGTGTGAGTCTGATTACTAGGATTTGGCTCAGGTTGGCTAAGTAATTTTTCTTTTTCCCTCTCATACAAGATTGTAACAAGCTGGGTGAGTTGCTTCTCCACATTATTATGGCTTGTCATGAGAAGGGCCATGCTTTTTTCCAGCTCACTTATTCTTGCTGCCTCTCCAATATTGGTAAATCCAGGGGGTTGCTGATAAGGTGCAAGGAGCGGTGGCCTAGCAAAATTCATTTGTGGTTCTAGATTAGGACGAGGAGGGAGAGAAATTAGGCCTTTGGGGAATAGGCTAGCCTTGATGGTGGAAGTTGGATGGGCCTGCTTGATTCCCTTGGTCCAAGAGAAATTAGGGTGATTTCTCCATCCTGGATTGTAAGTATTGCTATATGGATTATTCTGATAAAGAGCACTTACATTTTCAGTGTTGGAATTTCCCACAAAGGTGTTGGGGCATTCCTCCATAAGATGACCAGGTGTATGGCACCAACTGCACATGGAGACCTGGTTGACTTGGTTAACTGGGACAGGCTCTTTAGGAACTATGGCTTCCAACATTTTGATGAGGCTATCTAATTTGGCTTCCTTGGCTGGTACACCCTCAATGAGATAACCCTTAGTGGTCCTTTCAGCTTTTTGGGTGGGCTCCCATTCCCTAGTCTTATCAGCCAAGTTGGTTAAAAATGTCTAAGCCTCATTCTCATCTGTAAAAGATGTAAATCCGGTGGGACACATAAATTCTAGTAGCTGCTTGGTCTGAAAGTCAATGCCCTCATAAATGATTTGGTAAAGTTGTCATAAGTCAATACCGTGGTGAGGGCATTCTAACAGGAGATCCTTGAACCTTTCCATAAATCTAGAGAAGGACTCATGTGGTTTCTGCCTAAATTGAAAAATGTCACTCTTGAGTTTATAAGTTTTGTGAAGAGGGAAAAACTTCTTTAAGAAGACAATCATAAACTGATCCCATGTAGCAATGAAATTAGTCGGCCAACTATAGAGCCACTTCTTGGCTTGGTCTTTCAGAGCAAAGGTTATAAACCAAAGTCTAATTGCATCATCAGATAAATTTTGTACTTTAATCAGAACACACACCTCCTCAAATTCTCTAAGGAAGAGGTAGGCATCTTCATTGGCGATCTCATGTAAATGGGGAACATATTAATGAAGTTTGACTTGAGTTCATAATTATTTTCTGTAACAGCAGGTAGATTGATGCAGGAAGGCTTTGCAGTCCTGGCAGGGTAGAACCTATCCTTAAGAGTCCTAGGCTGAGCTTGGTCGACCATGGTCTAAGTTTGTGGAGGTGAAGGTGGTATTCTAACAAGTCTACCAGATGATGAATCATGAGTCCAACCACGCTTCTTAGAACCTTGGTTAGCCACTGAAAACAAATTGGCACAGAAACCGATAGGACTATTCCGTTGGTAAAGCTAGTCTATGAAAGAAACGCAGGCCTGGAATGTCTTTGGCCCTTGAGCTTGTCCCCACTGTGCCGTTCGAACGAGACAATAGTGTTGTCCTCAATCGACGTTCTGTTTCAAAGTGTCGCACCTGACTCGAATTGAGGTCTCCTACTCTACTTCCTATTTTTATTTTATTTATTTATTTATTTTTTAAAAACAAAAGAAAACAGATTTCACACTGCTCACTTCCTATTAAGACAATTGAACACCTCCAAACAATAGATCCAATGCCAATGCAAACCACCCGAACGAACCAAGGAGCAGCGTCACAGGTGATGAAATCCTGCAAGGTACTACCAAGATTGGCTGGGTTTGGGCATAGGAAGAATTTTTGGATTGGGCATTCAATCTTCAAAACAGAATAAGAACAAGATGAGGGTTTTTTTTTTAAAGAAGAAGAAAAGGAAAAAAACAGCACTCCGATTTACTTAAAAATAAGAAAAACAAAGTGGACAATTATCTCCCTGGCAATGGCGCCAAAAACTTATTCGTGAATTAAAATAATCGCAAGCGTATGGGTCAATGTAGCTAACGGGTTGATCTTAGGGAGATAAACCACTCTTACTTACTTGAAGTAATGCGAGAGTGAACCAATTACAGTGATTAATTAGACTAAACTAACGATCCTAACACATGCATCTATCAATTCCAACGGCCTATCCATTCATCATCTAACCTACAAAAATCTAACGCAGAATATGGGATTGATTGACGGATTGAAATATCACAACCACACATATGAAAGCCTAGATCTAAGAGTAAAGAAATTACAACCAGAAATTGCTTGAGCCAAATTCAACAAAGTTTTCTCTACCAAAGTTGAATTCACATCTACATCTACCAACCTAAAATCAAAATAAAAATCTCACATAAAAACATAGTAAGACATGAGAATGAGAATAATCAAAAATAAATTCCAACATAAGAACTTGAAATAAAGAGAATAAAAATGTAAAGAAAAAAAATGAAAATAGGATCGATTACTCCCTTCTACCAAACTTACAATTGATGTTGATGATTATTGTGTTGCTTGAATGGAAGAACGCCATTTGCTCTCTAAAACCCCTAATCCCTCTCACAAGAATTGGAAATCCAAGAGCTAGAAAGCTTGAAAAGAAAAATTACTCTAAAAGGCTTGTAAAAAAAAATTGAATTGAAATTACAGTAATTGAAGAATACAACTTGGTTACTCCAAGAAGAAGAAAATTCCTCCAAGGAGAGAAAAAAATAATAACTAAAAACTGCCCAAGAGATGGGAGAGAGAGAAAACGTGGGAGGGAGAAGAGGGAGAAGAGATATGGTATGGGGATTAAGAGAGTTGGGATGAGAGAGGGATTGTAGGATTTTCTCTCTCCTCTAAAAGTGAAAAACGCAGAAAGGGGATCTTTGCATGAGAGAATCTCAACCTTTGATCATGATTGTCTTCTTTGATTCCAAATATACCCCTGAAAAATAGCAGACTGTCCCGGGCTTGCATTCCAGCTCATTTCTGGCCCATTATTCTTTTTTTGCCCAAAAAGAATAATCGCATGTATGAATATCAAAATCAATCTGTACTTTTAATGCATCACGTCCATCTTGCTCAAAATTCAGCCCTCTTTACAACTATGAAAAGAGACTAGACCACTTTACGTGTAAATTTAGAGATATGACGCCTGATAGTCCAGAACAGCCTTTAAGCTCACAAATGGACCTAAAACCTGAAAATGACAGAAAATACCCAAGGTAGCTCCATTCTAAGTATGTAAAATGCATGCTTTATGCCCTAAGATTTCACACATAAATGTGCTCATCAGTTGCCATAGAATTTCCTCTTGATGAGCCAATCTTTTTGAAAGAGCAATAAGTCTCTTATTTTCAATAAACCAATGATCATTTCTCTATGTAGGATGTACCCCATAAATGACAGAAAGAGAATGTTTGAGGTCTTCCAGCTTATGAAAAATATTTCGGATCGAGTGTTTATTCCAAAATTTGAGTGAGCCATGTAGGAGATGCAACTTCTTATAAAGAGTGAAGGAAGGTGAGCCATGAAGTTGAAATGAGGACCAAAAGTTGGAAATCACTTCAATAAAACTTGGCTCTTGGATCCAGAATGCCTGAAATCTAAAAGGCCTAATTGATCTAGGCTTAATACTCTCGGTTTGAAGGAAGATAGCCTTGTGATCTGAGGTTGCCATTACTTCATTGAAAACCGTAGCATTAGGAAACAGATTAAACCATTCTAGGTTGTAGAGGAACCGGTCAAGCTTTGCTTCTATGCGCCTTTCATCGAATTGCTTGTTGTCCCAGGTAAAATGGTAGCCGGTTTGAGAAATTTCTGTAACACAAGCCCCATTGATGAACTCATTAAACTGGGTTAGTTGAGAAAATGGAATACATCTGCCTCCTCTTTTATCATCTGAAGATAGATATGAATTCCAATCCCCTGAAAGGATCCACGGGCGCTGAATGAAGGGAGTCATATTTAATAAAGATGTAAATTGCTCCTTGACTTGATCAATACAACTCAAATAAACAGAGGTCATCTCCTAGTGTTGATTCAAATCCAAGAGGTGAGCATCGACATGAATGCACTAGTTATTGCTCCATAGGATATTACAATGAACCCTATCTGACCACTAAAGCAAAAGCCCCCTGCGCCATTAATAGGTGGAGAGCAGACAAAATGGGAAAAGGACAAAGATCTGCAGACATTACGTGGGATGATATTGGATGATTTAGTTTCTGAAAGAAAACAAACTTGAGGTCTGTGTTTTATTACCATTTGACGGATTAACGCCTTGTCGAAGGGCGACCCAAACCTCGATAATTGAACGACATGACTATCATTTTCCTTTGGGTGGCTGTTTACGGCCAGTCACTGAGGCCTCAGCTATGAAGTTCTCCTTCCTCGGAAGGAAACAACTGAGGAGCTAAAGAAACATCATCTACACACAAGAAGGATCTCTTAGGTACGAATGGCAGAATTGCAGTCATGATGAACAATGAATGAAGATCCAATACAGAAAAATGGGCATTATCCAGAACCCATCCAAAAATGGAAAAAATGCATATTAATTCTAGCTTGTTGAAACGCATGGTCTGAAACATCTACTTTAGGGTTTTGCAAATCAGGGAAGTCCAGCAAAGATGAGAACTCGGCGGCGAGCCGCTCCGCAAAAGAGATAGAGCCAAGGTTAAGAGGAAAGGAGAAGGAGGTGAGGTAGTATTGCTCGGCAGAGGGATGAAGATAAGAAGAGTGGAACACGACTTAGCCACAAGAGCGATCACTCCGAGGGGGATTGCTTCAGGGGAAGAAGAAGGTGAGGCAGTCTTACCTCCAAAACCAAGCAAAGAAGGTAGATGACAAAGGAGAGGGAACCCGAGCCTAAATGCATTCATAGAGAAGAGCAAGAAGCTCTCAAGATGAAGAACCAGAAGTATAGGGGGATTTATGAAGCCATGCAAGAAGTTGAAGTAGACTCTCATAAGAGTGATAACAAACACTCCAACGATTTTAAACAGAAAATTAGGTGCACAAAATAGCCTTGGAAAGACGATAAAGATGAAATTAGGGGGAAGGTGAAAAGACTTACACCATTAACCATTCTCGGATGCTGAAACTAGAGAAGAATAATAAGATACTTTGCCAAATCGCAGTGGATCTCGTTGAAGAAGTGAGAAATCCGCGTGCAAAAACTCTCTTCAGAAAAAGAGAACTTGAGTGAAGATTAAATTCCCGCATGCCCGCATAAACAACAGTGCTTTGGTTCCTCTGCTAAAATCCTCGATCCGGTTTACTTCTCAAGTGACGGCTAATGCAGTCGATGATCTGATTTGCATGTTGACGATTGAGCTCCTCTAGATCCTATGGATGGTGGGGAGAAAAGGATATCCAGATTCAGATCATAGATTTTCAACGGCTGATGATCAAAATATGCCTAAGACTTAAGTGATTCCAACAATGGGCTTCCTCTTGATGAAGAATGATGTGAACTGCAATTATAGTGTGAAGCTCGGAATCCGATTGGGACGGATATGAGAAGATATATCAAACGCTAGAATAGGAGGGGTCTTAAGTGGGTGAGCACGGAGTGCCTAAGGATCGTGAAAATCCGGCACAGGGAGCGGCAGCATAAAACCTTGAAACCTCTTGTACGTACACCATGTCTCTTAGGATTCCACAGACCTTATTTGCACTGACCATCTAGTCCTCATGTCTCTCATCATCAGAGCAATTTTGGCTTTCATCGCTACTATTTATCACGGTTCCACAATGCACACATAGTAAAGCATCATGATGTAGAAGACGAACAGTCCTGGGAGTATAAAAGACTTGGATCAGCAGGTATTGGTTGGGATGAGGTAGAGGGTGATAGAGAAACACCCGAGAGGTGGGGTAGTATAGTGGATAGGGCATGGACCAATTCAGGTTTATGACGCAAGTCATTTAGGTAGCTTAGGAGTTGTGCATCATGGGAAGAGGTGGAGAAAGAGTGGGATACCTGGGGTAATTGGATAGTGACCGAGATAGGAGATGGGTTTAGAGTAGGATGATCCAGGTTAATAGGATGATCCCGATTAATGGATTGGACCGGGTATGAGATGCGGTAGTTATGCCCCTCAACTGGGGAGAGTGGTTGGGATTGCATGGGACGTGGGAGGTTATATCATAGGCAAGGCACTTGTAACCGCCAGGTGTTCTCCTCAGCTCCGGCTGGATTATGTCGACGAGAAGTAGCGGTAGGGGTGGAAGGAGTAACATAGGTTTTATAGGACTGCGTTTTTTGCTGGATTATAGGAATTGAAATCTGCACAACCTGTTCAAGGAGTCTTGGGTCCGGGGCAGGACAACAAAGATAAGGTTGAAAAAGGCATCGAGTGAAAAGGGTACAAGATTGGGAAGGATCACACTTATGTTGTGTACAGTGGAGCTGCTCATCTTCAAACAAACGTTCACAGCGTTTCTCGTCATGGCCAATAAAACCAGAATAGTATCAGAATATTAAAGTGAATAATATTCCTTGATTTCATTCCTCTCAAAGAGAGTATAATATATAGGTTATAAAGATTACATTCCTAGCTTAGTTTAAACTAGGTAAGATATTTCTCAGGATCACATAAAATATTGACTTTACAAGTATATGAGAATCTCAATCCAATGTGCTAAATGGAGGAGGTTTATTATCACATGTGATAATAAACCGAGAAAGGAAACTCGACTAGGGTTTCTCTCAATACATCCCCTCAAGGTGGAGAATCAGGCACCCGAATCTTTAGCTTGTCCCGCAAGAAGTCAAACTGCGTTGAAGCAAGAGGCTTAGTCAATTTATCGACGAGTTAATCAAGTGTAGAGATAAACTGGACTTGGAATTGCTTCTTGGATACACGATACCAAACAAAATGGAAATCAATTTCGGCATGCTTTGTGCATGCATGAAACACAAGATTTGCTGAGAGGTAGGTGGCGCCAATATTGTCAAACCTGCTCTTAACTGGCTGGGTATTTGAACTTAAGGACAGGAACCTCCGGTCAACCATCCAAGTACACTGTGGAATATCACTCTAGTGATAGAATTTAATGGAGAACCCCAGAGGATGTCCTCCCACATACCTGTCAAAAGATGGATTGCTGACCCTTGCAGTTGCACTGCACATAGCATAATGTACAGCTTGGACTCCAGGTATTCTCTCTCCTCTCCATAAATGTGGGGCCCACACCTGGAAAGAGGTGCATTTGACCCTGGGTGAGGTGCAGGTATAAGGCCTAAGCCCTGGGCCATACCCCTATGCAAGCACAGTGAGTTATAGCTCTGCTGTATTCTTTGGGTGATGCACTGGGCGATGTACACATCACCCAGTGAATCGCCCAGCGTGGTAAAAAGTAATATTTTAAACATCAGAGATGTGGGGACCACCCATACTAGCCATGGACACCCTCCACAGGTAGATGGGAGTCTTGGGCACCATAAATTACCCTTGGACCCCTGTGCACCCCACCAGAGTAGCCAGAATGGCCCAGAATCAGTTTCAAAACTGCATTTTTGGAGTGGGCCCAGGCTCCCAAACAGACCCTAGTTATGGCAAGTCTATAAATAGAGGGTCTCAACCTAAATTAGAGCTCTATTCACTGTTCAAATCGTGGGGAGGGAAAGAAGAGAGAAAAGAGAGAAAAAGAGAAGGAAAAGGAGAAGAAAGGAAGGAGAAGAAGAAGGAGAAGAAGGGGGAGAGCATACCTTGCCTCCAGATTAAGCTCCAGCAGCAACCTCAGCTCAGATTCAGGCATAAAAACCATGACCTTACCTGCTGCTATGCTGGTTCTCTGTCTATTCCCTTAGATCTCTGGGTTTTGAAGGTGAAACTGGTCATGGACAACCCAGATCACCAGGGGGCTGCCATGTACTGCTCCAGATCTGATATGCAAACTGATTGCATGGAAGATCTAAGCCTTTTCATGGAGTTTTTACTTCTGTTATTTACTTGGGACTGAAATCTATCCCTGTGCCAAACTGCACTACCCTGTTGCACCAAGAACAGGCAGTCTCGGCTTTGATCTGTGCACACATGTTGCTCTCGGCCTAGTCCTGTGTTGCAGCAGCCTTAAACCACCCCATTTTACGTAGGATCACCCTTGCATGCAGCCCAAACCGTGGCCATAAGCTGGAACACAGCTGGGCTGCTATTCTTTGTGCTGTCTGGACAGCTCCTGGCTGCCAAATGGTGGGCCCAGGTTACGATCCATGTGGACCACTGTAAACTACTCCTCATGGGGTCCACAACAACCCTACATATAAGATGGGTTAACCTAGGCACTGCTTATGGTGAAAAATGCAGGTTTTTGAGCCTATTCATGTTGCAAACAAGCTCTGGGTGATGCATTGGGCAATGCACACATCACCCAGTGAATCGCTCAGAGAATAGAAAAGGGGTTGATTGTTGTCCTACCTCTGTGGGCTTCCACTAGTGGACCATGAACTGTGTAAGGAGGTAGTAAATGATCAAAATACCCCTCCTCACATCTGTCCACTATTATTTACATCCTGGGTACCCAGGTGGGCCCCACAGGGCCTGGTAACCCTGCCAGAGTTGGTTCAACAACACTACTGACCTGGGGATTGAATTGTGAGACTGTCGGGACCATGTACTATGTGTCACACTGGTAAAATACCATACTTGACACTAAACCACATTCTCCGGATGATGCACCGGGACATGGACCTAAAGCCCAGTGCAAGACCCAGAGAATTCCAAGTGATATTAGACTGAGCACCAAGTCAGACCAGTAAGCCTAGATCAACACTAGGACATCTAAAAACAGTTTTGAATATTAAATAACACATTTCTGATTTAATACTTTAGGATTTGATCTTGCGCTCGAGGTGCACTACTAGACACCAGCCGGAACTGAAACAGCAACTGAACCTATAGAACCAGGCCAAAGTGAGTGGAATGTCATCGTGTATGTAGATGTAACATAATAAATATGATGAACTGAATAATTACTTTAATAATGTTGCACTACATATTTAATTCTTGAATCTTAAAATTCAATACGACATTGTCTTGACTGTTGGAATTATGTTTGAATACTCTATGCTGATTGTGAATGCTAGACTAGATGCCGTAGTCGGCTTGAAAATGAGGCATGTGGTAGCCTGTAGAATGGGATGCGGTTGACACCACCCGACTCATATGATGCAATATAGACATGGGGCTAGAGTTTCATCACCCGTGCTATGCACCCTTGCCAACAGGGGTTAAGGTGTTGGATGCCTGTGGGAGTGACCGTATATATATGAGAAAAGAAAAGAAAATAAATGAAATGAAAAGAAAAGAAATATGATTGCACCGGAATGGTGATTATGGGCTATAAGCCAGAAAAGAAAAGAAATGAGAAAAAGGGACGGATGCCTCACAGGTTAATCACAGAGGGCTGGTCGGGCTGACCTTAGTGAACGAATGTAGGAGCTGACTGGTCTTCTCCGACAACTCAATGGGTGTATCCCGGAAAGGGGTTAAAAGCCCGCACCAACGATACATGTATTGCGGATTGTAGTAGCACTAACTTGCCTTAGTTGTGATGTTAGGTGGCTAATAAATAACTGGACTGCATTTTCATGTAGGTTCCATATGATTGTGGTTGCATATGCATGCATGATGATATGTTTCATTCACGGGCTTAGTGGGGCTCACACTCTGTTATATATGTTTTTTTCTATTAGATGATTCTGTAGGTAGATGTCACTATGGCGGGGAGGCTTATTACCCGGAGGAGAGCCATGGTGGTAATGATGATCCTGGTATCGACCCCGACAGAGGTCGTACCATTGATGCGAGTATTCTTAGTGGTTACTGAAGATGACCCATGAAGGGTGCAGCTGATGCTTTTTGTTTTGGGGACTCCTTTTTGTCTTTGATAGGAGTTTATCCCCGTTTCTACTTGTAGTTCCTTTTTCTTTTTTTTTGAGCCTCGAGTTACCTCGCCCTGTGTATATTTTTCTTTTGTTTCAGTTAATGTATATATTAGCTTTTACAGTTCTGTTTGTGGGTGTGAGAGAGGGAATGATCAAACCTACTTATGTATATAACATCATTTCCTGTACTGCTACGCTTCTCCTTTTCTTTCAATGTACATATAGTTCTCTGCAGCACTTTGAGTTACATGTTGTAATACTATGGATGTGTGTCTGTGAATGGATTAACTGCTTCTAGATCCATGGGATTTGGCGGATTGCGGGTATGCAATTCGGGTCACTTACCTAATCCTCCCAGGGGGTGGTTTGGGATGTGACAGAGCTTGGTATCAGAGCGTGAAACTCTTTCTACATTCACCAGACGGCAGAATAGGAATAATAAATTAGAAATAATAAAACATGTAATAATTAAAAGCCACAGGAGGGTAAATGTAAATAAAAGATAGGAAGCATGTTTATATTAATAAAGAGTTAATTGTGGCAGAAGCCACTACATAAGTTCAATTGGAAGTACTACTTCCAAATACATCAGCTGACAAAAAAAAAAAAAAAAAAAAGGGGAAAGTCAGAACTACAACAAGACAAGTCAGGCTAAAAATAAGAAACTTGAGCCAGGAAAGCTACTCCTGAGGAGGTATGTCGCTCAGTGGAGGCTGAGTCTGTCAGGAGTCGACGCGATAATAGGAGTCCGAGAAATCCAAGCGCCGCTCCATGGAACCTACTCTCCCCTCCAAGGACGTGAAGCCTTGATCCATCCTTGTAGACATCTTTGTAAGTTGGGTGCGGAGGCCCTGAAACTTTGCCATCATATCAGACCATCCGTAGGACTCTAGTGCCTACGAGCTAGTAGCACCAGTCGGCACACAAGAGGGCAAATCAATAAACTGTGCTCCAACCCCCTCTAGGTCACCCTGCTCCTCTAGGCCAACCTCCTGCTCCTGTCCCTACTCCATCTCATCTCCATCCTCTGGATTACTCTCAGGCTCTCCCTGCACCTTCATCTTTAGGATCGAGGTCTTACTAATAGGTCTAGACCTTTCCCTATCCGTGTACTCTCCGGCCAGGGGAACATCAAAGTATCAAAACACTAAAGTTAGGAACTTCCCATAGGGTAGGTTCCCATCAGAAGGGTTCTGTGCATGGTAAAGCATAGCCTGCATTAGTAGATACGGAAGGTTGATCACTAGACCCCCCTTACTAGCTCCTAGTAGATAGTAGGTAATGTAAGTCCTAAGCATCGAGATACTACCCCGGTTACCGCCCTTCGGATAGATGTTATAGGAAATGCACCTACTGATAATCCTGGCACTAGGCTTGTAGTCAACCTCAGATTTTGGGATCCCCTCTAAACCAGTCAAGGTCTTGAAGACCATCCTCCTAATCTCCAAGGAAAACATGTCTGAAATGTCTATCCTGGGCTTGTAGTAACATCTCTCGCTTGTGTTAGGCAGCCCTAGGATCTCTGCCAGGATGGCAGTGGTAAGCCTGATATCCACACCCTTTACCCTACTCTCCAGACCGAATTCTCGTGCCCCAGATGGCACAAGGTTGCAGTAGAAATATCGAACTAGGTTCAGGTAGCATGGCTCTGTGGGTGATAACATAGATGCCCAGCCTAAGGCATTGAACCTAGAATATAAACCATATTGGTGGAAGTCATCCACCTGTACCATTCTCCCGTACACGATGCTCTTGGACTTGAATTTCGTCCAATCTCTACAGTGCTCAAACCTTGTGAACCAAAATAGGTCGAAGTCTGGCTCCTCTGAGGAAGAATCCTCTCTTGGTGAGGCCGGTGGCACAGAAGATGGTGACACTGAAGATGGTGAAGAAAGCTCGGGATCAGACTGCAACCTCTTGCGTGCCATTGATTTCCTTGACATACTATGTCTTGCAGACATGGTGCTACAAGAAAGTAGGATAAAAAGCAAATTAGGGTAAGAAGATTCTGAAATTTCAAAGCAAAGAAGTGAAATCTATGGACAACAGTCCAAAATAGAGAAGAAATGAGTAGAACTTACCCTAGGTTGGCGTGGGTGTGCGGGAGACTCGTGCAAACACTTGGTTTTGGCAAGGAAGATGCCAAAATAGCCCTTAGAGCTCTGCCCTGGGTGTTTGGAAGGCTGTGAAGTGAAAATGAAATGAAATGGGCACTTCTCGGACTGAAATAGGTTGGGCCCTGATTCTCTGGGCGATGTGGCCTAACGCCCAGAGAATCGCCCAGAGAATGATTTTTCTGCTGTTTTAACATAAATGGTTATGAACTTGTAATTTTCACCCAAAAATAGCATAATGAACATGAAAACATCAATTAAACAAATATTTGAATAAAAAAAAATATACTATATAATAATATAAATAATTAAATAAAATACACTTTATTAGCCAAACAAGGCAATAATAGGTTATTACCTAAGGGTAAACCATCAAAGTAAGATATATGGGGGTTAAGATTTTCTCTCTTTTATTTAAATGGATATACATATATACATAGATGTATAAATAATAATAGTGTGTACCTTTAATATTAAATATTATGTGCCTATATTCATGTGTGTACGAACCATGGTTGAGTGATGCTGTGCAAACTTGAACATAGGTATATAGGTATGTTGTATGTGTGGATTATAGGATTTTAGAGATCGTAGATCCTACCATACCCATAACCTAGTTCAGCCAGGAATAGGATCTAATAGGCTGCCAAGTGGAATTTGAACCCCGTAGGTACCAAGACACCTTTTGCAACCTCGAACTGACCTATTTATGTCATGTTCATGCTACTTAATTTCCCTATAGTGATGTACTTAATTCTTGTGATTAAGTGACCATAGTGGCCTGAGACTTAGTACTTCTTCATGGTAGGACCTTGTTGCATTGTTCGGGCTTGGATACCCAAGCAACATGCGATATATTAGGCAACTGAGGAGGAAACTGATTCGGATACGAGAGATACTACCCCGAGCCGAGAACCGATTGGCTTTCTTCTTGGCAATTGCAGATAATAGTGGACCGGTGGGTCGAGCCATCTACCTATCCTTAGCTGACGAGGTTAGGAGTGACGTAGAATACCTGCATGTACTGGCATTTATGGTCGGGAAGAAGTTGGAACTACTTGCGTGCTAGATACAGGTATAAAACTAAGAAATTGTTATTTAAATTAAATTTCAAAGATAACATCATGCATAACATAACACTGCATAAAACATTCCTCGATCATAAGTCAAATAACACTAAACCAATAATATACCTTGTTGGGATGACAACATAATCTTCCCTGGAAATGTGGAATAGGTAATGTACATGTGTAGATAGGAATTGCTTGTTGACCTTGGTAAGAAGTATTGGATTATTAAACATGTAGCTTCTTCCAAAAAAGCAGACATGGTCAACACTAGAACCAACCGAGGTGGTCGTCGAGGAAGACGCCCTCGAGCAGTCCCAGAAGTTGAGCTGTCGGATGGAACCGAAGCTCAAAATTTTAAAGTATCGGCTACTTCGCCGAGGGCACCAATGGCTGCTCAAGCCATTACCGTGGCACCTCAGCCAGGTATAGCAGCTGGTGAGGTGAATGCCTTCATGACCACTATGATGCGGACCATGCAGCAACAATAGGAGCTGCTAGGCTAGCTGTCTACACAATTTACGGCCATGATGCAAGAGCGTGTAGTGCCACCTCCACCACCTAATCGGCCCGTACTTTTCTCACCACCTGTACCTTAACACTTAGCGGAAAATTCTACAGCCAAGGTGATGGAGAGGTTTAAGAAACTCCAACCGCTTGTGTTTTCCAAATTGAATTCGGAGGCAATGCAGCCAGAACGATGGATTAGTGCCTTGGAAAAGGCATTTGATGTGCTTGAGTGTACGGATGGACAAAAGCTAATATGTGCGGGTTACCAGCTGCAGAATGAGGCTGAAGCCTAGTGGAAGGCCACCAAGCCAAATCTTGAAGCTGCTCATCCAAATCCTACTTGGGAGCAATTCAAAGAGGTTTTCTTCAAGAACTACTTCCTAGAGAGCTTTAGGGATAGAAAAGAAGCTGAGTTCTCTGCACTCCTGTAGGGAACCAAGTCAGTGTTGGATTACCAGCAGCATTCGACGATTTGTTCCATTTCGCTCCAGAACACTTGAAGGGGGAAGTTAGTAAGATGAAGAAATTTGAGAAGGGACTTAAGCCTGAGATCGGGTCTGTCCTGTCAATTATGGATATTCGGATTACGCTTAGATGGTCGACAAGGCGAAGACTCTGGAAGATAGATTGAAGGAGAAAGAAAAAGAGAAAGCTACAACGTCGCCCGGATTGGGCAAGAGGCCAAATAACTACCAAAATTTTGGTTGGCCGAATAAGGTTTTTTGGAAACTAGTTCGAGTCCCAATCCGACTCCGTATTGTAGGCCAGATGTGGGTTAGAACCCTTTCCGCCCCACTTATAATTGGCTTGCCCAACCAACAACAAGTCAAGCGACAATGGCAGCTTCGCCAGCCCGACTGGCTATAAGCCAAGTGAGCCAAGCATCAACACCGACCATTCTGTCCAACAAGTGCTACGTGTGCAACAAAGCAGGACATATGGCCAGAGAATGTATGCACCGCAGATACAACACGTACTCGTCGAACCAGTCCTATGCTAGACCTTTTCAGCCACGGGACAATCAAACATGAGGAAAGGTATTCGCACTGACAAATGAGGAAGTGGAGGTAAACCCCGATGTAATGACAGGTAAGTCCACTGAACACTACTAAATTGTAGGGAATACCTATGGATATACGAAACCTAAATTTTATACAAACCCTAGGTACCCTGAACGTCTCAACCATTCTCGTATGAGTACTATTCAACTTGGGCGTATCCCACTCTTTCGTATCAACTACCTTTGCGAGTAGGATGACTAATCAACCGAGGGACATCGGGCACGATTTAGTAGTCAGCATGCCGACAGGTAGTGTCATGAGCCTGAAGGAAGTCTACGACCCCTGTCAGGTAGAAATTTATGGGAAGAACCTGACTGCACGTCTGATAAAGCTCGATATGAAAGACTTTGACGTAATACTAGGCATGGATTGGCTATCACCCTATGGAGCAAATGTCATGTGTGCAGAGAAGAAGATAATATTTAGGTTAGATGATGGGTCGGTTTTCACCTACCAAAGTGAACCAATGAGGAAGCCCAGAAGAATAATCTTATCCGCTCTCCAGGCGCGGAAGTTGTTGGATAAAGGATGTCAAGGCTTTTTGGCCACTATAATGGATACCGAGGCAAAGATAAAGCCTTTGGAGGAACTTGACATCGTCAGAGAATTTCCTGATATTTTTCCAGAAGATTTAACCCAGCTACCGCCGGATCGTGAGATAGAGTTCATGATTGACCTGATTCCTGGTGCAACATTGGTATCCAAGGCACCGTATCGAATGGCACCTATTGAGTTGAAAGGATTTGCAAGTCCAACTACAAGACTTGCTGAAGAAGGGTTTTATACAACCTAGCATATCTCCCTGGGGAGCACCCGTGCTATTCGTGAAGAAGAAGGATGGGAGTATGCAATTGTGTATTGACTACCACGAACTAAATAAGTTGACGATCAAGAATCAATACCCGTTGCCACGCATTGATGACCTATTTGATCAACTACAGGGAGCAAGAGCTTTCTCCAAGATGAATCTTAGGTCCGGATACCACCAGTTGAAGATCAAGAGTGGTGATATTCATAAAACGGCGTTTAGAACTCAATACGGACATTATGAATTTCTAGTCTTATCGTTTGGGTTAACCAATGCCCCGACAGCGTTCATGGATATGATGAATAGAGTGTTCCATGACGTGTTGGACAAGTTTATCATCGTATTTATTGATGACATTCTGGTATACTCCAAGAGTGAAGAGGAGCATGCTCGACACCTTACCTTCGTGTTGCAGCAGTTGAGAGAACACCAGCTTTATGCCAAGTTTAGCAGGTGTGAATTTTAGCTTCACCAAATCGGATTCTTGGGGCACATCATCACCAAGGACGGCATCAAAGTAGACCCAGACAAAGTGAAGGCGATTCTCGAGTGGGAGACCCCAAAGAATGCCACTGATATCCAAAGTTTCTTGGGTTTGGTTGGATATTACTGCCGATTTATTGAGAATTTCTCGTGCATCTCGGCTCCCATGATGAAGCTGACAAAGAATGGCGCAAAGTTTGAGTGGAATGATGCTTGCGAGAAAAGTTTCCAAGAATTGAGAAACCGATTGGTGATGGCACCAATTTTAGCTATTCCAGATGGCACCGGAGGAATGGTGGTATACACCGATGCATCCAAAATAGGATTGGGTTGTGTCTTAAAGTAGAAAGGTAAAGTTGTCACCTATGCCTCCAGGCAGTTGAAGGAACATGAAAAGAACTACCCCACTCATGACTTAGAGTTGGCTGCAGTAGTCTTCGCGTTGAAAATATGGTGACATTATCTTTACGATGAAAAGAGTGAAATCTTCAGCGATCATAAAAGTCTGAAGTACTTCTTCACCCAGAAGGAGCTAAATATGAGACGAAGGCGGTGGTTAGAATTGGTGAAGGACTACGACTGTGAGATCCAGTACCACCCTGGCAAGGCCAATGTAGTGGCGGATGTGTTAAGCAGGAAATTGCAGACCGCATCTCTCGCTTCCTTGGTTGTAAGCGAGCAATTGTTAGAAGAAGCCCAGAAGTTTGACCTAGAGCTCTTGATCGAAGGAACGACTACGTAGCTAGCAGCTATGGATATACAGCTGTCGATTGGGGAGGAGATAATTGAAAAGCAGCCTTTGGACCCTGAATTGGCCAAGATAATCTGGGAAGTGCAACATGGTGTCCACAAGGACCCAGACTTTTCAATGGCCCATGACGGAGCATTGAAGTTCAGAGACAGATTGTTCGTGCCTGACAATTATGAGGTACAAGACCGAATCCTTAAAGAGGCACATATATAACTCACCCTATTCGATCCACCCTAGAAGCACAAAGATGTACAAGGATCCAAAGAAGTACTATTGGTGGATTGGGATGAAGCAAACTGTAGCTATATATGTGTCTGAATGCCTCACATGGCAGCAAATAAAGGCAGAGAGACACCGACCGTATGGATTGTTGCAGCCACTCCCTATACCTGAATGGAAGTGGGAAAGAATTACCATGGATTTTGTGACAAATTTACCCAATACCAGGAAAGGGATGAATGCAATCTGGGTGATTGTAGATGGACTGACAAAGGTGGCTCACTTCATTCCCATTAGGATAAACTATTTGATGGAGAAGCTCGCCCAACTATACATTGAGAATATAGTCCGCTTACATGGTGTGCCTGTCTGCATTGTTTCTGATAGAGATCCCCGATTTACCTCAAGATTTTGGAGAAGTCTGCAGAAGGCACTGGGATCTCAACTAAATCTCAGTACAACTTTCCATCCTCAGATGGACGAACAGTCCGAAAGAACAATCCAGACTCTGGAGGACATGCACAGAGCCTTTGTATTAGAAATGAATGACACCTGGGATGCCCACATACGCTTGGTGGACTTTGCATACAACAATAGCTACCACTCCACCATTGGCATGGCACCGTATGAAGCTCTCTATGGTCGAAAGTGCCGGACCCTGTTGTATTGGGATAAAATTGGAGAACGAAAGTATCTTGGGCCCGAGATGATACAAGCAACCTGCAAGAAGGTAGATATCATTAGAGAGAAGATCAAAGGGGCCCAATCAAGACAGAAGAGTTATGCCGATAATTGGAGGAAGCATATTGAATTTAGAATCGGAGAGAAGGTAATCCTTCGAGTGTCTCCAACGAAAGGATTGCTACGTTTCAACAAGAAGGGCAAGCTAAGCCCAAGATTCATTGGTCCCTATGAAATCCTCAATAGAGTGGGACCCGTTGTATACCGAATGGCATTACCGCCATCCTTACAAGGCATCCATGATGTTTTGCATGTGTCGATGCTAAGAAAGTATATCAACAACCCGGCACATATACTCTCAACTGAACCTAAACAGTTAGATGTGGATATGACCTATAAAGAATAGCCTACGGAGATATTGGACAGAAAGGAACATAACCTCCGTAACCGCACGGCCGCATTCGTTAAGGTTCAATGGGGAAACAGTCCCATAGAGGAAGCATCGTGGGAACGTGAAGAGGAAATGCAGGAAAAGTATCCCCAACTCTTCGAGCTACAAGGTAAGCAAATTTTGAGGACGAAATTTTTGTAAGGTGGGGAGAAATGTCAAACCTGCCCCTAACTGGCAAGGTATTTGAACTAAAGGACAGGAACCTCCGGTCAACCATCCGAGTACACTATGGAGTATCACTCCAGTGATAGAATTTAATGAAGAACCCCCAAGGATGTCATCCCACATACCTGTCAAAAGATGTATTGCTGACCCTTGTAGTTGCACTGCACACAACATAATGTACAGCTTGGACTCCAGGTATTCTCTCTCCTCTCCATAAATGTGGGGCCCACACTTGGAAAGAGGTGCATTTGACCCTGGGTGAGGTGTAGGTATAAGGCCTAAGCCCTGGGCCAAACCCCTGTGCAAGCATAGTGAGTTACAACTTTACTGTATTCTCTGGGTGATGCACACATCACCCAGTGAATCGCCCAAAGTGGTAAAAAATAATATTTTAAACATCAGGGATGTGGGGACCACCCATACTAGCCATGGACACCCTCCAGAGGTAGATGGGAGTCTTGGGCACCATAAATTACCCTTGGACCCCTGTGGACCCCACCAGAGTGGCTAGAATGACCCAGAATCAGTTTCAAAAATGCATTTTTGGAGTAGGCCCAGGCTGCCAAACAGACCCTAGTTATGGCAGGTCTATAAATAGAGGGTCTCAGCCTAAATTAGAACTCTATTCATTGTTCAAATCGTGGGGAGGGAAAGAAGAGAGAAAAGAGAGGAAAAGAGAAGGAAAAGGAGAAGAAAGGAAGGAGAAGAAGAAGGAGAAGAAGGGGGAGAGCATACCTTGCCTCAAGATTCAGCTCCAGTAGCAACCTCAGCTCAGATTCAGGTATAAAAACCATAACCTTACCTGTTTCTATGCTGGTTCTCTGTCTATTCCCTTAGATCTCTGGGTTTTGAAGGTGAAACTAGTCATGGACAGCCCAGATCACCTGGGGGCTGCCATGTACTGCTCCAGATCTAACATGCAAACCAATTGCATGGAAGATCTGAGCTTTTTCATGGAGTTTTTGCTGCTGTTATTTACTTGGGACTGAAATCTGTCCCGGTGCCAAATTGCACTGCCCTGTTGCACCAAGAACAGGCAGTCTGGGATTGGATCTATGCACACAGGCTGCTCTTGGCCTAGCCTTGTGTTGCAGCAGCCTCAAACCACCTTATTTTACGTAGGATCACCCTTGCATGCAGCCCAAACCGTGGCCATAAGCTGGAACACAGCTGGGCTGCTATTCTTTGTGCTGTCTGGACAACTCCTGGCTGCCAAATGGTGGGCCCAGGTCATGATCCATGTCGACCACTGTAAACTACTCCTCATGGGTCCACAACAACCCTACATGCAAGATGGGTCGACCTAGGCACTGCCTATGGTGAAAAATGCAGGTTTTTGAGCCTGTTCACATTGCGAACAGGCTCTGGGTGATGCACTGGGCGATGCACACATCACCTAGTGAATCGCCCAGAGAATAGAAAAGGGGTTGATTGCTGTCTTGCCTCTGCGGGCTTCCACTAGTGGACCATGAACCCTGTAAGGAGGTGGTAAATGACCAAAATACCCCTCCTAACATATTTCCACTATTATTTACATCTTGGGTACCGCAGTGGGCCCCACAGGGCCTGGTAACCCTGCCAGAGTTGGTTCAACAACACTACTGACCTGGGGGCTGAATTGTGAGACTGTCGGGACCATGTACTATGTGTCACACTGGTAAAATACCATACTTGACCCTAAATCACATTCTCCAGATGATTCACCGGGACATGGACCTAAAGCCCAGTGCAACACCTAGAGAATTCCAAGTGATATCAGACTGAGCACCAAGTCAGACCAGTAAGCCTAGATCAACACTAAGACATCCAAAAATAGTTTTGAATATTAAATAACACATTTCTGATTTAACACTTTAGGATTTGATCCCGCACTCGAGGTGCACTGCCAGACACCAACCGGAACTGAAACAGCAACTGAACCTGTAGAACCAGGCCAAGGTGAGTGGAATGTCATCGTGTATGTAGATATAACATAATAAATATGATGAATTGAATAATTACTTTAATAATGTTCCACTACATATTTAATTCTTAAATCTTAAAATTCAATACAACATTATCTTGACTATTGGAATTATATTTGAATACTCTATGCTGATTGTGAATGCTAGACTAGATGCCATAGTCGGCTTGAAAATGAGGCCTATGGTAGCCTATAGGATGGGATGCGGTTGACACCACCCGACTCATACGATGCCATATAGACATGGGGCTAAAGTTTCATCACCCGTGCTATGCACTCTTGCCAATAGGGGTTAGGGTGTTGGATGCCTGTGGGAGTGACCGTATATATATGAGAAAAGAAATGAAATGAAATGAAATGAAAAGAAAAGAAATATGATTGCACCAGAATGGTGATTATGGGCTATAAGCCAGAAAAGAAAAGAAATGAGAAAAAGGGATGGATGCCTCATAGGTTAATCACAGAGGGCTGGTCGGGCTGACCTTGGTGAACGAATGCGGGAGCTGACTGGTCCTCTCCAAAAACTCAATGGGTGTATTACGGGAAGGGGTTAAAAGCCCGCACCAGGGATACATGTATTGGGGATTGTAGTAGCACTAACCTGCCTTAGTTGTGATGTTAGGTGGCTAATAAATAACTGGACTGCATTTTCATGTAGGTTCCATATGATTGTGGTTGCATATGCATGCATGATGGTATGTTTCATTCACGGGCTCAGTGGGGCTCACACTCTATTATATATGTTTTTTTCTATTAGATGATTCTGCAAGTAGATGTCATTGTGACGGGGAGGCTTATTACCCGGAGGAGAGCCATGGTGGTTATGATGATCTTGGTATGGACCCTGATGGAGGTCGTACCATTGATGTGAGTATTCTCAGTGGTTACTAAAGATGACCCGTGAAGGGTGCTGTCACACCCCAAACCACCCCCTGGGAGGATTTAGGCAAGTGACCTGGATATCCTACGACATCCGCCAATCCCCAAGGATCAAGAAGCAGTACTTACACGTCACAAATCACACAATGAGGGTAAAAAGAAAATAAAATAATATCAGAGTGCAACGGAAGATCGAACTACCCACAGACGATTTGTATTACTGATAATAAGATCCCAAATACCTATGTTAGACCATATACATATCCATTTATGTTCAACAAGTACATTATCTTAGTAATTACACTTCTTGAAAGAAAGAAACTTAAATAATTACAAAATCGTCGCTAAGCAACGAGATGAGGAAGATCTACAATTCCATCAACAGCTTCCTCGCCCATTGGCAAACCCGTTCCTGTAAAATCAACTAAAAGGGAATATACAAGAGTGTGAACTCCACCGAGCCTGTGAATGAAATATAAATCATGCATGCACATGCAAGCACAACCAAATGAGTCCTACATGAGGTGCAGTTCATTTTATTTATTAGCCACCTAACATCACAACTAAGGCAGGTTACTGCTACTACAATCCCCAATACATGTATCCCTGGTGCGGGCTTGGTTACCCCTTCCCGTGATACACCCATTGAGTTGTCGGAGAGGACCAGTCAGCTCCCGCATTCGTTCACCAAGGTCAGCCCGACCATCCCTCTGTGATTAACCTGTGGGGTAACTGTTAGTATTTAGCTCAATTCTTTTCCCTTTTTAATTGTGGCATAAAGCCCGGCATATAGCTCCTGACATTAATTGTGGCATAAAGCCCGGCATATAGCTCCTAACATTAATTGTGGCGTAAAGCCTGGCATATAGCTCCTGACATTAATTGTGGCGTAAAGCCTGGCATATAGCTGCTGACATTACTTGTGGCTCCCACACGCATCCAACACCTTAACTCCTGTTGGCAAGGGTACGTAGCACGGGTGATGAAACTCTAGCCCCATGTCTATATGGCATTGTATGAGTCAGGCGGTGTCAACCGTATCCCATAATACGGGCTACCAAAGGCCTCATTTTCAAGTCGGCTACGGCATCTAATCTAGCAATTCCACATACAAGCATTATCATCCATTTCTAATGTCCATACGATATGATCCAGAATTTAAATAAGAATATAAAATAATTTAAAGTAATTAAAGATAGTAAATATTATTGTTGTTGTTGTCATGACCCATCAGTCATGTTACACCTACACTCATGGTGTAATTCCACTCACCTTGGTTTGATCCTACCGGTTCAATTGTTTATTCAGTTTTGGCCGGTATTTGGCTGTGCACCTCGAGCACGGAATCAAATCCTAAAGTAATAAATTAGAAATATATTATTTTAATTATTCACACTATTTTGGATAACCTAGTGTTGGTCTAGGCTCACTGGTCTGACTCGATGCTCAGTCCGAGATCACTTGGAATTCTCTGGGCCTTGCACTGGGCTTTAGGCCTATGTCCCAGTGCATCATCCGGAGAATGTGGTTGGGGGTCAATATGGTATTTTACCATTATAGTACATGTTTTTAGGTCACAATAGTCTTAAAACACAGTCCCTAGGTCAGCAGTGCTGCAGGACCAACACAGACAGGGTTTCCAAGCCCTACGGGGCCCACTTGGGTACCCAAGATGTTCATAATTATGGACAGATGTGAGGAGGGGTATTTTGGTCATTTTCCACCTCCTTACACTGTTTATAGTCCATATGTGGAGGTCCCAAAACTCGGATTTGTAAAATAGTCCACTTTAATTCTCTGGGTGATGTCTCTGGGTGATGTGTGCATCACCCAGTGCTATCGCCCAGAGAATTTATATGCAGAATTTGTTTCAATTGAAATGAAATTTCAATTTGTTTAGAGACATAATTGGCTCATGCTTCCTTCTAAGAAAATGAAGCTCTATGAATCTAGTTTCTAGAAAAACTGGAATCAAAGAAAATGAAGATTGGATTATGAAGATATGTTATTTTTATTGTACAAAGGTCAATCTGTCAAGACAGCAGGATCCGATTTTGACAGCAGCTTGTAACGAAGTTCTAACTAATTTAGAGACACAACTAGGCAATGGTGTCTTCTAAAAAAATGCATCCCTATGAGTCTAGTTTCTAACAAAATTGGAATCAAGACAAACGGAGTTCAGATGGTAGAGTTATATCATTTTAATTAAGAGAAGGTCAATTTGTAGAATAGCAGAATTTGATATTTATGTTGGAATTTAACATGCATGTATGGATCTATGGCTCTATCCTACTATTCATGTTATATGCATATGTTTTGGTATAAACTAAGCTATATCCATGGCTGGAACTGAGGTCTAAACAATTCTGGGTTTGTAAGAATGTGGATGAAGAGCAATAGCATAGAATCCATGGCATGCATGCAAGGATCCATGGTTCTATCCTGCAAATCATGGCTTACATTCATAGTTTAGCATGATGGTTAGCCAAATCATGGCTGGAACTTAAGTTCAGGTACTTTCCAAGTTTGAGAAGAGGGTAGGAGGTAGGAGGGAGAGGTTATGCAAGAGGATCATGCATCCTAGTTACCAATCTAAGCATTTCATACATGGTAGCATGCAAGGTAGGAGTTTGGGTTAAATTCTGTAACTGTTTTCCCCAAAACATAATTTTATAAAGAAGATTTATGAGAAGAGAAGGTTGGATTCTAGTGGTACTTACCTTGGGTCTTGAGAGCAAGAGATGAGCAAGGCTCCTTCTTCTTCATCTTCTTCTTCTCTTTTTCTTTCTCTTCTGCCTCTCTTCTTTTCTTTCTTCTTCTCTTCTTTTTAGTTTTGCTAAACTAAAACCAACGAATATGGGTTCCCTTTTATACTTGATTTTATTTTATTTTTGATTTATGAGAATAAAATTTTACCCCTTCTTTATCCTTGTATAACCAATATATTATCTTCTTTATTTAGTAACTTGGGTACCCATCTAAATGACTAAGGACATGAATGTCCCCATACTTTAAATGAAAAGTCTCTAAGTCCTAAACCTATGAAATTTCAGTCCTACCCTTCCTTGCCTCCATTTTCCACCAATAGGGATTAGTCTTCTTCTTTCATTAAGGTACCCTTATAAAGTGAAAAGACTTGATTACCCATTAGTCTTATGTTTTATATCAATTATATCTAGCCTATCCCAACTTGCCACCTATTTATTAATTTGATTTCTTAATTCTCACCAATAGGATCCTTCCACATGGAATGCCATGTGTCCTCCAACTATTGTATGCATGTTCAACATGTAACATACATCACTGCTTGAGTGTGCCACGTGGCTACCACTTTAGATGGGCCCCACATACATATTTGTTTTTAAAATTGAATTTCCACCTCACCACATGTCTTTTATTAAACTTATTTAAACTTTAATGTATATATGTAAAAGTATACATGGTTGGGGATTTGAACCTACAACCTCCCTCTTAAATAGCCAAAGTAATAACCAGTTGGGCTAAGACCTTAATTTGCTATCTTTTGAAGAATAAATTAATTTATCCTTTCTGTTCCTATTGTTTTGTTCAAAATTTTGTCTAGGAAACCCAAAATTGACTTTTATCAGTTGTATAGGTTTTGTTTTAAGGTTCTTCTTAATAATTTATTGATCCTAAGAATTATTTCGCATTGTCAAAACTTAATTTTTCATGAGTTGGTATAATTATCCTAATGCCCCTATATTCCAAATATAAGTTGTTTTATTGTTTACCAATCGCCAGGTTAGACTGGTGATGCACTAGTTGGTAACCAAAGTTAATGGGGAAAATTTTAGAACAAAGATGCGGGCATTACATTACATTATTTTTCTCGACCATTCACTCAACGCTCCACAAGGTACTGGTGTCATTGACCTCGGGTTTTGGACCTTCAATAAAATTTCAAATTAACCCGTATTTTTGGGCACGGGTTTTACATGTGTAGCTGATGCTTTTTGTTTTGGGGACTCCTTTTTGTCTTTGACAGGAGTTTATCCTCGTTTCTACTTGTAGTTCCTTTTTCTTTCTTTTTGGGGCTCGAGTTACCTCGCCCTGTGTATATTTTTCTTTTATTTTAGTTGATGTATATATTAGCTTTTACAATTCTGTTTATGGGTGTGAGAGAGGGAATGACAAACCTACTTATGTATATAACATCATTTCCTGTACTGCTATGCTTCCTTTATCTTTCAATGTAAATATAGTTCTCTACAGCACTCTAAGTTACATTTTGTATTACTATGGATGTGTGTCTGTGAATGGATTAACTGCTTCTAGATCCGTGGGATTTGGCGGATTGCGAGTATGCAATTCGGGTCACCTACCTAATCCTCCCAAGTGTGGTTTGGGGTCTGACAAATATCATCACACCAGAGTATTAGGGGACCTGCCAAGGGATACCCGAGTTCACCCAGTAACGATTCCAACCAAATTAATTCGGCCAAAGCATCAGCCAGGGATTTATACTCAGCCTCTGTAGAGGAACGGGCAATAGTGCGTTGCTTTTGGGAGGTCCAGGAGATCAGATTTGGACCAAGAAAAATTACAAAACCACCTGTGGATTTGCAATCAATGTTATCTCTTGCTCAGTCGGCATCAGAGAATGCTTGAAGGGAACGAGAAGTAGAACGCTCAATAAGTAGCCCAAAAGTCCTGGTGCTTTTCAGATACCGAAGAATGGGTTTTCCAAGTTGCCAACGATCTTCTGTAGGGGCATGCATATATTGGCATGCTCTATTGACGGAGAAAGTGACATCTAGGCGAGTGAGGGTGACATATTGTAAGGCTCCTACAACAGAGCGACACAGGGTCGGACATCAATGCACCCCCTGAATCTGAAGGCTTAAAAGTAGTAGCCATGGGAGTCTTAACAGGCTTGCAATCGACCATACCAGCGCATTACAATAAATGCAAAATGTAACGAGACTGAGAAAGAATAATTCCACTGGAATGCTTGACAACTTCTATGCCCAAGAAAAAATGCAGGTTGCCAAGATCTTTAATAGAAAATTCCTTAGATAGCTGCTGCATAAGAGAAGTGACCATGCGAGAATCACTGCCAGTCACCAAAATATCAGCGACATAAACAAGAATATAGCACACATGCAGCCTAGTGCAACGAATAAACAATGAAGTGTCTGTCTTTGAACAAAAAAAACCAAGGTGAAGTAGAAACTTTGAGAGACAAGAAAACCAGGCGCGAGGAGCTTGTTTAAGACCATAGAGGGACCGATTTAATTTATAGAATAGTGTGGTTGAGAATTGTCAACAAATCCCGAAGGTTGAGACATAAAAATCTCTTCCTAAAGCAAACCATGCAGGAATGCATTATGAACATCAAGTTGTCACATCGACTAGCCCTGGAAGATAGCAAGAGAAAGAACACACCGTATAGTAGTGGGTTTAATAACAGGACTGAAGGTCTCACCATAATCAATCCTATGTTGCTGATGAAAGCCTTTCGCAACCAAACGCGCTTTTTAGCACTCAAGAAAACCATCCGCCTTTCTTTTGATCCGATATACCCACTTGCAGCCAATAATGTTCATGTTGGGTGGCACAAGAGTCCAGGTACCATTCCGAATCAGGGCATTCAACTCATCTGCCATAGTAACCCACCATTTTGGTAACTTATTTGCCTGCGTAAAACATGTAGGTTCAGTAGAAACAATAATATTAAGGGCATGGGGAACTTGAGGTTTGGACCAAAGTTGTATGGGATAGTAAGTAACAGACTGGGGCGGTGGTGGGGCTGCAAGTGCTTGGGTCATGGCTGGAGAATAAAGGTCTTGGATGGGGCATTTCCTAAATGGTGGAGAGTCAGGAGAGGGGCCAGTCACAGGGATGGTAGGGCTGGTTGTGGGTGTGGGGTTTGGGGTAGGCATAGGGCTTGTTGGCATCAGTGGGGAGGGCTGTAATGGTGAGGCCAAATGCAATGGTGGGAAGGGCGTGGGCCGTGGTATAGAGGAGTGTAGTAACCGAATAGGGGTTGATGCCCAAGGCTGTGAGAGACTTCGAGAAGAGGGAGGAGGAGGTCCCAAAATAGAGATTGAGAAGGGGAAAGAACTTTCTTCAAACCTGACATGCCGAGCAATTATAATGCGATTAGTAGAGAGATTGAGGCAACGATAGCCCATGTGAGATGGACTATAACCTAAGAATGCTCATGACGATGAGCGATAGTCCATTTTATGCTTATTATAAGGGCGTAAATAGGGAAAACAAAGACAACCAAAAATCTTCAGAAAAGTATAATCAGGGAGACGATGAAATACCAATTGAAAAGGAGACACACCAAGGGAGATCATTGAGGGCATTCGGCTGATTAAAAATACTGTCATTTCAAAGGTAAAATGCCAAAACACTTGGGTAACTGACCCATGACCAAGCAGGGATAAGCCTGTTTCAACAATATGGCGATGACGACGCTCAATGGCACCCTGCTGCTCATGAGTGTGGGGGGCAGAAAGTCATAAGTAGGAAATGTCCAGAATTCACCCCCAATCAGTCTGAACAGGTTTAATTTTGCGTGCAAATAAATGTTGCATGAGCTTGAAAATGCTTAAACACATTAAAAACATCAGATTTACACACAAGAGGATAAAACCAAAAAAACTTTGTATTGTCATCCATAAAAATAACATAAAAAATGATCTCCATCAACTGAAGCAGTGGGTGAAGGGCCCCAAACATCACTATGAAAAAGATGTAAAGGAAATAAACTCTTACTATGAGTCTCAACCAAAGACAAACGGCTGGCCTTACCCATCTAGCAAGCCTTACAAAGAGAACTAAGACGAGATGAAGTAAAAGGTAAATTACTATTATTAAGCATAGTACAGAGTAAACACTCATGCGGGTGTCCCACGCTATGATGCCACATGTCAAGAGAAGTGTGAATAGCATGGTGAGCAGATGGAGAAGAATGGGGAGATAGTTCATAAAGACCCCCTTTACTCGGACCGGAGAGAAGAGTGGACTTGGTGACCTGATCCTTCATAAGAAAATGAGACGGGTGAAATTAAAAGAAAACATTATTATCACGTGCGAATTTCTGAATAGAAAGAGATTTAGGCATGGATGGGACATGGGACATGCAAAACATTATGTAACAAAAAGGAACGAGAAGAAGTATAAGGGAAAGAATAAGAGCAATTGTGAGAAATAGGGAGTCCCTTACCATTACCAACATGGAATTGATCCTGACCATTATATTCATCATATTGAGAAAGTGTTTGAATATCAGGAGTAACATGGTGAGAAGCACCAGTGTCAGGGTACCATGGTAATGATGAAGTGGGATTTGGTGTGCATAAAATAGGTGGGTTGGGATGACCATAAGGAGGGGCGGGATAAGTGGGGTAGGTATAATGGGCTACCAGAGAGTTGGGGGAGGGGAAAGGTTGCAAGTTAGGGTAACCTGATTGGGATCTGTAGTAGCAGCGGTCCGTAGAGTGGTTTGTAAGCCTGCAAATTGAGCACAAGAATAGGCCAAGGAACTGATTGGTGAAGCCATGACCACCACGGCCTCCACGGCCCCTCCCACCCCTACCTCCACGGCCACCCCTATTGGGAGAAGGAGAGACTGGAGCACCAGGGGAGGAGGACTACTAAATAGTGTTGGCTGTGGGAGGGGTACCAGATGGAGCATCAGAAAGTGTCAACTTCGTCATGGATGTGCCATGAAGAAACTCATGGTTGAGCAGCATCGCATGTAAATCATCATAGGATATAGGATCAGTCTGGGTCAACAAAGAGGACACCATAGCACGGAATTCAGTCTTGAGACCACGATAGATGTGGAGATTAAAAGCGCTCGGTTGTAGAGAATGACTAGCAGTGATTGATTTTGCTCGCTCAAAAATTGAGACACAGGTTCATCAGGCTTTTGTGTAATGTCTTGTAAGGCCATAATGAGAGACATAATACGGCTTTCAAAAGGAGAAGAAAAGGTTGTAGAGAGAGTCTCCCAGATCTCATAACTAGTCCGCTTGCCAAGAATAAGGGGAAAAACCTTCTCAGAGAGGAAGGCAATAAGAAAGCTCTGAATCAATGAGTCTTGTCGGTGCTAAGTAGCAGCAGCAACAGCCTCGGTTGGGCTTGGTATAGTTCCATCAAGATGTCCATACAAGTTTTGACCCTTGAGAAAAGGTTCAACTTGAGTCTACCAGAAAAGAAAATTCTTGGAAGTAAGCTTGATACAGATGTAGTGGTGTGCTTGATTGAAAGATGGAGAAGAAGTAGAGCCCGCAGCAAGAAAAGAGTCAGAGGCAGCTATGTTTGAGATGGAGGAGTCCACGGTTGTATGAGGGGAGAGGCCATTGAGTTCATCCCCCATCATGAAGGAGAAAACGATAGAAAGAAAAAAGAAAAGAAAAGCTCAGTGGAGCTAGTAGGTTCGTGATACCATATTAAGGTGAATAATATTCCTTGATTTCATAACTCTCAAAGAGAGTATAATATATAGGTTACAAAGATTACATTCCTACCCTAGTTTAAATTAGGTAAGATATTTCTCAAGATCACATAAAATATTGACTTTACAAGTATATGAGGATCTCAATCCAATGTGCTAAATGAAGGAGGATTATTGTCACATGTGATAATAAACCGAGAAAGGAAACTCGACTACGGTTTCTCTCAATATAGAATAAAGGGAGGCGTTCGTACCAGATCTCAAGTGGTTTCTCGTTGCCATTATGTCTACGGATCCAGAGGGAAGGCTTCAAGGGCTTCTTTAAAATCTAGCTTTACTCTAGCTTGATAATAATGAAGTCATTGGCTAGCACAAGTACCCGAAACAATCATCATCTACCCTCTGCAATAACCGGGAGACTAGAAAATTATCCTACAGTTCTATTGGCAGATCATGCAATTGAATCCACAAGTACGTCATATCAAAGGCCCAGTCCTTTTCTGGTTTCTAGCATTCTAAAACAATAAGATTTCCAACTATAGACCACAGAGTCTCATTCAACACATTTGTGAGGTCCATTGGGTGTTAAAATCAAAACAAGTAGGTATTACTTTGGAGGGGAGGGAGAAACAGTGACTCGATGGCTTGTATTCCAGGCTAAGACTAAGGCCTCAATCACGGCTTGTTGCCTGTAAGGATGGCCTGGAAGGATATGACTAGCAAGAGATAGGGTTGGGTAGTGAGCCAAATGATCTTCAAATTCATCGTCAAGGATGAAGACATCCTCATCTAGAGGAGGATCCTCTTCAGTATTAGTATCAGTATGAGGGGATGAGGGTGGAATAGGTGGTGGAGGTTATAATGGAAGATGTTGTTGATCCATTGGAAGCCAAGAGAAGGAGAAAGAAACATGCTAAAGTGGAAGAAAAAACACGCCAGACAGCGGAAAAGTGGATGCATTCCTACCCTCCCATGTATAACTGAGTCTGGATCCTTTGCCATACTCCAAGGGTGTGTGGTGCATATCGTGCAACATAACCGAGGTGATGTGTGCCATATTGGCACACTTCATCTCTATTGTGCCCTGTAAGATGTGCACTACACACCCTATAGTATGACAAAGAATTTTTATTGCGTATAACTAGGATTTACTACGTAACCCCTACTGCCTCACTTGTAACCGTAACCCTACAACTTCCAACCTTCATAAGGGGTCAAGGGGATTTAAAGCTATTACTCCTCCTCTACAAGAAGGAAAAGGGAAACTCTATTTCACTCCTTCCTTCAATCCGCTTCTTGTCTTTGCTCTCCTATTTTGCCCGGCCTAAAAATGGGAGAGCTTAGGAAAAAACTATGATATGTTTTTGTAAATCAAACATGGGCCAAGCCCGGTCCAAGCCGCCCACAAGGGGTAGGCTAGACCTGACCTGACCCCCTTGGCATAGAGAGAACCAACCACTTAAGTGGCTGGGTCTCTTCCCCCCTCTTTGGTCGATTCCCAGTGGGAGTCTAAATAGGGGCAGGGGTCTTAGGGTTTGAGCTTTAAATAGAAGCCTGTAACCCTAAGACCACATCATCTGAGAAACCAAATTCTCCCTCTCTCTAGTGTTTTGTGTTCTCTTTGGGATTCCATCTCTTCCCAAGGATTTGAGGTATGGAGTTCTCTGTGGAGAAACCTTTTGAGATATTTGAAGATCGTGAAGGAGATTGTTCGAGTTCGTGAAGCTTGTAACCAAACCTGTATAAGATCCTCTTCCGATGCATTCCCATCTCCATTCAGGTAACACCCTAATGAGTGATGATTTATTTACATTGGCATCAGAGCCATTAAAGTTTTGATTCGCTTTCGATTTTGGATGAGAGAGGTTTCCGATGAATGTTCGCAATTTTTTTTAAGGGTTTCAATTTTTAATCCACAACCAGTAGCGGTGCATGCTGCCAAGGCAGCGTGCGCACCACCACTGGCTACCTATGGGCACATCAACCTCATGCATCGCATCGGCTTGGCTGTGTGTTGCATGCCCCATGCCTCTGTTCCACGCTTTATGCGTGTCTGACATGCGAGAAACACCCCCTTGAATCATTTCTTTGTTTAATTATATTAAAAAAAGAAAAATAAAATTTTAAATGCATGATTGCTTTTTCCTTTTAGGAAAGTAATCATTGCATTTTACTTAGTTAATTCTTGTTTTTTGAAAAGTCCAAAGCAAGGATTAACTTGCGAGGACTATTCTCTCTCTTTCTCAATTCTGCCCAATGCCTGTACTCTACTTGCATACACAGCCGCAGCAGCAGCAGGCCATGGCCAGCGGCTGCCATAGTTATGTGCGGCAAGGTTGCATACATTGTTACAGTAGCTGCAGACCTTGGCCCACGGCTGCTACCACCATGCTAAGTCAGCCAAACAATAAAAAAAAGGGCAAATTCAAAATTTTATTTTAAGGATTTATTTTAGGGTTTTTTTGGAAGAAGATGGGTGAAGAGATTCTCTCTTCACCCATATTCTTTCTTTTCCCTAAATTAGAGATTATTACATGTTTGTGGACCCGGTTTTATTTGTTTTTAATATCCCTTGAGTGTTTTATTTTTGCTTTTATGTGTTTGCAAATTTAAATTGGCAATTTCACCCTCCTATGGCGGTATTGACCTTGTTTGACTCTACCATTTGGGTAATGATGTCAAACCCCCAGCCTATGCAACCATATGATTTTTTTTTTGTATTTCATGGGATGGAGTATTGGTGCTTGTGTAAGGGATATGTTTTGATGTATGTGCGATAGAGTTGATACCTGGACATGATACAAAGTGCGGGCTCCTTAGTAGTGATGTAGTAGGATTCTTGAATGTAAAGAGTTAGTTGTAATTTTTAATATTTTATTTTTTAAGAACCCATGTAATAGGAGCCTACCGTACTGCGTATCATAACCTCGTATCGACTCGACATATCACTTCAAGTACCAATCTGGGTCTCTTGTGTATGTCCCTTGAGCACCCAATGTATGGCGCATTAAATTGTGGTTTGGAGATGCCCTTTCCTCCTATTTTGTTCGAAATCAAAGATTTGATTATGAGCCTAATGAAATTTTTGGTCTCACCATGTGGAAGAGGGAACCATTAATTTTAATCAGGGTTTCTTGAACAAATTTTTTGTGAATGTATACTAAATATCCTCCCTTGCATATTGTAGTGATGGCTACCAAGAATGTTGTTGCTGACCTTAACTAAGGCAACAAGTTGGATGGAACCAACTATGACATGTGGCATCGTTAGATGAAGTTCTTACTTAATGAACAAGATTACTTTGAACACCTGACCTCTGAAATGGCTAAACCTGACAGGGGTACTACCGCCCGTCACCGTCAAGAAAAGGAAGCCTCTGAGGCTTGGTTTAAGTGAGACTATTGTGCTAGCTTTATCATGTTAAGCTCGATGCACGATGATCTAATCGGCTAGTATGAAAAGTGCAAAACTGCCAAGTCCATGTGGGATCTGGTTAAGTTAGAATGTGGCGGTACATCAAATACAAGGCTGCGAACCATGACCTTGAAGTTTGAGATGTACCGTAAGGACCCCAAGCACAACATGGTTGAACACCTTAGGGTTATGAAAGACATGATATGAAAGTTAGATGATGCTGGGTACACCTTACTGATGAGCAGCAAGTTCAAGCCGTCATGAGGATGTTATCTGATTCCTGGGCCCAAATGAAAGTGGTTCTCACACATAATGACAGTGTCAAAACTTTCAATGACATTGCCGCTCATGTGGAGCTAGAGGCGGAGCGCCTAGAGGCGACCCAATCACATGCCCTTGTCACCCAAGTAGGGCAGCGCAAGACTTTTGGGTCTAAGCCCAAGAGACAAAGGAACACAGGGAATCAGGGATGGGCTTAGAATGCTGCACCAAGTGGAGGCAAATCTACCAAGCGCAAACATGGCAAGCGAGGTGGAAAGAGAAACATCACTAAGGTCAAATGCTATAACTGCCAGAAGATGGGACACTTCGCTCATGATTGCACTGAAACGAATAAAGGAACCATTTTATCCCTCTCTCCCTATACTTTTGTTTGTATGCATGTTTTGGTTTCCCAAACTCAATCTGACTGGATTGTGGATACAGGAGCAACAAGACACATAGTGCGTGATCGAGGGGGGTTTATAGATTATAGAAAGATTCTGGATGGTGCCTAGAATATCCACATGGGGAATGGCACGAGTGAAGCAGTTTGAGGAGTTGGTACCTATCAGCTCACATTGCGCATTGGGCACATCATGCTTCTTCATGATGTGCTATACGTACCAGAAATCTAGCATAATCTACTTTCTGTTATTGCACTTTTGACTTTAGGTTATTCATTTATTTATTATGGTGATACTTTTGAGATATGTTTGGATGGTAGTTATTTTGGACAATGTTTTTTTGAGAATGATTTTATTAAAGTAGATTTGATAACTCCTGTGGTTGTTTCTTCATCTTTTGTGATTAATACTGATATTAGTTCGGAATTAATTGCATGGCATGCTAGACTAGGACACATAGGTTGAGATAGGATGGGACTGTTATCTAGAGAAGGCCTTCTTAGCCCACTCGCTAAAATCAACCTATCGACATGTGAGCCCTATTTAACTAGTAATGCCTGTCGAAAGCCTTTTGAAAAAGCAATCCGAGCAACCCAGATCCTAGAACTTGTCCATTCTTACATCTACGGACCAATGAATGTGAAGGCACACCACGGTGCTTCTTATTTCCTTACCTTCATAGATGATTATTCGTGATATGGCTATGTCTTCTTGATCGCTCACCGCTACGAAGCATTAGATTATTTCAAACGCTTTGTAGCAGAGGTTGAGAATCAACAAGGCATGAGTTTAAAAATTCTACGCACTGATCGAGGATGTGAATATCTATCAGATTAGTTTTAAGAACTATGCGAGGAAAAAGGAATCACTAGGAAATTAACTATTCCTTACACTCTGCAACAAAATGGTGTAGTAGAGCGAAGGAATAGAACTAGATATGGTTAGATTGATGATGGCGCAAGCCAACCTCCCAATATCCATCTAGGGGGATGCCCTTTTGACCACTGCCTACATCTTTAATCGTGTGCCCTCATAGTCAGTTCCTTCCACTCCCTGTGAATTGTTAAAAGACGTAAAGCCCACTTTGGGACATATGCGACCATGGGGATGTGTAGGATATGTTCATAATACCTCCCAAAAGTTTGGGAAACTTAGCCCTAGAGGTAAAAATAGTATCTTTATAAAATATTTTGATAGCTCAAAAGGCTATGTAATGTACGGTGGACATCAAGATGGAGGAATGACCGAGACTGAGTCCCGCAATGTTGATTTTCTTGAGATCGATTTCCCTAGTATTAGTAATGCTAGCAGAGATCTTGATCTCTTTGAGATAGAGATTGATGAAAATGTTTCCCCTACTCTTGGCGAGGGTGAGGAATTAATAACTCATCATGAGATCGCCAGAGAGGGTGAGAGTGATCATTAGCCCAGTGGGAGTGCGCCACTTAGTGAAAGCGCACAACCCGAAAGTTAAGATCCCTTTACACGTAGGAAAGCACATGGACATGTTCCCCGTCGTCGTTTTGAGATTGAAGGGGATGCCCTCGTTTGGGCCTAGGACCCTATTGGGTAGCCTAATCTCGTGGAAATGGACATGGGCTACAAGATTTCGTATGGTCTGATCAGAGATCGGGTAAGGGGTCAGGTTACAAAGTATGGGAAGGTTTTAGGCACCCATCTTGTCCGATTGAATTGGTCTTTCTATTCTAGATGCTGAATGTCGAATATTCTGTCCTTGTAAAGTATGCTAAAATGGTCGTACTGGATGCATTCTATTTACAATATATACACCTAAATAGCACAAAATATGACATTGTAACAATGAAAGATATAATGATTGTACCTTCACAAGATAATTCCTTGAATATCAAAGGTCCTTTGGCTCAGGTGGAGACGGATGGGTGTATCATCGTCGGTTCTTCGGACAGAGTCCCAGCTTGATGAAGATGTTCCTTGTTATCTGTATACAAACAGAATAACGGCCATGAAAAGGGATTTTTATTACCCGTATGCGGACGGAGTAACGGCTAGGTTGGGAGGGAAGCACTCATCACTCAAGTGGGATAATCGAAGGATCTATCCATTTGCTAGGATAAACTGCTCACTATGACTCAAAAAAGGTCAAAAGGGGGGGGGGGAAAGGGTTAGACAATTGATTTAAAGGGTCTCCCTTGCCTTCTACTCCATGAAAATAGAGGTAGGGGCCCTCCTATTTATAGGGGTGTCCCACAGATCACGGCGCCATGGTTAATAGAAGATTTTTCCACGACGCCATGGATGACATCACCCGGGTGACGTTTGTCCTTTTCCATGGTGTTGTGGTAAATTACCATGGTGCCATTCTCCATGGGCTTTCTTGGGCTAGTTTGGGCTTTTCTTAGGGCTTGGTGTATGGGCACGATGTTTTCCATCTGTATCCTGTTGTCATCATTGCCAAGGGCGGTGGAAAAATTTCAGTGTCTACAGTTTGCCCCTCTTTGGCTGAGGCCTGTGCCAACAGCCATAGGGTAAAGATAAAAGAACGACTGATTTGTCACCAAGAGCATGTACTGCTGACACTTTGCTCAAAGGGGGTAGAGTTGCAAGTGGTTAATCACGATGAAGTATTTAGATAAACTTTTAAAAGAAAACTCGGACGAAACCAAATCATTCGAGGGTGATATAGTGCTCCTCGACCAAAAATGAATGATTGAGGGTGATGTGGCACCACTTGACCAAAAACCGATAAATGAGGGTGATGTGGCACTGCTCGACCAATAATGGATAATTAAGGGTGATGTGGCACCGCTCGATCATACATGAATAATTGAGGGTGATGTGGCACCACCCGACCGAAAACTGATGATTGAGGGTGATGTGGCACCACTCGATTGAAAATGGATAATTGAGGGTGATAAGGCACCACTCGACCGAAAACATATAATTGAGGGTGATGTGGCACTACTCGACCAGAAACAGATCATTGAGGGTGATGCGGCACCACTCGACTGTAAATGGATCTCAATCATAAACGAATAATTGAGGGTGATGTGGCACCACCCAACTGGAAACTGATGATTGAGGGTGATGTGGCACCACTCGATCGAAAATGGATAATTGAGGGTGATGCGGCACCACTCGACCAAAAACATATAATTGAGGGTGATGTGGCACCACTCGACCAGAAATGGATCATTGAGGGTGATGCGGCACTACTCGACCGTAAATGGATAATTGAGGGTGATGCGGCATCGCTCGACCAAAAACTGATAATTGAGGGTGATGCGGCACAACTCGATTGGAAATGAATAATTAAGGGTGATGTGGCACCGCTCGACCGGAAATGGATAATTGAGGGTGATGTGGCACTACTCGACCGAAAACTGATGATTGAGGGTGATGCAGCACCATTGGACTAGAAACGAATAATTGAGGGTGATGCGGCACCACTCGACTAAAAATGGATAATTGAGGGTGATGCGACACCACTCGACGAAAAATGGATAATTAAGGGTGATGTGGCACCGCTCGATCGGAAATGGATAATTGAGGGTGATGTGCCACCACTCGATTGGAAACTGATGATTGAGGGTGATGTGGCACCACTTGACCGAAAACTAATAATTGAGGGTGATGCGGCACCACTCGACCAGAAACGAATAATTGAGGGTGATGCGACACCACTCGATCGGAAGTGGATAATTGAGGGTTATGCAGCACCACTCGATAAAAAATGGATAATTGAGGGTGATGTGGCACCGCTCGACCAAAAACTGATACTTGAGGGTGATGTGGCACCACTCAACCGAAAACTAATGATTGAGGGTGATGTGGCACCACTTGACCGAAAACTAATAATTGAGGGTGATGTGGCACCACTCAACCAAAAATGGATAATTGAGGGTGATGTGGCACCACTCGACCGAAAACGGATAATTGAGGATGATGTGGCACCGCACGACCAGAAACGGATGATTGAGGGTGATGCGGCACCACTCGATCGAAAATGGATAATTGAGGGTGATGCGGCACTACTCGACTAGAAACGAATAATTGAGGGTGATGTGGCACCGCTAAAAAAAAACAAACCTCTTTTTTTTTGAGATGTTGATGATTTCCAACCATCTCTAGTGTGGGATTTCCATGACGCCGTGGAGTGGGCTGCAGATTCCATTCACAGCGTCGTGGAGTGGGCGGCAAATTCCATTCACAGCACCGTGGTTACCCTACCATGGTCCAAGACATGGTGCCATGGATGGCAACCACGGCACTGTGGGAAGTTGTCCACGACGCCACGATCCAAGTTCACGACGCCGTGGTCATGAACTTCCCCCTCTATAAATAACAAGTCATTTTCAACCCATCTCACTCCCTTTTTTCTTAGCGAAGCTCTGCCAGTTTCTTCCCTCACTTCAGACTTGCACCTTTCTGATGGCTCTTCGCAGACGTGCCAGGCACTCCACCGATAGTCCCTTGTTGGGTTCGATGGACGAGGACACCCGGGCTGGGTGGTATGTTACCGACGACACACTGAGAGACACCAGTCGCCATATCTGCGGGCAGATATGGGGCAAGTCCCCACTAGTACATACATCCTTCCCATTATTTATTTAATATTTTTGTCTATTATTTATTTTAGATTAGATATTCATTAGTGCAAAGCGATGCCACTAGCTACCCTCCTAGGCACATTTTGGTGCGTAAAACAAGACAAAACAATGAGACAAAGCCATTAGATATCACCTTAGGTATCCTTTGGCACATAAAACGAGGCAAGACCTGCAAACACCAACTTAGGTGTCTTTTGGCGTGTAAAATGAGACAAAGCCATTAGATATCACCCTAGGTACCCTTTAGCACACAAAACGAGGCAAGACCTCCAGACACCAACTTAGGCTTCTTTTGGCACGCAAAATATGGCAAAGCCAATAGATACCACCCGTACCCTTTGGCATGCAAAATGAGGTGAAGCCATTAGATACCACTCTAGGTACCTTTTGGCATGCAAAACGAGACAAAGCCATTCGATACCACCCTAGGTACCCTTTGGTACGCAAAACGAAGCGAGTCCTCCTGACACCAATTTAGGCATCTTTTGGCATGCAAAATGAGACAAAGCCATTAGATACCACCCTAAGTACACCCTTTGGCACGCAAAATGAAGGGAGACCTCCAGATACCGACTTAGGCATCTTTTGGCATGCAAAATGAGACAAAGTCATTAAATGCCATCCTAGGTACCCTTTGGCACGCAAAATGAGGTGAGACCTCTAGACATCAATTTAGGCGTCTTTTGGCTTATAAAGCGAGACCTATTTATTTATTCTGTTTTATGCTCTTATTTATTTATTCTGTTTCATGCTCTTATTTATTTTGGTACTGACCAAGATTTCTTATTGTTTTGTTTTGCAGAAGAGGCCACTTTTTGACCTGAAGAAGCACTGTTGCACTGATAAGGTGCTCTCCTGGTACAAGGAGCTCTGCCCCCAGGTCCGATCGAGGGTGCAGTGGACTGACCTAGGGCACATAGCCACCCACAGCTCCTGGGATCTCGACAGTGCGACTACCTGCTTGCTCATGGAGAGGTGGTGGCCGAGCACCCATTCCTTCCACCTACCAGTCGGAGAGGTGACCATCACACCTTTCAACTTTTATATGATCACCGGGCTATCCTTTGGAGGGGAGCCTGTTACCCTGACGGTAGCGGACCAGCTCGAGACCTCTGATTATCTCGACTATTTCCATGACATATTAGGGGTCCCCGTGACTAAATGGGGAATGACCACCAACTCCCTTCGGTTACATTGGAAGGAGAAGGTGGTGACAGATGAGTCCTATCCCCTGGTGCAGAATCAGCTGACGAGGAGATTCCTACTTTACTTGTTGACGAAGGTCGTGTTTAGCGACATGATCAAGCCGATAGTTGACCTCGCCTACTATCACTTCTTCGAGGATTTTGACTGAGCGGCAGAGTAAGACTAGGGAGGCTCCACATATGCACACTTCTTGTGCATGATGGATTTCTTGGTTGTGGGGTCTCCGAACCTCATCGGCTGCGCTTATGTCCTCTAGGTAAGTAAATCAACAAGTAACCTTTTACTTTACTTTATTTGGTTATTCTTCTTATTGTTATTATTTTTTATTTTTTCTTATATATGTTTCTTTTGCAGACATAGAGCTATGAGGTCCTCCGGTTTCGGATTCCCTTCTTCCAGTCGGGTGATGACCCTGGCCCTTCTTTCCCCCGAGCAGCCCACTGGGTCAAGGGGATCTACCCCAAGGGCAGTCGACATAGAGACCTGCCCTCGGTGCGCATCCTCTTGAACGAGCTGAGGTTCGAGGATGTAAGTTCCTAAAACATCAACCCTTGGTTTTCTTTTCCTTTTATTTCATTTTTGCTAACTTCCAAAACTCCCTTGTCGGTCGCCTTCCAGCCTAACCTCCCCGAGTACCTCCCTAAGCCCGAGATGTATGATAGGGTTGCCACTCTGTGCTCGCGGTGGATCCTATTCCAGGGGCCTTGGGGGTAATCTTCTACCTGGGTGAGCGGGTGTCGCTTTAGTGGTCTGGGGTGAGATATGTCCCCTGCCTCCCTCTAGCTCGAATGCATACTCCCGAGCTTCTCTTACCCGAGGAGATTGCACACTAGAGGGTGGGGGAGGAGGCGACCCTCCAGATCCTAGATGAGGGCAACTACAATGCCTTCTTAGTTAGGGAGACCGTCTGCTTTCCCCTCACCACGGGGGGTCCTTAAGTAAGGCAAAAACTTATCCTTCCTCTTATCTTCTTTCTTTCTTTCTTTTTTTTTGTTATTAATCTAACCACTCTCTTGCAGTACCCTGGTCGTCCCCTCTTCTCGGGGAGGTTTGGTGGCGGGCCCTCGTCTCGTGCCTCTTGGACCGCTGCCGGTCACTCTGAGGCTGGGACCTCAGAGGGGAGCCTCGATGTTGGATAGCCAATATGATCAAGGGCTATCGCCCATAGATCAGGTCGATCGAGCCTAGGAGGCTTGACACGATACTGCCTCCTCCCCAGACCCCCGATGGTGAGCTCGTCCTTCCTCTCCCGTACGATGGGGTAAGAATCCTTACCCTTTATTTTTCTTTCTCTCTCCTATATATATATTTTTTGGTTAGAGGCTAACTTATTGGAGTTCCAGGTTAGAGCTGCGAGATATGCCGACATGCGGCATATGATGTGCAGCATGGACGAGGCCATCATCTCGAGGGTTGAGATGACCCAGTACTTGGTAAGGCTTCAGATGGGTTCCTTTTACCCCCCCCCCCCTTTTCTTTTTATTATTTTATTACTTGGCTCAAAGTTTCTTTTTCTTACACAGAGGGACCAGGCTGAGAGGTATCGGGTCGAGTCTGAGAGATATCAGGCGGACCTAGTGGAGGCTAGACTAGAGATAGAGACCCTTCGGTTGTAGGGGAGTGGATCTGGGAGCGGTCGAGTACACAATAGTCTCTCAGTTGATGACTTAGACCTATGACTCCCCTTCCCCTGTTCATTATTTTGTAAAAAAATAGATTGTTCATCATCATTTTTTTTTGTATTTAATATTTTTATGTACATTCTTTTCTTTGTTCTTTTTTTTTTCTTTCTTTTTGCATATTGTTAGATGAACAAACATGGACGTAAATAAAAATTTCCTTCTTCCTTTATGGAGGCACAATTCCCAGAACCGATACATTTTTCTTTTGAAACTTTGGTTACATGGAAAAGGGAAGCAAAAAGGGCAGAATGTTAAACTGTCATCACTTGTTTACAACATAATTCTGCCATAATTTGGATAAAAGGGTCACCAACTCTTCGGTCAGAATCTCTGGAGCCTTGAAGTTCTTCAGCTTAATTTGCTCTTGTCTTTGAGATATTAGAGAAGGTATATAGAAGCAGGTATCGGTTAAACCCATCAGTCTCAGGTAGTTACACCCTTGTGTTTCTGGTGCCTTCAACTTTTCCTTCATCCAATTGCAGCCCCACTGGATTTCTTGAGTAGTTCTTTTTCCCAAATAATCCTCTGTCTCAGATTTCATAAAATCCTGGTGTTTCTCTCTTTGTCTAGTAATGTATGGATTGAAGGTGATTACATGGAATAGGTTGTACCAGTCATAATTTTTTCAATAACCACATTTGGAATATTGTTGGAGACCCATAAAAGAAATCTATCCCAGATTTCTGGGAATGACACATGGCGTCCAAACCCTTGAAAGTTTATGCCAAGATTGTGGGAACAATGTCACATCCTTCTTCAATCTGTTCCACCACCTTCGCTATCATGGGAAGCATGCCTTTCCCTGGAGCTCTCAAGAGATACCTTCTGATCATGTAAAAGAGATAAGCCCTCTTCCTGCTTTGGACTCGAGATTCTTCTTCCAACTTGCTGTTGGCAAAGGTCTTGATCACTTTCATTGCATCCACCTTGTCATAATCGAGAAATTGCTTAATTTCCTTCTTGCTTAATCCGAAGAAACTTTCTAATTCTCCGTAGGGTTGGCCTTTCTACACTGTAGGATGAAACAATCTTCCCTATGGAGGTGATAACATGCACGCCCGGAATTCTTCAATGGTTGGGGCTATCTTGACTTCTCCAAAGTGAAATACATGCAGTTGAGGGTTTCAACATCTCGATGCTTTCTGGATTAAATTATGGTGAAGTTTGAAACACTAGATTCGGCCTAAGATAGGTAACTTGACGTCCTCTAGCAATGTAGGGCCATCCATATGCATATGGAGAGTCCATTGGCGCAACTGTTCGTCTAACCCTTTTTTCTTTGGCTCCCTCATGATACCTGCATTGAAGATTCCATTAGTAACTTGGACAATGGTTAGTCTTTCAGTCGGTAACCGACTCTTAGTAACTCTGAATGAACCCTAGGTAGAATACATGGATAGGACTTCGAAGGCTAATTGGCAGAATTTACCATTTTTGTAAGGGAAATGCCGGTTGGCAGAGTTACGAAACAAACTGATACTATGCCCTTTATTATTTTTTTTTTAGACTGCACTTGGGCATGCCAAGTTGCCTATGTATCCCTTGAAAGGAATCAAGTTGAACTTAGTTCAAGGTGATCCAAGGTTCAGACAAAATATTTCTTTAATTGATACATATTGACCAATCCCCAGAGATCTTCTTCATCTACATCCATGAGATGGACTGCACTACCTGGTAAGATTGCCTTCACCTTGTATGGGCCACTTCAATTAGGTCAGAACTTTCCTCATGGATCATGAATCAGAGCCCTCTGCTCCCTTAGCACTAAATGCCCTACATCAATGCTCCGAGGTTGCACTCCTCTATTGAATGCTTTGCCCATCCTTTCCTAATATTTCTTGAGATTGTCCATGGCTTTCATCCTCCTCTCATCCAAAAGGTTAATTTCTTCATATTAGGCTCTCATCCATTCTCCTTCAGGAAGTTGATTGTCGAACAGTACTCGGAGAGAAGGCACTTGTATTTCTATAGGTAAAACTGCCTCTACTCCATAGACTAGGGAATATGGGGTTGCCCCAGTCTAAGTCCAGATGGATGTCCGATATGCCCATAAGGCTAATGGGAGCTTCTCTGCCCAATCCTTATGTGTGTTGTCCATCTTCTGCAATATGACTTTTATATTCTTATTGGCAGCCTCCACTGCACCATTGGTTTGTGGTCTGTATGTCATCGACCTATGCCTTTTTATACCAAATTTAGTGCAAAGTTCTTCAGCCTTTCCTTGGAAGTGTTTTCCTTGAGCTTGCTCATCATCTACACATAACAATTGAATGCCATCATAAGATCTTTTGTATAGCAGGTTTTTCTAAAGGATGAACTGCATGGCATATTTTCTCAATCGTTTCTTTTCTCTTGTTGTAAAATATTCAGGATATTTCCTTTCTTTGATGTAGTCAACCATAGGTGCGAACCAGGCCCTTCCGTCTGCTGTCAACAGGTTTATAGGTTCTCAATATGCTAGACCAGTCCTTCTTTCAACCAAAAAGGGTCAGATTTTGGCTTGGGAATCATATTCTACCATGGAGGCCAAAGTAGCCAGAGCCTCTGCAAATCTATTATTATCCCTTGGTAGATATTCAAAAGAGATTTCCTTAAAACACCTGATCATCTGTTCCAGATATTCTTGATAGGGCTTCATTTGTCGTCTCTCATTTTCCATTTTCCTTGAGTCTGACAAATCACCACCGATGAGTCTCCAAATACTTTGCCTCTTTCTGCAGCTACAGATAGAGCCATTTCCAAACCGATGGCGCACGCCTAGTATTCTACAATATTATTGGTGCAACTGAATTCTAGATGGAAAGTCATGGGTAAATGTGACCCATCGGGAGTTACTAGCAACATGCCTGCTCCAAATCCCTTCTGGTTTGCAGCTCCATCAAAGTATAACTGCCATCCTTCTTCTTGACTTTCTCCGACAATACAAAACTATTTATTGGGAAACGAATCTTCCACTGGCTGTGAATCCAATGCCGTTGGATGTGCAGCCAAGTGATCTGATATTGCTCACCCCTTTATGGATTTTTTATTGACATAGGTTATGTCAAACTCTGATAATAGCAACAACCACCTGGCCATTCTTCCAATCAGGGCTGGTTTCTCAAAAAGGTACTTGATTGGGTCCATTAGTGAGATAATCCAAACTGGGTGTGAAACCATGTGATGCCTCAATCTTTTAGTTACCCAGACTAAAGATGTGCAAGTCTTTTCTAAAGGAGTAAAGCGAGTTTCATACTCTAGCAATTTCCTGCTTAAGTAGTAAATCGCATGCTCTTCTCCATTCTTTAGATCGAGTTACCCTATCATTGATCCCATGGATATTTCTTCCATTGACAAGTATAGCAACAAGGGTTTCCCCCAGGACTGGTGGCACATAGATAGGTGGATGCACCAGATATTCTTTGATTTTCATGAATGCGTCCTAACATTTTCCATTCCATTCCTTTGGTTCTTCTTTTCTTAAGAGCTTGAAGATAGGTTCGCGTATCGTGGTCAATCAAGATATGAACCTACTTATGTATTGAATACGACCCAGGAATCTACGGACTTCTTTCTCCGTCCTTGGTGGTGGCATTTCTATGATGGCTTTTATCTTTTCGGGATCTACTTCTACCCCTCTCTCACTGATGAGAAATCCTAACAATTTGCCCGTCGTGGCCCCAAATACCCATTATTGTGGATTCAGCCTGAGGTTGTATTCCTTTATTCTTTCAAAATATTTCTTCAATGCTACAAAATGCCCTTATCGATCCATTGATTTTACTATCATGCCATCGATATATACTTTAACCTCCTTGTGTATTATGTCATGCAATATGGCTGTAGCTGCTCTCTGGTATGTTAAACCTGCATTCTTCAAACTAAAAGGCATTACCTTATAGCAAAATGTCCCCCATGGTGTAGTAAACGCAGTCTTCTCTCGATCCTTGGGACACATGCTAATCTGATTGTAGCCCAAAAAACCATCCATGAATGATAGTAGCACATGCCTAGCAGTGTTGTCGACCAGTATGTCAATGTGGGGTAGTGGAAAATCATCCTTGGGGCTAACCTTATTCAGATCGCAAAAATCCACACACATTCGAGCTTTCCCATCCTTCTTGGGAACTGGGACGATATTTGACAACCATTGAGGATATTGGGTTACTTGAAGGAAACCTGCATTCAATTGTTTAATGATTTCTTCCCTGATCTTTTCACTCCACTCTGGTCGCATTCGTCTTGGCTTTTGCTTGATGGGGTAGGCATCCGGATATGTCGGTAGCCTATGTTGCACGATTTTAGGATCAATGCCAGGCATATCCTCATAGGACCATGCAAATACTTATTCGAATTCCTTAAGGAGAGAGGTCATTTGATGGATCTCTTCATGGTTGAGAGATGAACCAATCTTGATCAGTTCCCAAATTTATGAAACGGGTATCCTCTCGGACGGGTTGGGCTCTTCTTTGCTCTAATTTCTCTAAAAGATGTTGATACTTAATGCCATCATCATCATCAGAAGAATAAGAGGAAGAAGAAGAAGAAACATACTCAGAATTAATGATTTCATTCATGATAAAAGGAGTACAAACAGACTCGACAGACTAGAAGTTACCAACTTCCTTTTGGAAAGTACATGCAGACTCAAACTGGATTACACTAGAGCTAGCTACGACTTCAAACTCTATGACATGGAAATCTTCCACAACCCTTGCCCAGTTTCCTATGTACCCTTGAAGAGGCTGTATCAGGAGTTGAGGTGCTGGCCCTTCCTTTCCTTCAGTGATCATTTCTATTTCAAACATTTCATCAATCCCTTGATCATCCTATTCTTTGTTTACCTTGACTTGTTCCAACTCCATGGTTACCCAGTCTACTTCATCTTTGAAGAATATCTCAAATCCAGGCAGGAAGCTGTTTATCTCTGGGTTGAACCAAGGCTCAATGTTTTCGCAATATGGGAAGCTTTCCCCTTCCTACACAAAGTAACCATTCACAAGTCTTGAAGTAAGGGGTGACCTCAATCTTCTGACTCTTTGCTTCTTTGACATTGCTCCTCTACCCTGTCACGGTCTTTCTTCTCATCGGGGTGAAACCTAGGCCATGACGATTAGTGTTGGCTAATATCTCAGGGAAGTTTGGTGTTCCTTGCTGGTTCTTTCCCAATCCCAAGCCTGGGAAGTACTTCATCTTCCTCATCATCCTCAACGAAGCCTTGCTCCACCTAGCGGGAAATTTATCCGAGATGGATTCTTTTCCTTTGGAAGGGGTTACACGGATATTTCCGATTTCAAACCCTCCTAACTGTACTTTTGATGGGGGTCAAACCTCCACTTCTATGTTTGCAAGTGTATAAACCATTTCTGGGTCTCCGAAAATGGTGATCACCTTTTTCTCATGAATGAACTTCAACTTTTGGTGAAGGCTGGCTGCGAGAACGCCTGTAGAATGTAGCCATGCCCTTCCTAACAACATGTTGAAAAAAGCCTAAATATCAATGACTTGACAGTCAACGGTGAACCAGACCAGCCCTACCTTGATACCCATGGTAAAGATCCCGATTACTTCCCACCTAGTATTGTCATACGCCCTGATGGTCTGGCTTGAAGGATTCATCTTATCAAAAGGCAAACCCATGCACTTTGTAGCTTTCAATGGCATGACATTGAGGGTGGAACCATTATCAATCAACACTTGAGGGACTTGATTTTTGTTGTATTCTACAGTGATGTAGAGTACTCTGTTATGTTCCTTCCCTTCAGGCGATAAATCCTCATCCGAGAAGATTAGCGACTGGATTGCATATGTGGCTCCTACTATATGGGACAGCTCTTCTAGTCCCATTTCAACGGGCACTTGAAATTTGGCAAGGGCTTTCAATACTGTTTCTTGTTGAGTTGGTGAGGCCATTAATAACCCCCAAATTGAAATATTTGCCTAGGCCTACTTCAGCTGATTCAGAACTGGATTCTCGAGTTCACGATCCGGCTTCGGGTGATTAGACTGATGCTTTTCTATCATCAAACCTTTATTCTTGAAATCCTTTCTACTTCTGGTCACCATTATCTCTGATTCTTCCTTTTTTATGATCAACTCAATCGGGCAAATATCTTCCTCTTCTATATCACTGCCTGTGATAATGATGGTTCCTACAGTAGGACTCTTTTGCTTTACCTCTTGCTTCTCGATCCTGATTTCCATAATAGAGATGGATGCCCAAATCTGAATTAAGATTTTTGCTAAGGACTCTTGCTTTTTAGTGATTTGTTGCATTAGATGAAGATGTTTCAAGTTGCCTAGATTCTCAGGGACGATCTGATGTACCTAATGGAAGGTTTCTAAGGCTGCTTGATGCATTTCCCTGGCTTTGGCCAAGGATTTGTAGAGATGATTAATTCCTTCGCCTTGGAAGCTGAGATTTTTGGAGTTAAATCCCGAACATTCTTCTGGGTTAGAGGTAACTGGACAAATGTTTCCCGAGGGGTCATAGAAATGGTCTTCTTCAATCACATTATTGAGGAAGCAGTCATCATATGCTTGCATGGTACTCTTCACTGCCACGATCAGGGGAAGAGGGGGGAGTTCCACACAAATCTTGCATCAGAGCAATTGTCAATTTTACAGAGTTTTCTAGGTTACATATAGCTTGCGGCAGAACCCACTGTTCCCTGATTGGTTCGAATTGTTGGAGTTCCTCTTGATATTTTTCATCTGACACCACAATCTTCATGAGCATTCCTTGGATCTTATTGATATCCTAGTGGATTTTGATTATTCAGAATAGTAGGTCCCAAGGGGCTGGCCCACAAATATTTCTATATTTGTCAAAGGGAGTTATTGGCCGATCAGACTCCTCTTCCTCTTCTTCTTGGCTTCCTTTCATGGATTCTTCCTCCTCTTCGAATGATTTGCCTTCTCCTTTTCCTTCCTCATCATCGGGTTCCCTTGGTCCAAACTCTTCTTCACTCTCATCTTCTTCAAATGAGTCTTCTTCACTTGAACTTTCCTCGTCATCCACCTCCATGGGTCGGATGTCATTTGTGGGGTCAAGAAATGGGATCCCCTGTATTAATGTTGCTGATCCATATTTTCCACTCTTCTATTCCTGGAGGCCTTGAGTATGCTTGGGAATATGAATACAACATGAGGTCTTGGGGAGGTGTTCCAAATATGTCTTGCGCCAAAGTGTTGGCGAGCCAAGTCATGTTCCTTAGTTCATGCAGAGTTTGAAGGAGCAGATCGTCTTCATCTGGCATTTCTAACCGTTCACATCATGCTGCAAAATTACTACAGATCAGATCCAGGAATCGGGAAGTAGCCTTGTACAGGATCTCTTGGGTGTTGGTAGCGACATCCATTATGTCTGCTATTTGGTAATAGACACTCATGCTCCATCAGTTGAAATCTCTTCCAGATAAGGACCAATTTCCTCTAGGGTCTTCTGGGGACCCTATTTCTTCATCATTTCCTTCTTTATTATCGCTTTCTGAAAGGACGGGTTGGATGAGATCGGTGGGATTGATATGGTTGTCATCGGTCCCAATGCTATTTATCCATTCGATTGCCTCTATGGGGAGCTCATTCTGAGAAGGCTCTAAGAAGATTTCTTCCTCAGCGAAATTCATCCACTCATCATATACTCTAACGTATTCAAACTCTTCTTTCTCCTCTGTACTATCTTCCGTGTCTCCTCCGATCTGAATGAGGGAGACTTCTTCAAGTAAGAATTGTCCAATGGCAAGTGCTGACACAGCCTTAAGTAATTCAGGTGTCACCTTCTTTATGTCTTTGTCACTTTCCTCACTATTATCGAAAGACTTCTACTTTGGTGCCGAATGATCAACTTCAAGAGCTGTGAATCCATACTTCCATAAAGGTACACCTGGCTCGATGTTGTCCAAACCCTTTTTCAAGAAATGTAACTTTTGGAGCCGCCTATTAGATGTCATGCCTCTCCCCTAGTCACATAATTATCCTCCTCGGATGCTACCATTGCAGTTTGGTCTGGCACAATGAACACAAATTTGCATTCGTTGGGCCCTTTTCCTTCAAGATTTCTTACTCCTTGACAAATACCGTTCTTCTTCTTAAAAATGCCTCCTCATTTCCTGGGGTTGGGTCAAAGTGGTGGGATCCAGTGAAAGTCCTTCGTCTTGAATCATGTTTACCGAGCCTATCGACGATTCTGGAGAGTAAGATCCCTTCAGTAAAGGTTGTGGTGCTTTCTTTAATGAAAGAAGAGGTTCTGCTTGTCTGCTGTCTGGAGAGCTTAGGTGATAAAAGGGGGAGTCAGGTCGGTTCACTTCTTGAGAGAGCTTGAGAGACCTCTTGCCCAATCTGATGCTCTTTCTTTCCTTTCTTTGACGCAAAAAGGGCCATGTAAACGTGTGCATCCATCAACTTCCTGTAACATATTCACCCCATGAGCCGGTAATGGATTTACAGTCACGTACACCTATTACCTTGTTTGGAGCTCAATTTTCCCAGCATCTATCATGTCCTAGATAGCATGCTTGAGATGTATACACTTGTCTGTTTGATGCCCCTTTTGGTCATGATAGTGACAGTACAGATTAGGCTTATACCATGTTGGTAGATTAGCCATGTCTACATGTCAAGGTGGGATAATGTTGATCATTCCTTCCCTTTTAAGCTTGGTGAATAGCACAGTCGGTGTCATCCCCCCAAAATTGAAAACCTTTTTAGGAGGTTTTGGTTCTACCTGAATCACAAGTGGTGGGGCAGTTACAGAAACCATTTGTACTTCTGCCGCTTGGCAACTGGGTCCTGCTGTGTTTACCCCTTTTGGTTTCGAAACCTTCCTCCCAAAGTAAGACCCGTTCGTCTCCTTGGTTACCCCTTGTACTTGCTTTTCTTTGAAGATCTTATCTTCAATCTTCTTTCCGATGGTCATGAGGGCATCAAAAGTTTTGATATGCTGATAATATAACTTATCATGATACTCCCCATACAAATTCTCGAGCAGAATCTCCACCTGGTCTTCTTCAGTAGGACGGTTCCACAACTTTGCTGCCTTTTCTCAAAATCTCGTGATGAGGTTTGAGAATTCCTCACTTGACTCTTGCCTCAGGGTTTCCAGCACTCTTCTGGTAATGTCCATCCCAGTATTGTAAGAGTACTGCTTAGTAAAAGCTGTCATCATAGAGGACCATTTTTTAGTCTGAGTTTGATCTAACTGAGTTAACCATCTCAGAGCAGATCCGGCCAAAGAATAAAGAAAAGACTATCCCATCTGGTTTTCTGTAAGATCCCAAGATTTTGCTACCGTAGCAAAAATCTTGAGATGGGCTTTCGGATCTCCTGAACCATCAAACTTGTCTAGCTTCCACTTAAAGTCATCGGGTATTCTTCCTTCGGGGAAGAAAACCAGCTCCTCTTCGACTTTCTCTTTACCGTTGTCTTTGACTGCAACCTCCAGTTTCTCAAACTTTTCTCTCATCTTCTTCTCCCTCTTAGTTTTGGGAGGGTCGGGTGATGAACTTGCCACAATGTCCTCTCCTTCCTCTATTATTATTGTGACTGATGCCTTGGGATTTGTTGGAGTAACCTTCCTTACTTCCTGTTCTGTACACCAGTGTTGAGTCCCCTTTGGAGATTACCTAGACTGCTTGCAACACCTGGGTCATGACCTGCCTCATTTCTGCCACATCTACTTGCAATTACTTTACTTGCTGCTCCAAATGACTTTCAAAGTGGTGATCGTCGGTAGGGTCCATGCTACTCCCAAGTGATAACTCGGTCGAAGAATCAGATGAGGGGGAAGGCGATGGAAGGTCTGAAAGGAAAGACTGATTGATATGAATTAATTTCCCATCATTTTTGGTCCACACAGGTAGGGAAAACTTTCTCGGATATGGAATCATGCCTCTACATAAGAAGGAAGGTGGAAAACCATTCAGACGCATAGAAGAGACGAAACAAAAGAGTTTTATGGGTCAAACAAACAAACTTTAGCTAGGCCTTTGCTCGTGGTTATTGATCACCTTATACTTAGGTAACTGAGAATGCGATCACAATCCTTTCCAACAATGATCAGGAAATTCTCCCCCTTTTTATTTTGGAAAGGGTCTGACAACATGCCTCGGATGTCATCATGGTTCGATGTTTCTCGAACCAAGAATGACTTGCCAGGCGGATACACAAAAGAGAAAGCCCAATTCAAGATTCTACCTGATATCTCCTGAGATAACACAAGATGAACACTTTCTCGAGGGACAAGTAGGATTCCAGTTTAGGGGAACATACTTCCCCAATTTCTTTTTTATTTTTGAGGGACTAATTGCAGCACAGCGGCGTTCTTACTTTGGTTAGCATCTTATGTTAGAACAAGATCAACCATTGACGACTCTTGAATTGGGCCTTGAACATGCTAATTGAAAATTAGTTTGTGTGGCATTCCTATCATATTTGGTCTATTTTCCTACATGATGCATGACATAGGTGGGCTTATAGGACAGAAAAGGTCACTCTTGATAGAATCGATATACCTGTCGCTTATGCAAGCCATGGGTATGTGATTCTTTTAATATACCTGGAGAGTAGATCACACGATCCCAGAACAACCATGCTAGTGCCTTTTTTGAGTGCTTGAAGCACCCCACAACACGCTAGTGGTCATCCTCGTCAATAATAACTAATCTCGTAAAGTATGAATCAAGAGTTGTAGCTTCGCCATGAATTACCCATGACTACACATGGGGTCCAACGACTAACTACATGGCTAATGCGTTCCCATTCTCTGTGTGTGTGCATGAAAGTGGTGTAAGAAGCGATTATCATTGAATCTCAGAGTACTTAGAATGGCATAACTCACCTCCCCGGGGGTAGAGGTATGACAAGGAGTACCCTCACCATTTGATTTCACTTCAAATACTATGCATGATGCGATTATTACAATTCAGAAGTCAGCCATACGCGTTTTCACACAGAAACGGAGAGAATATTCTTGCATTTATTGGTTGCATCTATTTTTGAAAGCTTGACCACGAATGGGCATTTTACTGCCCAAACAATGTCCCCAGCGGAGTCGCCACTGTAAGTACCGCGGCCCTCGGGAGTCGAGGTTCCATTTTCGCCTAGAGGCTACAGGGATTGGTATCCAATTGTTGATTGACAGCTTGTTGTGGGGATGGGGGTCATGCTTCATAGGGATGGAGTTACCACGTAGGATTAGGGCCTAGGACTTGATTGGGTTGCCCTATCCCTCGGGAATTGACATAGGTTACAAGATTTCATATGGTCTTGTCAGAGATCGGGTAAGGGGTCAGGTTACAAGTATGGGAAGGTGCTAGGCACCCATCTTGTCCGATTGAATCAGTCTTTCTATTCTGGGTGCTGAATGTCGAATATTCTCTCCTTGTAAAGTATGCTTAAAATGGTCATACTAGATGCATTCTATTTACAATATATACACTTAAACAGGAAAACAAAAAAGATTACATTGTAACGACGAAAGATATAATGATTGCACCTTCACACAAAAATTCCTTGAATATCAGAGGTCCCTTGGCTCAGGTGGAGACGGATGGGCGTATCACCGCCAGTTCTTCGGACAGAGTCCCGGCTTGATGAAGATGTTCCTTGTTATCTGTATACTAACAGAGTAACGGCTATGAAAAGAGATTTTTGTTACTCGTATGCGAACGGAGTAACGGCTAGGTTGGGAGGGAAGCACTCATCACTCAAGTGGGATAATCGAAGAATCTATCCATTTACTGCAATAAACTACTCACCATGACTCAAAAAGGGCCGAAAGGGGGGAAAAAGGGTTGGACAATCGATTTAGAGGGTCTCCCTTGCCTTCTACTCCATGAAAATAGAGGTAGGGGGCCCTCCTATTTATAGGAGTGCCCCACAGATCTCGGCACCGTAGAAGATTTTTCCACGGCACCGTGGATGACGTTACCCGGGTGATGTTTATCCTTTTCCACGGTGTTGTGGTAAATTACCATGATGTCGTGGACTACCTTTCATGATGCCATGGTGAATTACCACGGTGCTGTGCTCCATGGGCTTTCCTGGGCTAGTTTGGGCTTTTCTTAGGGCTTGGGGTATGGGCACAATGTTTTCCATTTGTATCTTGTTTTCGTCATTGCCAAGGGCGGTGGCAAAATTTTAGTGTCTACAGTAAGGTAGATGGTTCAATTGACAAGTATAAAGCACGCATTGTGGCGAAGGGATATACCCAAAGAGAGGGTGCAGACTACGATGAGACGTTCTCCCCTGTGGTGAGAATGACATCTATACGCCTCATTCTAGCCATTGTCGCAAAGTTGGATTTGGAACTCTACTAAATGCACGTTAAAACTGCTTTTCTCAATGGAGAACTGGATGAGGAGATCTTTATGGCTCAACCCGTGCATTTTAAGGAGGGACAAGAGCACAAAATATGCCATCTCAAACATTCCATCTGTGGCCTTAAGCAATCGTCCAGGCAGTGGTACATTAGATTTTATCATGCCATTACCTCTATAGGTTTTAATATGATTGAAGAGGACCATTACGTGTATGTTAAACAGTCCAAGGTAGGATTCTTTATCTTATCCTTATATGTTGATGACATCTTGTTGACTGGGAATGACATTGAATTGATTGTCGCCACTAAAGAGTGGTTGTCCTCTACTTTTGAGATGAAGGACATGGGTCAGGCCAACTTTGTGTTGGGTGTGAAGATTGTGAGGGATTGCACTAGGAGACTTCTTAGTTTGTCTCAAGTGACTTACATAAAGAAAGTCCTAAAGCGATTCTATATGAACAACTCAAAATCCAAAGACACTCCAATGGACTAGGCATACACTTTAAGCCTAGATCAGTGCCCTAAGACTGATGAAGAGAGAAACCAAATGTATAAAATACCCTATGTGGCAGCAGTAGTTAGTCTGATGTATGCGATGATGTGCACGCATCCAGATATATGCTTTGTTGTTGGCATGGTTAGTCGTTACTAGAGCAACCCAGGACCAGTTCATTGGCAGGCAGTAAAGAGAATCCTTTGATACCTACGTGGAACTACAGACCTCTCGCTCACCTTCAATGGTTCAGACTTGAGACTGAGAGGCTATAGTGATGCTGATTGGGCTAGTGATAGAGACGAGCGCAAATCCACTTTAGGGTATGTATTTGTCCTAGGAGGCAGAGCTGTTACTTGGAGTAGTAAGAAATAGACCTGCATCGCCCTATCCATGATGGAGTTGGAGTCCATCACATGTTCGGCAGTAGTTCAGGAGGCCGTTTGGCTCAGAAGGTTCTTGCATAGACTTAGTGTTTCTACTCACTCAGACGACGCTGTGCTTATACATTATGACAGCACGACAGCACTTGCATTTGTGAAGGACCCCAAGTTTTATGGTAGAGCCAAGCACATTGATATACGGTATCACTACATTCGAGATATGATCATGCAAGGTGAAGTTGTTCTGCAGCATATCTCCACTGGTAATATGTTGGCTAAGCCTTTGACAAAGCCCATTGCTAGAAATGTTTTCCTAGTTTATGTTAGAAGCCTGGGACTCAACGGATTTGATGCATTTTTTTTAGGAACACTTTTGTGGATGGACATTTATTTGTATTCCTCTTACATTTATTAATGAGAATATTTGTTTGAGCAATGTTGTGTGTATACATTCATTATTGTAAAGATGTCACCAAACATTGAGTTGACACACTCACACGGGTGACTCGCCTTGGCGCTTGTAGATAGCGAACAAGATGAGCCTATAAGCATTTGTGCTTTAAGGCACCTTAGTTAGAGCTAAGATGAGACCTTATCTGGTCCAACTTAGAAGATACCACACTTCTATATAGCCTGTGGAAAGCCGAATGTAAGGTTTCAAGGACGAAAGAGGGCGACTGCGCTAGAACCTCAGGTTAGGCGTTTGAAGTAGAGACTAGACTAAGATCCATATGGCATTTATATTTTCGTAAGTGACATGCCCACCTCAGTCGGAGTTGTACCATAGCATGCATATCATACTGCATGTGCTTATACCAACCGAATGTGAGAATGACTGAATGGATCCCTGCTTCATCACTGTGTAAGCCATATGGATTATATTAATCCCACAATACCCTTATCACCTGAGACAATAACATGAAGAGGACATCCAATAATGCTACTTTGAAGTTCTCCTTAGGATCATGGATGATGCGGTCCAGTGGGAAACGATTGGGAAAGCTATTGGAGATAATTAGATTGACATGAGGGGCTCAGGCAAAATCATCTGACATTACACCTTTGTTTTGTGACTCAGTGCTCAAGTGACTTATCATATTTATGATCAACGTAGTCATGAGTGCATTACATACAAAGGGTTAGCACTGCTCATCATGAGGGATAGAGAGTGCTAGATCTGGTGTAATTGGATTGTTTGGGGTATTTTGAGATTGTTTGTGAGTGATGTACTATGTTGATTAGATGGATGCTTGATATAGTACTCCTACCCTGTATTATCTCAATAGGTTGCATGCCCCATTTCCTATATGAAGAGTTACACAATTGAGAGAGACTTGGATGCATAGTTAAACTAATGCGCCCTATGTGGGCGAGTGGGAGATGTAAACCGAACATGGGCTAGGCCCGGTCCAAGCCGCCCACAAAGGGCAGGCCGGACCTGACCCGACCCGACCCGCTTGGCGTGGAGAGAACCAGTCACTTAAGTGGCTGGGTCTCTTCCCCACTCTTTGGTCGATTCCCGATGGGAGTCTAAATAGGGGCAGGGGTCTTAGGGTTTTGGCTTTAAATAGAAAGCCTGTAACCCTAAGACCACATCATCTGAGAAACCAAATTCTCCCTCTCTCCATTGTTTTGTGTTCTCTTTGGGATTCCATCTCTTTCCAGGGATTTGTGGTGTGGAGTTCTCTGTGGAGAAATCTTTCGAGATATTCGAAGATCGTGAAGGAGATCGTTCGAGTTCATGAAGCTTGTAACCAAACCTGCACGAGATCCTCTTCCGCTGCATTCCCATCTCCGTTCAGGTAACACCCTAACGGGTGATAATTTATTTACAGTTTCTAAAGGAATTAATTTTTTTTTTTTTTGATTTCTAATACAGCCAAGTATTTGGAAAAAGACAATAATTTGTAGTCATTGGTTCCCTTATATCTTCATTTGCATGCGGATCTATATTTATGGAATCAACTGCCATAAAAATAGAATTTCTTATCAACAATAAGAAAGACCTAGCAAATGGAGGCAACAAGCGAGAAAGCCCCACTAGGTTTTCTCACTTTTTATCGTAGTTTGCTACCTAAGTTTGCTGCTTTAGACCAAAGAGAGTTTTCTTGAGTGTGTAATCTTCACACTATAAATATTAGGGAAAATGAATGCTACTTGATTGCGTGCAGCATGTGCTCAAACATAGCCCCCTAAAATGACCATCTCACCCCTTTATAAAATAAAAATCCCCCCTCATTGATGCCCATGTGTTCCTTCATTGGCCACTGTGTTGGTGCAGGAGCCATATGACCGGTTAGCATTCTTTTTCCCAATATGTTATATAAGTAGCCCTAGTACAATTATACCATCAAACACCAGGTGTTGTTTGCCAGTATAACCGCCCTTTGGCTGTAGAGAGGGTTGAAGTTCACTTAGAGATCGCGAGCTGAAAATGAATGATGCTAATGCAAGTGGTGGTTGCAAGAATAATAGTAGGTGGTAGATGGAACAATAGTACTAATGTGAATTCTTTAATAGGAGGTACAAGCTCAGATAATTTATAGATTAAGTACTAAATAATTAGTATCCTTGGTCGTGTGACCCTTGCACCAACACGGGGCCAATGAGAGAGCGTGCAAAAACATCAACATGGATGGGATTTTTTATTTCATGGGGTGAGAATTAATTTTGTGTGCTCCTATATCTAGGTGTAGGAGCCATGCGATTAGGTATCATTCTTTCCCCCCTTGTGATTATTATACAGCTTTTAAAATATATTGATCTTTCCCCCTAGTGATTATTATACAACTTTTTAAATATATTTTCCTATGTTAATCATAGGGTCCATATTTTTCATGGTGAAGAGATTCTCCCTTCACCCATGGTGAAGAGAAGTGGAGTCCTTGTCTCTAACAGAACTTATTACTTTTTTTTTGTTTGGTCAATCAAATGAATCAAGCAATATTATTGAAAGTAAGAAAAGTACGACCTCCTTCCAGATAAAAGATAAGGATTTAAACAATGAACTTAGGGGCCTGACCCCACCAAACTTTAGACAGACATAGGGGAGAAGCACCCTTAGCAAGAATGTGGGCCTCCTTATTAAAGCTCCTAGAAATGTAACGAAAACCTATGCTATCAAAACAACAAAGACATAAAATGTCGGATACAAGTACATCAACAGGCCCAGTCTGAAGAAGAAGAGGACTTATTTAAACTAGCAACTAAGCCCTTAGCATCAGAAAATACTACAATTTTTCTTAACCCCAAACTCCGAGCTAGCAAAAGCCCATCACGAAGGATCAGGATCGTCTACGGCCTGCTGCCCGTAGCAGCCATAGCAGCGCACTAATGAGGCACAACGCAATGACCGCCTTACCCCTGCTCGGGCAAGGCGCTTGGGCAGGGGTAAGGCGATCATTGCACCACACCTCATTAGGGCGCTGCTATGGCTGCTACGGGAAGGCAGGCCGTAGACAATCTGAATTCCATCATGAACAGCTTCAGCCTCCATGGACATTGCATTTGGCCGCTATAAAGCTATTCTGGAAATCTCAGCTCTAACGATAATACCCCGGCCACCAGAATAACTATTAGCTCCCCCGGTACCATCAGTATGAATGACTTACGTATTATTAGGCCAAATAGGGTAGGAAAGAGAAGTAGCAGTTGGATTATCAGGATACTTACCATCCGACCCTCTACAACTGCATTACTAAACCCCTGTAAAGTTGTGGACAAAGAGAGATCAGTATGTGCAAAAACAAAATGATTCCTAGAGTTCCAAATGTGCCAAATTAAAGTGATCCATTGGAGGAATGCATCCTTTAGATTAGGATATTGAGGTGTTGCTTTGAGGATTTGAGTGAGAAAATCACAAAACTAATTACAGTTGGATCCTATAGGATCAAACCTGAAAAGAGAATCTCTCCAAACAGATGAAGCAAAATCACAAGTAAACAGAGTATGCACAACCCTTTCTTCTGCCGATAAGCAAATGGGGCAAAGAAGATCTGTGGCCAATTTCCTAGAAAATGGGGCATGTTTGACTGCTAGTCTGCCTGAACAGCACCTCCACACAAAATGTTTTAATTTGGGAGACACCTTAAGGTAATCTTGCATATAGGGTTCCTTACAGAATTAGCTATCTGAATACTCGATTCATGATGATATTTAAAAGCCAAATGGTATGTTATTTTAACAGAGAACTTACCATCAGTTGAAGGACGCTACATCCATGTGTCAGAAAAATTGTAAAAGCAAAGAGGGATACTCATAATAGCCGTAGCATCATTTGCAGAAAAAATGGATATAATTAAATCAGTTTTCCAGTAACAAAAAGTGGGAGCAATTAGATCAGAAACTTTGTAGTTCTATTGGGACAGGGGCTCGAAGCTTTCCCCTCAAGGAGAGAGGGAACCCAAGGGTCCTTAAAAGCATCAATAGAAGCACCATTACCAACCCTCCAGCATAGCCCCGTTTGTTGGATATGTGTGTCCATCAAACCCGATTCGGTCCGATTAAACCTGGTTTACCTTTGTATTGAACTTTTATACATTTTAGTTTAATATTATCACATGCGATATAAACTTTTTGAGCATTATGTGTCCATAAGTTATACTTAAAATGGTAGTCACGACTAGGGTTTGGGCTTGGCACCCTTATCATATGGTCGTCGCATTGGGTATGCCTAGACATGTGATGTCAGGGTATGAATGCGAGTACTCACATGTTGATGTGTGTATTGGCAAATAATCTACTTTGTCGATTCCCTCATGTATTACTGCCAGATGTAGGAAGGGATAGACATGTGTCACCGACACCCTTTTGCCTGAGGGAACCCTGTCACTGCAAAGTGTGACCGCATTCTTTAATTCATCCATGACTGAGACTCAAGCGAGTCAAAGCCGGTGTTCTGGGAATGCGTGATCGCTTTGTGAGTGAAGGAGTTACTCAACATGGTTACCACTGCCCGATTGGGGAACACCAAGATAGAGATTGTTTGTGTATGGTCGGATCGGAATCTGGATCCAGTGTCGTTTTGGAAATGGTTTTGCAAAATTTATTTTACATAAAATGATACATTATTTATAGTTATTTTAAATAAAGTGTTTAATCGAGTTTTGCGGGACCCGATCAGATGCACAGACTCGCTTATATGGAATGCACTATGGATTGGGGTTTGGCAGTACATGTGTACATGCCCTAGATTCCATAATGATGGTGTTGATTAGTGGGGGGGGCTGTATATGATAAATTATTATCATATAGGGAGTTATTTGGAATTTACTAATTTAATTGGCTCTTTATTTAATTAATGGATTTGGTGCTAATTGTAATTATCCATTAATAATTAAATAAAGAATCTAATTAATACTTTCCCTATTAGATTATGCTTCTTCACCTGTGTAGCACTTTGAGTTTAAACAGAACTGCCAAACAAAGAGAGAGAGAGTCAGACTCTCACAAGGGTTCTATTAAATCCTACTAGGATTTAATTAAATCCTACTAGAATTTAATTAAATCCAAATAATATATATAGGGGACCAAAACGTAGAAGGGAAAAAAACTCTCCACATTTTTGAGCAGATACTCTCTCTCCTACGTTTTTTATTTCTCTCTCTCCCTCTTGTGATCTCTCTTCTTCTTCTTGCTTCTCTCATCTATGTTTGAGAGTTAGGGTTTGAGAAACCCTAGATCTGTGCTGAAGAGTTCGAGAGCATCTGGGATTGACTTGAAGAGCCTTGGTAGCACCATTGGAGGTTCAGATCTATTTGCTTGGAGCGCTCACTGGAGGAAGAACCACTGTCTTTTGGAGGAGCAACACTTGAGGCGCACCAGGTTAGCAGTTCTTTATTAATTCCTTCAGTTTATTGACTATTAATATTTATGGGATGCGAAAGAAACTCGAATCGATTAATTTCCGCTGCGCATTCGAGTATCGGATGGATCCCTCTTGCCATGTGATGGACTAGAGATGAATTTCTCCATCCCTATTGTGATAATTAATTTAATGGGACGCAATAGGGAAGGAGAAACCCTAATAGGGATGCACCAAGGTTCCCATGGGCGACCATGGGAAATCCTAAAATTTAATGGGGCACCCATGGGATAACCCAAGACGTGCAAAACCCTAATTTTTCTGTATATTGGTTTCCCTAGGGAACCATGGTTTGATCCCTGGACTGTAGTTTGGCCTACAGTTTGGTATCGGAGCCACCTTTTCCACCCATAAATATTGAATAATTAATGATTAATATGATTGTCATGAGTGGGATGCAAGTTGCACATGGGAAGTTAAAATTATGGTTGTTGAAACAACCTTCCCATGTGCATATGGGTAGTTACAAGGTTGTTAGTGTAACAACCTACCCATGTGATGATGGATTTGGTTGCAATTTGTTATTTTCAATTATTGAAACATGTATCCATGTGCATTGTGATTATTAATTTTTAATTAAATTTTTTTTTAATCATGATTGTATGTGGGGGGTGGGGGGGAGCGCATGCTGCCAACCTTCTACGTACGCCCCTCCCCCTTTTTCCCTGACCATTTACGTATTTTTTTTGGGCTGTTGCCTATGGTGCCAATCGATTCTGCCCGCGGTGCCAGTGGCTATTGCCTACGGTGCTAGTCGATTCTGCCTACGGTGCCAGTGGCTACTGCCTACAGGAAAAATAGAATTTTTGGTATTAAAGGATGAAGATGGGTGAAGGGATCCCTCCCTCCACTCACTTGCAATTAAAATATGATTTTAATTTTTGAGTTTGGATATATGTTATCACATGTGATGTGGTGATTCAATAATTGAGGAAATCCATGTTATTTTTTTATTACTTGCTTCAACAATGCCCATGCATGAGATTATATTATAATGTGATTATGGGAATGACATTCTAATAAATGGATGGATTGTTTATATATGTGATACATGGGGTTATGGGTGGATGTGATGCTTCTCTCTCTTTCTCTCTCTCCCCCTATCTTTTTTATAAACAAATGTACTCCACCTCATGGGCAGCCCAAATGGTGGGTTGGTTTCTCCATGCGGGGTTTCTTTATTATTATGGAAAGGAAAGTGTATAGAATTTTTCCTAGATTTTCATTATAATTTTAGAGGAGTTAGGACTCCCAGGGCATGTTGATGGTGATCCACATGTGGCGCTTAAAGTTTATGGAGATGCAAGTCACCTACTTTGAAGACGTGATCTGACAGAGGAAATGATCGAGGCGTGGTATCCATGGCATGGTTAATGCACCTAAGTTATTAGTTTATTTTTATTTGGGAGGATTTTTAAATTGCTTCTAAATAAAAATGTCGTCAACACATAATCACTATTAATTAATGTTGATTAATTATGAATGTTTACATCTATCCATGTATGTGAGAGTTGATGAATCCCTCCTTATTGATAATACATGTATGATATGGACTAGTCTTAACAGGTAGACATGTCCAAGGCCTCCTATTGAAGATAAATGTAGAAAGTATGTTACATGACCCCACATAAGCCGACAGGACATTGCCAGGACCTCTATCACATATTTATCTATATTTACCTCTATCAAGATATGTTAGGGTATGGATAGTGAGAGGGCACTGCGACAGTGGGCCATCTTTCATGATTCCATGATTCTAACTAATGCAATAGATAAGTACATGACTTGGGTGTATGTCAACTGACAAGATCTGGACATGACACCCAAGTGGCCGAAAATATTGGAAGCCCATGAGGCGGACAGCTTAGTCCACACTACCATGGTGTGTATAATGACTTCCGACAGGGTAAGTTATGCATGCAAGGGTTGTCAGTATCCAATTCATCTTTTGGGTTATGAGAAAAACCCAAATCATGAAAGACCATTGATGTGTGTGTGCTCAATTTATTATTTTCAATGGTTATTAATTAGCATGTGGTTATTTACTTGTGCATGTGTAGATAATTATACAATGGCTGCCGTTAATTCCAACCTGTTAGCACTCATTAGTGAATATAAACTTAATGTACAAATTATGTCGATTGGTATCAGAGCATTAAGTTGCCCCTGACTGCTGAAGGACTATACACAGTTCTAGATGAACAAGTTCCTCCTCAACCCGACCCGAACGATTTTGAGGCAAATGAAGAGATGCAGGAGTTCCTCATGAGAGATTCCAAAGCATCACTCTATATCCTAGGATCGTTAGAAAAGTCAGTTGTAGACTCGGTCAAGGATATACGCACTGTTGGGGGTAAAATGGATAAGCTTGCTGAATTGTTCAACAGACAGTTGACACATGCACATTCTGATGCGGTGAGTCAAATCCATAACTCCAAGATGTCCTAGGGGACTCCAGTGATGGATCATGTAATGAAAATGATCAATCTGTTTAAAAAATTAGAATCCATTGAGACTAATTTCATCCTGCGATACAAGACCGATGTGATCTTAGCGTCACTCACTTCTACCTACGCACCTTTTAGGATATCCTACAAGATGTCCGAGAAGGAGATGGAGCTCACTGAGCTTGCTAATGCACTGGTAGAGCCTGAAGCATCCTTGAAAAAGGACAAGGCTAAGGCCAATGCAACTGAGGCAAAGCCTTCTTCAAATAGGAAGAATAGGAAAAAGGGAAGTAAGGGTAAGACCCTGAAAACCAAGGGTGGAAAGTCTAGCAATAAAGACAAAGGCAAGTGCTTCTATTGCAAGAAGGAGGGTCACTGGAAAAAGAACTGTCGTGCTTACCTGGCGACTTTGAAAGACAAGAAGCTGGATGAAACAGAGGCTGCTAAAGAAGGTACATGTGATGTTCACGTTCTTTATGAGTCTAATTTATCTTTTGAACCGACCAATTCTTGGTTGGTGGATAGTGGTTCCACTGTTCACATTTGGATTGCTATTATGTACCCTCTTTTAAGAGGAAGATAATTTCAGTTTCAAAATTTGTTTTGGACGGATATAGTTTTTTCTTTAATTCTAAGTTAATTATTCGTTTTAATAATTCCTTTGTGGCATCCGGATATATGCAAAGTGGTTTGTATTTTCTAGATTGCCCTGTTAGAATGAATGTTGTTTCAAATGATGATTTGAAATGGAAAGCAGCTCCAGTGAACTCAACATACCTGTGGCATCTAAGATTAGGTCACATTAACTTGGACCGAATTAGTAGATTGGTGAGGGATGGTCCCTTAGAGAGTCTGAGGGTGGAACCATTCTCCACCTGTGAGTCATGCCTTCAGGACAAAATGATCAAGAAACCCTTTAGCAATAAAGGTGCTAGAGCTACAGATCTGTTGGAGTTGATACACACTGACGTGTGTGGACCCATAAACATACAAGCGAAGTATGGGTATGAGTACTTTATCACATTCACCAATGATTACTCTAAATATGGTTACATATACTTAATGCGTAGGAAATCGAAAGCCTTTGATAAATTCAAAGAATTTCAAGTCGAGGTCGAAAGATAGCTCGATAAACGCGTCAAGTCCTTATGATCAGATCATGGAGGGGAGTATCTATCGGATAAATTTAAAGATTATCTCATATCCCAAGGGATAGTTAGTCAGCTAACTAATCTGGGAACACCACAACAAAATGGTGTATCCGAACGATGCAATCGGACCCTATTGGATATGGTCCGGATGATGCTCACTTATAGTGAGCTGTCTCTTTCTTTCTGGGGGTATGTTTTAGAAACGGTAATTTACATCTTGAATAGGTTTCCATCCAAGTCTGTAGCGAAGACACCCTTTGAGTTGTGGAAAGGGCGTAAGCCCAGTATTCAACACCTTAGGGTATGGGGTTGCATAGCATATGTGCAAAAGCAATAGACAAATAAGTTGGAATCCAGGACTTCAAGATGCCATTTCATAGGCTATCCCAAAGGCATGATAGGATATTATTTCTATGACCCAGTTGACCAGAAGGTCATAGTAAGCAAACATGTCACATTTCTGGAAGAAGAAATGTTGACCAAGAGGTCCAAATCTATAGTCATTAAAGAATTATCAGATAACTCAGAAACGTCACTTCCGGAAGTGAGATCAATTGACATACCCACTGAAATACCAACACCTGAAGAACCTCAACGCAGTGGGAGGACTATTAGACCACCCACCAGGCTAACTCTTCTAACCGAAGAGGAAACTGTGGAAGAGTTCCACATGGTATCGGTTGAATCGGATGATGATCCGATGACATACTCTGAGGGTCTTAAGGATGTTGATGCCACTAAGTGGCTGGAGGCAATGCGCTCTAAGATCAATTCGATGCATTCCAACAAGCTCTGGACTCTAGTCGATCCACCAGCTGATGTTAAGCCAATTGGATGTAAATGGATCTTCAAGAGGAAGAAGGGCGCTAATGGAAAAGTCGAAAGGTTCAAAGCGAGACTGGTGGTAAAGGGCTATACCCAGAAAGAGGGTATAGACTATGAGGAAACCTTTTCACTGGTGGCGATGATGAAATCCATCAAGAATTTATTGGCAATTGCCGTACATTTTGATTTTGAGATCTGACAGATGGATGTGCAGACTGCATTTCTAAATGGATTTCTCCAAGAGAAAATCTACATGTAACAGCCAGAGGGGTTCTCTTCCTTGGAGGAAGAAAGAAAGGGTGTACAAATTGCAGAGGTCCATTTATGGACTGAAGCAGGCTTCCAGAAGTTGGAACATCAGGTTTGATCAATCAATCAAATCATTTGGTTTTGATCAAAATATGGATGAACCATGCATTTACAAGAAGATCAGTGGGAGGGCAGTATGTTTTCTTATTTTATACGTAGATGACATATTGCTGATGGGTAACGATGTAGGATTTCTTTCATCAATAAAACAGTGGTTATCCACAACGTTTTCAATGAAAGACCTTGGTGAAGCTAGTTATATCCTTGGGATTAAACTTGTAAGAGATCGCCAAAAAAGGATGCTAGGCTTGTGAAGGGCTACCTATATAGACAAAGTCCTGGCTAGATTTAGCATGGAGAACTCCAAACGGGGAAGTGTCCCTTTCCAACAGGGAGTCTTATGTATATCATGTCGTGTATGAGGTCGGACATTTGCTATGTAGTAGGTATTGTGAGTCGTTATGAGTCTAATGAGTGGATGTGCCATTGTGTGGAGGAGTACAAAACAGAAATCTACAACCGATCCCAATTTTTATGAACACCTTGCATCATATGATGCGGCTAATAAGGTGTTTGGGTTAGGAAGTTCCTAACATTTCTGGAGTAGTCCCTGATCTTGTCGAAGGCCCTATTCCCCTGTTATGTGACAACAGAGGGGCCATTGTACAACCTAAGGAGCCTAGGGCTTATCAGAGGAACATGCACTTACAGCGAAAGTATCATCTCATCAGAGAGATTATCCAGCAGAGCGACGTGAGTATCTCCAAAGTAGACACAACTGAAAATGTGTCAGATGCCATGACAAAGGGTTTGTCTCCTAGAGTGTTTGAAAAACACATGGAGGGCATGGGTTTAAAATGTATGGGAATTGGCTTTGATGTACAAATGGGAGATTGTTGGATATGTGTGTCCATCAAACCCGGTTTGGTCCGGTTCAACCCAGTTTACCTTTGTATTGAACTTTTATACATTTTAGTTTAATATTATCACATGCGATATAGACTTTTTGAGCATTACATGTCCGTAAGTTATACTTAAAATGGTAGTCACGACTAGGGTTTGGGCTAGGCACCCTTATCATATGGTCGTCGCATTGGGTATGCTTAGACATGTGATGTCAGGGTATGAATGCAAGTACTCACATGTTGATGTGTGTATTGGCGAAGAATCTACTTTGTTGATTCCCTCATGTATTACTGCCAGATGTAGGAAGGGATAGACATGTGTCACCGACACCCTTTTGCCTGAGGGAACCCTGTCACTACAAAGTGTAACCGTCTTCTTTAGTTCATCTATGACTGAGACTCAAGCGGGTCAAAGCCGGTGCTCTGGGAATGCATGAACGCTTTGTGAGTGAAGGAGTTACTCAACATGGTTACCACTGCCCGATTAGGGAACACCAAGATAGAGATTGTCTGTGTATGGTCAGATCAGAATCTGGATCCAGTGCCATTTTGGAAATGGTTTTGCAAAATTTATTTTACATAAAATGATACATTATTCATAGTTATTTTAAATAAAGTGTTTAATCGAGTTTTGCAGGACCCGATCAAATGCACAAACTCTCTTATATGGACATGTACTATGGATTGGGGTTTGGCAGTACATGTGTACATGCCCTAGATTCCATAATGATGGTGTTAATTAGTAGGGAGGCTGTATATGATAAATTGTTACCATATAGGGAGTTATTTAGAATTTGTTAATTTAATTGGCTCTTTATTTAATTAATGTATTTGGTGCTAATTTTAATTATCCATTAATAATTAAATAAAGTATCTAATTAATACTTTTCTTATTAGATTCTGCTTCTTCACCTATGTAGCACTTTGAGTTTAAACAAAACTACCAAACAAAGAGAGAGAGAGTCAGACTCTCACAGGGGTTCTATTAAATCCTACTAGGATTTAATTAAATCCAAATAATACATATAGGGGACCAAAACACAGAAGGGAAAAAAACACTCCACATTTTTGAGCAGACACTCTCTCTCCTACATTTTTGGTTTCTCTCTCTCCCTTTTGTGATCTCTCTTCTTCTTCTTGCTTCTCTCATCTGTGTTTGAGAGTTAGGGTTTGAGAAGCCCTAGATCTATGTTGAAGAGTTTGAGAGCATCTGGGATTGGCTTGAAGAACCTTAGTAACACCATTGGAGGTTCAGATCTGTTTGCTTGGAGCGCTCACTAGAAGAAGAACCATTGTCTATTGGAGGAGCAACACTTGAGGCTCACCAGGTTAGCAGTTTTTTATTAATTCCTTCAATTTATTGATTATTAATATTTATGGGATGCGAAAGAAACTCGAATCGATTAATTTTCGCTGTGCATTCGAGTATGGGATGGATCCCTCTTGCCATGTGATGGACTAGAGATGAGTTTCTCCGTCCCTATTCTGATAATTAATTTTATGGGATGCAATAGGGAAGGAGAAACCCTAATAGGGATGCACCAGGGTTCCCATGGGCGACCATGGGTAACCCTAAAATTTAATGGGGCACCCATGGGACACCATGGGATAACCCAGGGCGTGCAAAATCCTAATTTTTCTGTACATTAGTTTTCCTAGGGAACCATGGTTTGATCCCTGGATCGTAGTTTGGTCTACACCTTTCACAAAAGTTCTCTACCTTTGAGTAAGCTATGCCATGCCCATGAACATGTACTCCTAATAGGAGCATCAAGGAAACTAGAGCTGGGAAAATACTTCCCTTTAAGTACTTTCACCCAAAGTGCATCTGGGTTCATTAAAATGTGCCACCCCTACCTCGCAAGAAGAGCAAGGTTACAAGCTCGAAAGTCCCTAGAACCTAATCCTCCATCAAACTTGCTTTTACAAAGCATAGACCACTTAGCCCAAAACACCGCCTTATTGGCATCATCTTTCTACCAGAAATTTTGGAGAGCCCTATTAAGCTTTTTACAATTGGAAAGGGGTAATAGAAAAATGGACATAGCATACAATGGTATGATAGTAGCTACTGCTTTAATGAGAACCTCCTTACCTACCGGTGATAGGAGATTACCCTTCTAGCCTACAAGCTTATTAGTGACTCTCTCTGTTAAATCTTAAAGTTTAACTTTTGGAATTATCTGTTTTTTTATTTTTGAGAGATGTAGGAGGAATTTATGTATTTTGTGTGTGGGCCTTGATATTTGAGCTTGCTTGCACATTTCCCACATCACCCTCCACCCATCCATTTCCCTAGTCAAAACCTCTTTCTTATGTCCCTATTTCCCAATGTAAGCCTTCCTTTCCCATGTGAGCATCCATTCCATTGAGTGACCCTTTCCCATCCTATCATCATTTCCAAGTTCCACCTTCTCCATTCATATCTCTCGGTTCACATAACTTCAATCTTGGAAGTAGGTCAATTGCCTTTATTTTCTCCTTTCACTTACCTATAAAGAACCCCATTTCTCCATTCAATCGAATCAATGAATCAACCATATTACCCTATGTGCAACCTTGTCCTCATTGCCCAACATCTCTATATCTGAAAAAGTTTATCTTCTCTTATCCTATTGGAGTAATATTATTGTTCTTCTTCAATTTTTTGGTTGTGAGTCTTGGGCTAGTGGAAATTTTATTTTCACTATTTGTAGAAGCGGGTTTCGGTAATTGGAATTCGTCTTTCTTCACATGGTATCAGAGCTACAAGAGTAGTAGCTTGGTGTCTTCAAGATTCTCTTGGTGAAGAAGCTCAATTGTTGCTCCAAATGGATTCAAGTGGAAGGGTTGTCGGGCTTGGTATTGAGGCTCTCAATCAATCCAATTACAAGGTATGGCGGTCATGCATGGAGTCTTATGTTTGAGTTTAAAAATTATACCGCAAGCGTACGGGTCAATCGTAGCTACGGGTCAAACACGAAGAGATATACGCCACTCTATTTAACTAACTTAAAAGTAATGCAAAGTGAACCAAATTAAAATATTAAATTAAACTAATAAAACTAATAAAAATTAATGCATCCTAACTCATAAGCATCTAACAAAATTAAGGGATTAAGTTGGTGTCCTAACACATGAGCATCTAACCTATCAAGCTAAAGCGAATTGAAAGGAATAAAAATGTAGCCACACATACTAACCACATAAAAAGAAATAAAGGAATAAAAATGCATCCATAAACCACAACCATATAAAATTAAAATAAAAGAAATAGAGGGGGAAAAAGAAGAAGATAGAGAGAGATAGAGGAGATGGAGAATGAGATTGAGACTTTAGATAGTTAAACCTGGATGTGCTTGCATGAATGTAATTGAAAAGCTTGAATACTTGCATAAACTTACCCTGGCCTCCTCTTCTAAATCCTCAAGTCTTGTCATCAACTTAAGAACTTAGACTAGAAGGCTTAAAACCTAAACTAGAATTAAGAAATTACAACCCAATTGAAGACTTAAATTGAAATCAAAGCATAAACTAAACCTATTATAACCATTAACTAAAAATCATAAAAGCAAACTAGTACTTAGAAAAGCCAAAAATCACAAATTAGAAGGAGAAGAAGAGAAGAAATTTCACTAAGTGAATGAGCTAAAAATTACACTAAAAAACTGAATTAAAATTGATCTAGAAACTAACTAAAAATTGAATTAAAAAACTAACCTGTTACAACCCAAAGGGCAAGGGGTATTTATAGGGGGAAGAGAGGAGAAGAGAGAAGAGGGAAGTGTAGGAGAAATATTCCCTAAGAAAAGAGAATATTCTCTCCTCCTTCTTCTTTTACAATGCCTTGAATCCTAAGAAAAAAAGAAAAAAAAATAGAAAGAAAAAGAATAGAAGATTGTTTACATAGACCTTCTATTTCTAGAAAAGTAAACTTCCAATTTTAACAAGTGCTTCCTTTTCTTTGCAGATATCTTCTCCAAGCAATAAAATCAAAGCATCTTTGACTTTTCAACCTTCCATAGGTGAAAGAATATCTTTCAAAATAAATCTATCCTAAGTAGAATTCCAGAAGTGCCCTTGAGAAGTTGGAGGAGAGAGAGAGTAAGGGTGATGACTAGGATTCCTTCAAGAATAAATAAAATACCCATTCTGTACTTCAGAAAACGTGGAGCATGAGGTGCTTATAAAGGCCTTGCCATTGTGTTCCTTGCGAAAAATCACCCAAAATAGACCCAAATTTCGTCCAATTTGGAGTTCGGGAGCCCAAGATATCTCAAGTTGAAGTTGGACTGTCCATAGCTCTCCAAATGGAATCTTTCGGGTACAGGAAAGTAATTTCTGATAATTATGTTAAGGCCCCTAGAATCCGAACTTCCGCTTCATTTTGTCTCCGGACGACTGTCAATAATTACAAATAAACCCCTACAGGCCATTTTCGTGCTTCGTTACGGAAACGACCGTAACTTTTTCGTTTCAACTCGGAATCAAGTGCCGTTTAAACCGTTGCGAAGCTGACTCGATGGGCTACGAATCCAAGCCATTAGCACCTCTAAACAGCTTAAAAACATTTCTTTAGCATCATCTCCTCTATTTCACAAGAATTCACCTAAACCCTGAAAAGCAAAAGAAAGCACCGAGTAACTCTGTCCAATGTGATAAAATATATGCTTTATACCCTAAGATTTCACACATAAATGTGCTCATCAGATTCTCCCACACTTGAACGTTACTTGTCCTCAAGTAAAGCAAAAGAAAAACTAACTTAGAATGCCGAAAATCCTAACTCACTTTCGTAGGAATCACGGTTGCACTTAGCATGTGCAACAAGCCTTTGAACCCCTAGGTTACCCCTAGTGGATGAGTTGTGTCTCGTGGGTGTTTGCATTGAATGTACACCCAAAATTAAATTAAAAATAAATACTGTAAATTTTAATCATGGCATAAGTAAGACAGTGCACATAATCCAAAAAAGTGCTCAACTAAAGATCAAGGGGCCAAAGGTTCCCCCACACTTGAATTTTATCACCCCACATCAATTCAAGTAACAAGCATGCATCAAGGTCAAGGGATCTCCTCATATTTTCTGAACACTACTCACCTTCAAGTAAACCACCGATAGCATCGTTGGAACCAAAGACTTAGGCATTGAGTATTATTGACCATACTTTCTTTTCAGGCATTAAGGCAAAAGCTTTTTTTTTTTTTTTTCTTTCTTTTTCCACAAACTCTATTTCTACTCCACTACTGTTCTTTGAATGACATGGTGGAGCATACACAAGACACCCAAATACTTGGTAGCTTCGCTTTTTGCATATATCCATAAAGACATTGAGACATTGATGCAAGAGTTTTTTTTGAGTTTCTTTCCAAGGAATTTCGATCAAGTCACCCTACTTCATGAGGCACAGTGCCCTGTCTAGTCCCAAGGAATTCCACTTTTCTTTTCTGTTCCTTATTTTTTTTTTTTTTTTTCATTCAGTTCCACTTTCATGCCTTGCCTTGCCACAAACAAATTGGTCTCAACTACTAGCCAAAAGATCAAAGGGTCCATAAAGCACATAGAGGAATCTAGCCATCAAACGAAATAACGCTCATATTTTTCAATTCAATCCCTCTCACCGGATACAAACCAATTATCGTCCTTGAAAAGAGATTTTTTATTATTTCGCATGCTAGGACACCTAATTCCCTCTTTCTCTCGCTTTGCAATCAAAGAGACATATGCACAAAACCAAACTATTGTCACAATCAAAATTCACCAATTAAACCCAACATCCCCCCCCCCACACTTAATTCATGCAGTGTCCTCAATGCATGCATAAAAGAAAGAATAAGGACAAGGGAGGAGATGAAGGGGCTTACCGGATATAATCAACAAAGAGGATCATGAAGAGTCATGAGCTCTACAAAAAGTGTTAGGAGCAGCAACAGAAATCTCAATCCATGGCCAGTAAATGGAGAAATAGCTTCAGACCCAGAAAACACTCGACCATGAATTTTAGTAAAGCGAGAAATAATATGGAAGCTAAGCACAACTGAGAAATATCCAATAGAAAAATCTATCCTTATGGGACAGTGGAAAATGAAGGCATTAAAACTCAGGCCATAAATCCATCCCTCCTCTCCCATTTGCAATGTAGAACACCTATCATTCTTAGAAAAATCAATAAAAATGGATCACAATAAGCATAAAAAGGATTATGAATAACCTCATCTAAATAATCATAAAAAATTAGAGGTTTACGCAAATCAATCCTGGCAATACAACTATCTGCTCTTTGCATAACTTGGTTTGCCAAATAAGGATCATGGAAATATGCTTGAAAGGCATTATGACTAACATTGTCCTCCTCAATAAAATCATCAAACCTAGGAGGTCTAGGTTTGGAGACAAATCAACATGTGAGACAATGAAATCCTCCAAATGACAATTATCTAAGTTTTCCAAAGAGAGAGGGGGAGATTGAATTTCCTGGCTTTCTATGTTATCATGAAAATCTGATTCTAAATCAATAAATTCACTAGGCTCACTCAAATCAGAAATTTCAGGCAAAAGGTAGACTTCCCCAGGTAGCTCATCAAACCTCGCTTCACTAATATCTTTAGGAAACTCAATCTCAACAAATAAATTGTCATGAAAAGCATCTTGTTGGGAGTGACTCTCATTAACCTCAAATTGGGGTGGTGGACTTTCAATATCATTAAACTGGGGATGCGGCGGTTCAGGCTAACTAGGTAATGTACTCGTTTCCTCCTCTTGCACCATGGTTATCAGTTGAGAGAGTTGTTTCTCCATGGTATTTTGGCTTATTGTGAAAAGGTTTATGTATTTTTCAAGCTCACTCAGTTTGGCCTCACCCATGTTCTGAAATTCAGGGGGTTGGTGGTATGGTTCAAGGAGAGGTGGCCCATTGAGATTCAATGGAGGGTTGGGCATTGGAGAACCATACTGACCATGATATTGGAAATTGGGTGGTCCAGCTTGGTTATTCCATTGATCCCACGAGAAATAAGGATGATCACTCCACCCGTGATTGTAAATGTCAAAAGAATTGTATTGAAATTGAGGACTCACATTCTCATCACCATTGTTACCCCCATAAACTAAACCTATTATAACCATTAACTAAAAATCATAAAAACAAACTAGAACTTAGAAAAGCCAAAAATCACAAATTAGAAGGAGAAGAAGAGAAGAAATTTTACTAAGTGAATGAACCATTTTTACAAGAGAGGTAGGGGGTATTTATAGGTGGAAGAGAGGAGAAGAGAGAAGATGGAAGTGTAGGAGAAATATTCCCTAAGAAAAGAGAATATTCTCTTCTCTTTCCTCTTTTACAATGCCTTGAATCCTAAGAAAAAAGAAAAAAAAAGAAAGAAGAAGAAAAGAAGATTGTTTACATAGACCTTCTATTTCTAGAAAAATAAACTTCCAATTCTAACAAGTGCTTCCTTTTCTTTGTAGATATCTTCTCTAAGCAATAAAATCAAAGCATCTTTGATTTTTCAACCTTCCATAGATGAGAAAATATAAATCTATCCCAAGTAGAATTCCAGAAGTGCCCTTGAGAAGTTGGAGGAGAGAGAGAGTAAGGGTAATGACTAGGACTCCTTCAAGAATAAATAAAATACCCATTCTGTCTTTCAGAAAACGTGGATCATGGGGTGCTTATATAGGCCTCACCATTGTGTTCCTTACGAAAAATCACCTAAAATAGACCCAAATTTCGTCCAATTCAGAGTTGGGGAGCCCAAGATATCTCAAGTTGAAGTTGGACTGTCCATAGCTCTCCAAATGGAATCTTTCGGGTACAGGAAAGTAATTTCTGATAATTATGTTAAGGCCCCTAGAATCCGAACTTCCGCTTCACTTTGTCTCCGGACGACTGTCAATAATTACAAATAAACCCCTGTAGGCCATTTTCGCGCTTCATTACGGAAACGACCGTAACTTCTTCGTTTCAACTCGGAATTAAGTGTCGTTTAAACCATTACGAAGCTGACTCGATGGGCTACGCATCCAAGCCATTAGCACCTCTAAACAGCTTAAAAACATTTCTTTAGCATCATCTCCTCCATTTCACAAGAATTCACCTAAACCCTGAAAAGCACAAGAAAGCACCGAGTAACTCTGTCCAATGTGATAAAATATATGTTTTATGCCCTAAGATTTCACACATAAATGTGCTCATCATCTTACCTTCTTGGTGATGACTTGTGGGAGGTTGTTGGTGGTGATACTAGAGTGGCACCAGAAGCCACGGAAGAAAATGCCAATGCATTGAAGAAATGGAAGATTTCTGATGCAAAGGCCGAGTTCATTTTGAAGAGGTCTATTGCTCATGATTTTTTTGATCATATCATTGGGTGTAGGACGACATCTGATATATGGAACACCCTCAATGGGTTGTTCAATAAAAAGAATGTTGCTCGATTACAATTATTGGAGAATGAGTTGGCCAATAGTTCTCAAGGTAATCTTTCCATCTCTCAATTTTTCTTAAAGATTAAGAACCTTTGTTTTGAAATTTCCTCTCTCAATCCGGAAGAACCAATTTCTGAGTCATGAATGAAACGTCATATCATTCGTGGTTTAAAGAAGGAATATATCCCGTTCATTACATCTATTCAAGGGTGGGCTCAAGAGCCATCCTTGGTAGAGTTAGAGAATCTTCTTTCTTCTCAAGAGTCTCTAGCTCAACAAATGGTGGGTTGTTCAATTTCTAGTCGAGAAGATGATGCATTATTCTCGGGAAGTAAGAAAAATTGCAAGATTGAAAAAGAGAAGAAAAAAGATGGAGATGATGGAGAATCCTCAAGCAAAGGGAATTCAAACAAAAAGAGTTTCAAATGTTACCGGTGTGGTAAGCTTGGACATATAAAGAAGAAGTGCAGAGTGAAATTAAAGGGTGGCCATGTAGCTGAAAAGAATGACAAATCTGAAGAAAATTGGGGTAGTTGCTTTGTAGCAGATACTACCTCAATTGATGCTTGTGCCACTATCAATTACAAGACTGATTGGATCGTGGACTCCAGTTGTGGTCATCATCTAACCGGCGACGACTCCAACTTCTCTAGCCTTCAACACTATGAAGGTAACGATGTTGTTGTCACTGCAGACAACACCGTTCATCGGGTGGAGAAAGAAGGCACTATCATCTTCAAAGGTGTTGATCATGATCCAATCACACTGAAAAGTGTGTACCATGTATCAGGGATGAAAAAGAATTTGTTCTCAGTGACTAATCTAGTGGATTCCGGCCACTATGTCTTGTTCGGGCCTAAAGACGTCAAGTTTCTTCGAAATATCTCCCAACTTGAGGCGGACGTTGTTCATACCGGTAAGAGAGTAAAAGATTTATTTGTATTATCAGCCTCTACTTCTTATGTTGATAAGATGAGCACAAATGATAATACTTCACTTTGGCATGCTAGATTGGGGCATCTAAGTATGGATAAATTAAAAGTCATGGTGAATAAAAATCTAGTTGTTGGGTTACCTCACCTTACCACATTCGGTAATGGAGTAGTTTGTGAGGGATGTCAATTTGGTAAGGCACATCGCCTACCTTTTGATAGGTCTCTCACTAGATTTAAATCACCATTGGATCTTATTCATAGTGATTTGATGGGTCCTTCACGCACACCTACTTTTTTGGGCTTCCGCTATATGTTAATTTTTGTTGATGATTTTACCCGGTTCACATGGGTATACTTTGTTAAAGAAAAATTAGATGTTTTCTCCAGGTTCAAGGAGTTTAAAGAAAAAGTTGAAGGTGAGCTTGATAGAAAAATCAAGCGATTGAGGACCGATAATGGGGGAGAGTTTACCTCTGATGAGTTTGAGCTCTTTTGTAGTAAACATGGTATTCAAAGGCAATTCACATGTGCCAACACATCTCAGCAAAATGGCGTGGCCGAGAGGAAGATTTGGCACATTTCGGAGACATGCAAAAGCTGGCTATATGGCAAAAATTTACCCAAAGCCTTATGGGCAGAAGGTATGGCATGTGCAGCTTATGTTATCAATCGGGTTCCTCTTAGCCCAATTAAGATGAAGTCTCCATATGAGATGATGTATAAGGAAAAGCCTAATGTGAAAGACTTTAAGGTCTTTGGTTCGATTTGGTATATTCACATTCCAGATTCACAAAGGTATAAATTGGATGCCAAGGCGAAAAAATGTATCTTCATCGGTTATGATGAAAGAAGAAAAGGGTGAAAATGCATGGATCCAGAAACTCACAAATTTAAAGTTTCTCGTGATGTAAACTTTGATGAAATCTCTGCTTATTATAGCCCAGGTGGTGCTACCCTTGGTAATTGTGGTGCTTCAGTAACAATGGAGAGCAACCAAGAAATGGCAATTAACGTGCCAATCACATCCTCAGGTCCTACAGTGTCTAGTCAATCATCATCACCAGTGATGACTAGAAGTTCTTCTTCTTCAGCTATAGGAGAGCATCAAGATAGGGGGAGTGAAAATAATTTTCATGCTGCACAAGAAGAGGAGGATGCTACTATGGAGGTAGCAAATGCTCCAAAAGTCACAAGGTCTGGAAGGCAAGTTGTGAAGCCGATCAGATATCGGGATGGCAACTTGGTAAGTACTATTGAGTGTTTATTTGCTGGACCTATTTATGAAAATGAACCTTCTTCTTTTGATGAAGCAAAAGGTGTTCAAGAATGGGTGGTTGCAATGAATGAAGAAATGCAAGCTCTCATGAAAAATGAAACTTGGGACCTAGTGCCAAAGCCCAAGGAAGTGAAACCCGTTACTTGTAAATGGGTGTTCAAAATAATAAGGAAGTCGGATGGAAGTGTTGATCGGTTCAAAGCAAGACTTGTAGCAAGGGGTTTTTCTCAAAGATATGGAGAAGATTATGAGGAAACCTTCAGTCCGGTAGCAAAGATGACTTCTGTTCAAGTTGTGATCTCCTTGGCGGCATCTCTTGGATGGAAGCTATGGCAATTTGATGTAAAAAATGCTTTCTTATATGGTGAAATTGAAAAGGACATTTACATGGATCAGCCACCTGGGTATGTTTCCATTTCTCATCCTAATCATGTCTGCAAACTCAAGAAAGCTCTTTATGGGTTAAAGCAGGGTCCAAGGCCTTGGTATGGAAAGATTGCTGAGTACTTACATTTTTGTGGATATTTTGCTTCTAACTCAGATTCTAGTCTTTTTGTTAAGAAGCAGGAATCACTACACATGATTGTCTTATTGTATGTGGATGATATGATTATTACAGGCAATGATGAAGGGGAGGTTGCAAAGCTTAGGGCTGAACTCTCTATTTGGTTTGAAATGAAAGATTTGGGTGAACTAAATCATTTCCTTAGCTTGGAAGTAGAAAAGGTGAATGATGGCATTTTTCTATCTCAAAAGGGATATGCCAAAAAGCTTATTGAAAGATTTAGGATTAATTCAAGCAAGCTGTGCTCTACTCCTCTTGATGCCAACATAAAGATTAGGCGTAAGGAAGATGCTGATTTTGGTGGTGACTTAGATGATCGAAGATCTATTTCTGGGTATGTGTTCTCTTACAGCTCAGGATGTGTTTCATGGTGCAGCAAAAAGCAAGATTCAATTTCTCTTTCTACTACGGAAGCGGAGTATAAGGCATCCACACTTGCTGCCTAAGAATGTATTTGGCTTCGTCGGCTCATCGAAGATGTTTATGCACCCATTCACAAATCTACTGTTATTCTTGGTGACAATCAAAGCGCCATCAAACTTGCTACTAATCCGGTGTGTCACGCAAGAACCAAACATATTGAGATCGAGCATCATTTTATTCGTGAGAAGGTGCTTGATGGGTCCATTGATGTATAGGAGGTACGGAGCAAAGAAAATGTTGCTGATATCTTCACAAAGTCACTCTCAAAAGGACCGTTTGAAAATCTTCGAGCCAAACTTGGGCTTGTTTCCAAAAGTTCACTTTAAGGGGGAGTGTTAAATCTTAAAGTTTAACTTTTGGAATTATCTGTTTTTTTATTTTTGAGAGATGTAGTGAGGAATTTATGTATTTTGTGTGTGGGCCTTGATATTTGAGCTTGCTTGCACATTTCCCACATCACCCTCCACCCATCCATTTCCCTAGTCAAAACCTCTTTCTTATGTCCTGATTTCCCAACTTAAGCCTTCCTTTCCCATGTAAGCATCCATTCCATTGAGTGACCCTTTCCCATCCTATCATCATTTCCAAGTTCCACCTTCTCCATTCATATCTCTCGGTTCACATAACTTCAATCTTGGAAGTTGGTCAATTGCCTTGATCTTCTCCTTTCACTTACCTATAAAGAACCCTATTTCTCCAATCAATCGAATCAATCAATCAACCATATTACCCTGTGTGCAAGCTTGTCCTCATTGCCCAACATCTCTGTATCTGAAAAAGTTTATCTTCTCTTATCCTATTGGAGTAATATTATTGTTCTTCTTCAATTTTTTGGTTGTGAGTCTTGAGCTAGTGGAAATTTTATTTTCACTATTTGTAGAAGCGGGTTTCGGTAATTGGAATTCGTCTTTCTTCACACTCTCAACAATACTGCCGAACAACATTTGTTTGTTTCTGCCTAATTCTGGTGGTAATCCTAGATATTTCCCATGATTAGCAACCTCCAAAAGGGATAAAGAAGTAGCAATCATTCTCCTAAGGTCAGCTAGGGTATTAGAGCTGAAAGTGAAGCTAGATTAGCTAGAGTTTAATTGTTGCCCAGAGACATTGCAATAATTCTGCAGAATTTGACTTATAATGCAGCAACCCTCATATCAGCTTTTGAAAAAAGAAAACAACCATCTGCAAAGAAACGATATGAGATGCAGGGACCTCTCCTACTAGTTTTAAAACCCAAGAAAGAACGAGAAATCTCAGCATTAACCAAATGACATGAAAGAACCTCTTGACAGAGAATAAAGAGATTGAGGCTTAATGGGCAGCCTTATCTAAGCCCTCGATGGGGCTTAACAGTACCAATCACACCACCATTGAATTTGATATGGAACTCTACAGTAGAGACACATTACATTATCCAATTAACTTAAGTAGGATCAAACCCCATTTTTGGAAAAACTTTATCAAGGAAAGACTACTCAATCCTGTCATAAGCTTTACTTAAATCAAGCTTAAGAGCCATCATTCCACTTTTACCCTTCTTACGACGTATTTGGTGTAAGACTTCATGTGCAACAAAAATATTATCAGAAATTGCATGTGAAGAGATAAAGGCACTTTGATGTAGACTCATCAAGCTATTGAGAAGGGGCTTAAGCCTACTGATCAAACATTTTTCTATGATTTTATAAGCAATGAAGCAAAGGCTAATTGGTCTAAACTGACTGAGTGTCAAAGGGTGCTTTGTCTTAGGAATTAAAGTAATGCCTGTTTTGTTAAATTCCCGAAACATAAAACCATTGGTAAAGAACCGCTAGACAGCTTTAATAGTAATAGGACCAACAGCCCTATGGGAGTGAAATAACCTCTGAAGAGAGCCATCCAAACCCAGAACCTTGTAAGGCCCAATTTAAAGAAATAGACATTGTTTTTAAATTGACCATATTTGCCACGAGTATGGGGTTGAAGATCCAAGAAGTGTGGTGCTCAAACAAGCAAATCACCGATGTTCTTCCATCTCCAACCAAACATCCTTGGGCCCTAGGAGCTTATCAAAGACCTTCTATATATTTCTGATAAAGCTTCTAATCTCTGCTTTCTATATAAGAATGACTCTTTGTGTAAGGCCCAATTTGATACATAGCATTTTTAATTTCAAGCACTATTGGTTAGAGGTAGACCAGCAATTGGTACTTTTCTGTCACTTTTGTGAGTCCCCAGGACAATTACAAACCTGCCATCTTGATTCTAATCTAGAAAAAATATGGTAACATTGTGTCACATGTTCATTGTTATGTAGGCATGTGGACTAATGATGTACATATGTCATGACATATGAAACCCCCTTGTGGTACTACCTATGTAATATAAGGGGACTAGCTTATATTTTGAGGGTTTTGAAAAAGTTCACCAGGCACTAGCTTTCCAGCAGCAGAATATGCCCAATTGCTCGCCTTGTATGGTTTGGAAGCTCCCTTTCCTACATCCCACCAATCTCACCAACCATTTCTGTTGCCTCTTGGATCGAAAGTTGGAATTCTACCGCTGGTAAGGATAAGGACGCTCGTAAGTTTCTCTCAGGTCGCTATGCTTTCCTCTGCTGGCAGATTTGGAAAGCCAGAAATGACAAACTGTTTCAAAAGAAGGTTTGGACGCCGGAAGAGATTATCTTTGCAGCCGAGCACGCCCTTGCAGACTTCTTGGATGCCAACCCAGTAATTTGTAAACAGCGCCAGCCTCCCTCTACTACTAGCACAACCAGATCATGGCTCGCTCCTCCTAAGGGGTCTGTTAAGATCAACTCCGATGCCTCTCTTTCCTCTGCCAAGCGCACGGGTGGTCTGGGCTTTATTTTTCGCAATCACAGAGGTGAAATCCTAAAGGCAGTTTCGGAGCCATCCTTGTTTCATGATGCTTAAACTGGGGAAGCACTAGCTTTGCGAACTGCCCTTCTACATGCAATAGGAGACTGCCACGATCATGTCATTGCTGAATCAGACTGCCTGGACTTGATCAAATGTTGCCAAAATCATGCCACTGCGTCTCCCTTTGCAACCGTACAGATTATCCAGGACATTCGTCACCTGTCCTCTTACTTCCTTACATGTTCTTTCACCCATGTTTCAAGAGACATCAACCTAGCTGCTGATGCTCTCGCCCAGAGGGCCTTCTCAGTTTCATGTATGACGGAATGGCCCACTTCCTCTCCTTGGCTCAAGGACCTTTGCAATCCTGAGACCTTGGCTTGTACACGAGTTGTTAATGAATAACTCTTTCTCTACCAAAAAAAACAAAAGCTTTCCAGCAAAACGCAAATATCACTTTTCCTACTAACCTCAATGGGTAACCAGTCCTTTTGCCAATCTTTTTTTCTTTTGTTTTTGGTAGAGAAAGAGTTTATTCATTAACAACTCGTGTACAAGCCAAGGTCTCAGGATTGCAAAGGTCCTTGAGCCAAGGAGAGGAAGTGGCCCATTCCGTCATACATGAAACTGACAGGGCCCTCCATGAGAGCATCCGCAGCTAGGTTGATGTCTCTTGAAACATGGGTGAAAGAACATGTAAGGAAGTAAGAGGAGAGGTGATGAATGTCCTGGATAATCTGTGTGGTTGCAAAGGGAGGCGCGGTGGCATGATTTTGGCAACATTTGATCAAGTCCAGGCAGTCTGATTCAGCAATGACATGATCATGGCAGTCTCCTATTGTATGTAGAAGGATCAAAGCTAGTGCTTCCCCAATTGGAGCATCATGAAACAAGGATGGCTCCGAAACTGCCTTTAGGATTTCACCTCTGTGATTGCAAAAAATAAAGCCCAGACCACCCGTGCGCTTGGCAAAGGAAAGAGAGGCATCGGAGTTGATCTTAACAGACCCCTCAGGAGGAGCGAGCCATGATCTGGTTGTGCTAGTAGTAGAGGGAGGCTGGCGCTGTTTACAAATTACTGGGTTGGCGTCCAAGAATTCTGCATGGACACGCTCGGCTGCAAAGATAATCTCTTTCGGCGTCCAAACCTTCCTTTGAAACAGTTTGTCATTTCTGGCTTTCCAAATCTACCAGCAGCGAAAAGCACAGCGACCCGAGAGAAACTTATGAGCGTCCTTATCCTTACCAGTGGTAGAATTCCAACTTTCGATCCAAGAGGCAACAGAAATGGTTGGTGAGATTGGTGGGATGTAGGAAAGGGAGCTTCCAAACCATACAAGGCAAGCAATTGGGCATTCCAGCAGAATATGGTCAATGGATTCAGATGGGGCTGTCCTTTTGCCAATCACCACCTAGTTGTGTTGGTCCGTATTTTAGGTATCACTATCTGATCGATCATCAAATCGGTTTTGCAAGTGATGGATCTTGATATCGCATCGGTGACACGATACCAAAAAGGGGTAAAATGGTCAAAATTCCCATTTTTAAAGGAGAATCAAGGGCATATTTGTCTGTTATGGTCGATCCATGCTGATACCATATTGTTTTTCGGATTGACAGATACCCGTTCCGGTACCATGCACTAAAACCCTGATCGAAGGTACTAATCAAAATGGTATTTTTTTCCTACATTTTTTAATTGATTCTGATCCAATATGGTACATTCTGTAGCGGTATTAACTGCTATTGATACTGATACCATGAACTAGAACCCCACGAGAGAGAGGTAAGGGTGTCAATTTGGGACTGTCCCGCTAAACTTAATACCGGACCGTTCTATTAATAAATGGGACAGTATTGGGATCTGATTTTGGTACTGAATAATAAATGAGATGGGACGGTTTTGCGATGGAATTCCCAATGATATCAGTACCACAATACCAATCAGGTAATAGATGGGACTGCAACTATCAATATCCATTCAAAAGGTATATTTCATGTTCTTTTGTTCAAGTTTTATGTCTAGAGTTTGATGTATTTGGATGATATTGGGATCGACACCTTTGATACCGATATTGGTAAAGACCCATCCCAAATACCAGAACCGTTCAAATTGACACCAAAGAGGTGCTTCTTATGTTTTAGTTTCAATTTTCTTTCGGGTTCTAGATGGTCCACTATAGGGCCATACCTAGGAGGGCCAGACAGAGACCCCCAAAGGGGACAAGACAGAGGGGTCCAAAGGACCTGCACTTATTGAAAGCAGGACAGGAGTGCAAGACAGGCTATGTACACTACACGAGAAAAGTGTCTCAAACTCAAGACACCAAACCTCATGCTTTGAACGAGTGGTGTCCTTTACCAAAAAAAACAAAAACAAAAACGAGTGGTCAATCACCGAATTTTTATCACCTGCGGTTCCCCCCGATACGGTTCCCTAGTGCTTCTAATAAAAGAGGGGTGGACCCCACCCAGGCGGTGTGTTCGGTCAGAGGGTCGAATGGTTATTTCAGTCCCCCTATGAGAGGAACCACACAACTGTACCGGTCAGCGAACCTCCGGGGATAAAGGTCCGTCAATCACCAGCTCAAGGCCACTATCAATTATGTTTTAGCGAAGCTTGATATGACTATAACAATTTACCAAAAAAAAAAAAAAAAACAGCTATGAATATAACAAAATGATCGCGCAATTGTTAATTTTTATTTGGAAAATTACACATCATCCCCTGGTTTCAAACGAAATTCAGACCATCCCCTGGTTTTTGAAAAAACTTAAATCATCCCCTCTACAGTAACGGTGTTAGTATGTTGTTAGTTATTGGTGTGAAAGGACTATTTTACCCTTGTACTAAAACATTATAATTAAATTTACAATCCCTTCCTTCATCTTCAATATTGGTTAAGGGTAGTTTAGGAGTTTAAATTTATTTAACTAGCTAACAACATCACTTAACAGCATAAAACTAACGGTAGGGACTAATTTATCATATTGGGGTCTACACCAAGGGGTGATTTGAGTTTTTTCAAAAACCAGGGGGTGATCTGAGTTTCGTTTGAAAACCAGGGGGTAATGTGTAATTTACCCTTTTTATTTAAAAAAAATCGTAATGTTGTGACTAGTTAATGATGATGGTGATGATAATAAGGCAATGTTTCCTTATAGTATAAATACTTATTATGGGTAGGTTTTAAGGAATTCAAGTGTAGCGGATTTGGAAAGTTGAAGTCACTAACACAATTTTCCTGTATGAAGATGTGAAGATTTGGGAATTGAAAAACAGGTAGTTTAACTTTGACAAATTTTGGAACAATTTTTGTTTGACAATTTGAAAATACAAGGATATATTGGTAAGCCAAAAAACAGAAATGGGCCCTGTTGCACAAAGAATGATGCTCGATGGAAATCCTCAAACACTGCAACTTTCAAGCTAGACTGTGCTAGAAAAAGATTATGGAAAACCAAGAATACTCTTTAGGGTTTCTTGATTTCTCTATTGATCAAAAAAGAATGCCTTTACATGGGTGTGAAGACCCTTATTTATATTAGTTTCTCCAACCTCCTTTCTCTAATCTTCCTTGGGATTCGCCAGTGGGCTTTCCTTCCCTATAAGGTGGTCCCCCTATGCTCAGATTAGGAAACCCTTCCAAAAAGAGGGATCTAGGATCTTCTCGCCTGTCAATTATGGTTATCAGCCTCCATCCACTAGGAAGTTCTTATCTGATCTTGATGACGTGTCTAGACCAATATAACCATTTTGTTAGTGGTCTGCCCTATCCTGGTCGTGGCTCGGTCATTTATAATCCAAATCATTCCATGTGTCACACCCAAATTGGGTAGGTAAAGTGTGGTGTATCATTTGCCCCCTACTCCCCTTACCTGGAATGAGGTATGGGGAGAATTATCCATTCATCATATACAGAAGCGCTTCGACTTTTATGCTTGGTTATCTACAATCTTTGCTCGTCATTATGTCTCGATGATGATCGGTTTAATGCCCAGCAAAACTGGGTACCGGTCATAAATTACTTTCTTTTTGAATTGCATTCCTCTTTTGGACGACTTTACCCTCAAGGGTCTTCATAACTACGCTGCCATTCGCCGTTGTTCGCACGTGGATCCAAAATATCTTCCAGATTTTACGCCTTTTGAGGAAAGTTGAAAGGATATCATAAAGTTCGAATTTAAATTTCTTGCTTTCCTGGTGCTTTCTTTATCGAGGTAGCTTACCTCATTCTCAAAACACCTGCTTCTTTCATCTTTTCCTCTCATCATGACTGTTCAATTAAAATCACTGATTGGATCAGGAGCCTTGGATCTTTCCCCAAGGGTACAAAGTGTTCCAACTTCCCGGGGCTTCTCTTCTCCATCATCTTCGAGTTCTCTAAGCTTGAAAATCTCCTGATTCTCTGACTTCATTCCACCTCTAAAGCTATCCCACTCTGCGTTCTTTTTCTTCAAGTACACCTCTCTTACTCAAGTAGGTTCCTTTTCCTTTTCTTCTACAGTTGATTTCTTTCTCCTCCTCTTTTTATTTATTTATTTTGAGAGATGTTGAAATCTAAGCAAACCTCGGTTCCTGAGTCCGATCGGGATGTAGCTTCCTTGTTCAAAGAATCTGAGTAGTTATACCATGGGGAAGGTGTTAGGAGAACTAGGGAGGTTCCACCTATGTTATCTGAGGAGGTTGTCGCAGTTCCTAGGGTTTCTGTCCTAGTTCAGAGGGGTACGTCTGGTGTTTCTGCTGGTACTTCCAGTCGTGCCCCTCCCAAGAAATCTTTGGCTTCCCAGGGGAAGAAGGCTTACCACATTCGCCAACCTCAACTTGATCCTACCATAGGGAAAGGGGTGGATGAAATTCCTTCAGCACTGTCGATGTCCGACATTGTCGGTTTTCTCTTTTGGTGCGAACGTGAGGGACCTTCTTCTCCGTAGGTCCGGCTCCACCTTGGTGTGTGACTTCCTCCTAGTCGCCCTTGGAACACTGACCTTCTAATCTAACCTTCTGGACCAGGTACCACCAACCTGTGTGTTGGTGACATCCAACCTGGTCATTTTCTGGGATCTCCCTCTCTTGAGAGACATGGTCATTGGCTCTGCAACGCGAACTCTCTGGTGGAGGTGACCCATCTCTCTCCCTCGCAGCATTGTTAGTGGAGGGAGCGGTCTCCTTACCCCATGGTTCCATTGAGTAATTGAGGAATCGAGCTAGTAGGTACATTGGCTAGCGTCGTTCCCATAGACGGCACCAATCTGTTGTGTCAAGAAATCATCTGATAGTTCCTTCGAGTGTTGTAACCTGTAAAAGGACCTGGGTGACAATGGAGAACCGGGTGGTTCCGGCCTAGGACTCTCCGATACCTAAGTTAGATCTCTTTGAGCAAACATATGAATAGTTAGAATTCAAGATGGGTTGATGGGGCAGAGTACCAGTACCTTAGCATTTATAGTAGAGTGTGGCGGTGTGGAGAGTCCTAGCTAGTTGATGACGAGTAAGCCTCGTAGTAGATAGACGTTCCTAGGTAGTAGGATTCTTCTCTTGGTTGGTTGTTTTCCTACTGGAGATAAAGTCCCAGTAGGGTAGATGTTTCTAGTGGATAGACATTTAAACATCTTAGTGTGTTGGATAAGATCCTTGGTGCTTGAGACCATCTGGGACTATGTTGCTGGTAGGTGGTGCCCTATACTCATGAGATTATGTATATCTTGTTGCTGGTAGTAGTAGCTTGCGTGTAGTACCTGGACTTGGTCGTTGATGGTAGTAGCCCCCGTATTACGTGGACTTCCTTGTTGATGGTAGTAGTCCGTAGTACCTGGACTTCCTTGTTGATGGTAGTAGCCCATAGTACCTAGACTTCCTCGTTGATGGTAGTAGCCCGTAGTACTTGGACTTCCTTGTTGATAGTAGTAGCCCGTAGTACCTGGACTTCCTTGTTGATGGTAGTAACCCGTAGTACCTGGACTTGGTCCTTGATGGTATAGTTCGTCCAAGCCAATCAAGTGAAATGTAAGGTGGCCGGCTTTGGGATGATCTTCCTACTTGGGTCAGGACACATGGCGGCTCATGATTGGCCAATGTGATTTTGGGTTTATCAGGTCAAAATCTCAAAAAATTGAAAGCAAACACCGTATATTGGTTACAATCAATGTTAGGGGACGATTGGCTTTATGGCAAGGAATTGCTCTAGAGACAGTGTTGCCAAATTGGTCATGGCAAACATTGCAGATACAGAGGTTGCAGTCAGAGATCACACCATCGGCAAATCATCACACTACAACAAAAAAGGGTATTGGCGACGCTTTTTAGAGATGGAAAAATATTTTTGTCCCTAATAAAAATTAATAGCGACGGTAATGTAATTTCCGTCCCAAACAATAGAAAAGATTAGTTATCTTGGGACGGACAAGATATCCGTCCCATAAAATGCGTACTAGGGACGGATTTTATTATTCGTCACGAATAAAACATATATTTTCTGCCTCTTTGTGATTTGGCTATTTTCTGCTTCAATCTGTGATTTGTGTGGTTTGTTCTTCTACCCTGCAACTTTTGGTTATGGCTTGTGTTGACTCTAAGTTGATTTTCAATATTGCTGCTACCTTTGGCTGGTTATTGTTGCTGTTTATGGTCACAGATATGGTCATGTCTGTTTACAATCTGCGAATGGGATATATCTGCTATTTTCTTGGTCTGCCTTGTGGTTTGACCTTATTCTGATCTATGCTTGGTGCTGAACCTACTTTGCTTTGCTATAATGGGTGATTCTAAACCCCCTATAGAGTCTATTAATGTCTGAATTACTGCTCTATCTCCCTTGCTTTCTCTCTTTCTCTCTTCCTTTCTTTCCCTTCTTCCTCTCCCTTCATGGTTTCGCACCTTATTATTTACCGGGGTGTTCAAGTAATTGTTTCAAACTTTGGGGAGTCTAAGCAAAATGGCTATAGTATAGGGGGTGTCCAAGTAATTTTCCCTTTTATTTTCAGTTGTCACCATCAACTAGGTCTTGTAGCTTCCATAATGAATTTTGTATGCATGCTTGAGATGTATTGGTAATTGCATGCTATTTTTTCTTTGAGACAACTGAAGAAATTATATTTTGTTTCCCACAAAAGCATGGGGAGATCAAGAACGCAGCACTTTCCATTCATATCTTAGTCTACAAGCAATTTTAGTGGTGGCAGCCCATTTCATGAATGAAGTTATTTCTCTTCTTTATTGAAAATCAACTGATTTTGATTTAATATGTTCAGAAAAATATATTTGAATGGCAATTTGCCATTAGGGGTCCTTGTGACACTGAATTTGAAGGAGGAATTTATCATGGATGGATCCAGTTAATGTATTGTATTGAACTTGTGAGATTGCATATGTGAGATTTAGTCTTGATTGCTAACAAAAATTTTCTTAGGGATAAATTTCTCAAGGTTGCTTTCTGAAATACAAGCTAGAAAATTGCTTATGTTACCTCTCAAATGAGTCTCTCATTTATGTCTCACTCACTTCTTATTACTTAATATGATTTACAGAAACGGATGTCAGACAAACTCAAGGAGAAACCTGAGGAAGAACAAAGGGATATGACAGTGCATGAGGAGATCTTCAGCGATGAAATGGGAGATGATATACATGGTCGAGAGCGCTTAGCTGGAGTTGTAATACGTCCAAAAGGGACATCAAATAAAAACATTGCTGTCTTTATGTAAGAAAATGCCGAGTTGCGAAGTGAGGTGAGAGATTTGAAAGAGAGGCTAGCAAAACAAGGTGAAGAAATCTCTTCGATGCGGTCCGATTTTAATGAGTTAATGCAATTTGTGAGAGGAAACACTTCAGCAAGCATGTAGTCCACAGAGGTTTGTGTTTTCATACTGATTCTCTACATCTTATGAAATCTTTAATACAATCAATTTATAAATAAAATCTTGATAGAATTTTATTTTTTTAGGCTTCAAATCATGGAGATGGTCCATCACAGTTGTAGTAATCATGCGATCATGTTGATCCAAAGCTTAAGGTGTGTGCATTTTATTTATTTATTTAAGAGTATTTAATTATTATTACTTAAGTCCCAAATATTTATAGTATATTGTACTAATGTTTATCCCATATAACTTGTTCAGGTTCATATTGTTACTGAATGTCAAGGAAAGAAGTCAGTTTGTCTTTGTAGAAGGAAAGAAGCCGGTTTGTTTTGGTAAAAGGCAAGAAGAACCCAGTTTGTTTTGGTAGAAGGAAAGAAACAAGTTTTTTTTGGTAGAATGAAAGAAGCTAGTAGGGTGGGATGGGGGTAGAGAAGAACATTATATAGTTGGACAAAATGCTACACTTTTTGGGATGTAAATATAAAAATTGGATAGAATCATCTTTTGTTCAGAATAGTTTATGTTAATATTAATTTTGTGTATTTTCATTTAATTTTATTTCTATTTATCTTTCTTAATTAGATAGATATTAATGTACAATATATATCAAAGTGTGTTTTAGGGATGAATATTTTTGTCCCTACCAAAAGGTAAATAGGTTTTGTACCTGTAATCAACATAGAAACAGTAAATAATTGTCCCAATCATGGATCTTTAGAAACAGAGAAAAACCATCTCTAAGTTTTAACGACAAAAAATATCCGTCCCTAAAATTGTATTATTGTCCCAACATATAACCTTAGTGATGGAGGGAATTGTCCCATAATGTAATATAGAGACAGAAATGTTTCGTCTCTAAAAAGTACAGTAATACCGACGGATAATAATTGTCCCTAAATTGTTATTTTTTTAGACGACAAAACCGTCCCCACATACAAGGGTAGAGACGGAACATATTCGTCTCTAAAAACTTTTACGCGACAGAAACTTACCGTCCCAATAGAAAATATTTTTAGGGACAGTGGATTTCCATCTCTAAAATCATTATATTGGAGACAGAAACAATCCGTCCCAATTGAGTTTTATTTAGCGACGGAAAGATTACTGTCGCTAATAAGGTAATATAGCGACGGCAATATGCGACGCCTCTTATAGCGACGGGATAGGGACGGATATTTGTTTCGTCCCAAGATGGTTTTAGCGACGAAAAATATATTTTTGGGACAGCATTTTCCGTCTCTAAAAACCCAGTTTGTTGTAGTGATCATCTTACTTTTCATCCCAATGTACCACTCAACGACAAAGAAGAAGGGTAAAAGGAAGGGAAAGAGAAGATAGCCGTCGAGGGAGCAGCAGCGGAAGGGGTCTCCGAGGGCTACTCTGACAATAGCAAGGGACTTCAGCAGCAAGAGGAAGGAGTAAGAGAGGAGATAGAAATTAACCATCAGGTTAGGGCTACAAAGAAATGGGGCTAATGTATGTAAAAACATGTTCATTAAGGTATTATGGGTATTTAGTTAATATTTGGGCAATGATATCATCACTTAAGTGTTCTCAAAAATAAAATAACAAGAGACTCGATTTATGAATATATTTATTAAATACTTTTAATACAACAGTTCTCACACTAGCAATTCCGTTGGAGATCATTCAAGTTTCCTCAAGAAGTAAAACTCATGCTTCATAATTTATTTTCATAATAAGTATATTTTTATTTACTTTATTTGGTTTTGCTGCTTTCATTTCTTTCTAGTGTTATTTGTTTTTGATAAATTCACTAACCTACATAATGCATACCTGCATCATACAAACCATACATTGTGCACCTCAACAATCGACACAAATAATCCACACTAATAGTTGTGGGCCTTGATGAACCATGTTGTAGCCAGCCAATCCTTAGGTGACACGCAAGTCAAAGGAATGGTTGAACCAATTGCCCGACCCGGACTAAGCCATGTGAGTCAGCTTCGACCAAGTTTGTCCGCTCGGGTCGGATAGCGGGCATTTATCCAGATTGATTGCCCCAAACCGATCCCTGTTTGGACCAGGAGACTGAGCTGAGGAGTCGGCCCAATTCATTTGGACAACTCACCCATCTACTAGACAATGTAACCCCATGCCATACACAATCGGCAAACACGTCAAATAAACCCTAAGGCTTGAGCAACAAGCAATTAAACTTGTATGGTAAGTTAACCTGACCAGAACTTAGGACCAGTTAAGGTCACACTTTCCTTGTGACTCCCGGACAGACATGTGTCTCACCGTAGAGGCGACACCTACCACTATATGGGATGCTCCCAATCATCTCTGATCTGGAAAATTATATACCGATCTACCATCTCAACCCTATAAATAACGACACCCATCTCAGGTAAAGAGGTCTCTCACTTCCTATTCTTTCGATTTGAGTAATAGATTCCATGTGAGTGGTCCTGGAGGGCCTTGGTCGGTACTTATACATGGACATGATCTGCACTCAGAAACAAATCCTAGCTCGCGAGCTCCCCCTAATTATTATCATCATTAATTTTTTTGTTTTTTTTCGTATTATGCTATTTCCTTTTGCTAACCTTAATCTTTAAAAAAAGAGGGTCAACTTTCCAATACACGTTTGCGTTTAGAATCAATTAAAGTTTGGTGGTATGGGTGCTTGTTGGCAAGGGTGGCCAAGTCAGGTCATATACTATAGAACGGTCTCATTTTGAAGCTTTAATAAATCTTTCCCCCCTTAATTAATCCTTTAAATCCCCTAATCTTTAAAATTAAGCAACAACAATTTAAAAGGCAGCTCCCGCGTGTCCGGTAGACACACATTTAAGTCGTGATACGCAATTGGTTCGATTTTTTATGTCTGTTGGTGGCGTTTATGTCGATTCTCTTTATTTTTTATTTAAAATATTTCCTAAATGAGACTCACCTTCTCTGTAACTTCCAAAACCGTACTTTCCTGTACCAACCACACCACCGAAACCCCTTTAAAACCCATTATCGCCTCTAATCCTAAAACCCTTATATCACGACCACAGCCTCTGATCAGAGACTTTGCTTCTTCAACTCCTTAGAGGTTGCATTCATTTCACTCTTTTCCATGGCCTGCTTCAAGTTCCTGAAGTTCAGCATTAGATGCAAATCCAATCGTGTAGTAGACGATGAAGAACATGGTGGTTTATCCACCACTACTATCAGAGATGGATTGAAGATGGCGATTTCCTCAGTGAATAGATTTACTTGGAAAGATATGGAAAATGTTAGTATGAATTTCTCAAGAGTTATCGGCGTTGGAGGGTTCAGTGTCGTCTACCTTGCTAATTTCCCAGATTCGAGCCTCGGTGTTCTCAAGATGCATTGCGACAGTCAGCGTCACCGCGAAGTGTTTAAGAGGGAACTAGAAGTATTGCTTCATGTCTGCCATGAAAACATCGTAAAGTTTCTTGGCTACTGCGATGAGAAAGGTGAGTTTACACTTTACACTACTAGTATGATGTGGGGAATTATTGCGAATTTTCATCCTCTCAAATGCGGCCAAGTGTGTTAGGGTTTAGGGTTTAAGCACAAGGTTGCTTAAAGCATTACACCCTGAATATCGAATTTGGAATACCCAGGCTGCTGCCTCCAGTTAGTATTTATAGGAAAATTAGGGTTTAGGCCAGATGGGTTAATTACTAGATTGCCCTTCACAGCCTGAGCTTTAATACAAGTAGGATTATATTAGAACATATGAAAGGATATTACATAAATACCGTTACAACGTGCACCACACCTAAGAATCCAACCGTGAAAACATGAGCAATGGCATCTTCTTATCTTCTCAAGTGTTGGGTGGATGATTGGATTCAGGAAATTTCCAATTATAGCTACTTGACATCCTCTACTTAATTGATAACTTTTAAGGATGAGTTCTATGGATTTTTATCCTGTGAAATGTAGTGCATCACACTTGAGAATCCAACCCTAAGAACATGATAGTTGCGTCTTTCAATTTTAAGTGTTAGGTGGACGGTTGGTTTCTCAAGTGTGGTTCATTGGGCACTACCGCACTTGAGAGGATAAAATTCCTGAGTTCTACCCAAGTCATTAACAAGTTATATCAGAATCAGGCCTTGTATGCTTCGGACTAGCTTTTAAGGATGAGTTTTACCTAATTAAGTTCCTAACATATATATAATAAGCATTCTTAAAGGACATTTAAAGCTAATGAAGTTTATCTATTGATGCAGAAGAAGGAATCTTAGTGTTCGAATATGTTAGCAATGGAACCTTACACGAGAAACTTCGCCATCAAAGTCAAAAAGGATCAATTCTTTCCTGGAAGAGCCGCATGTCCATAGCTCACCAACTGGCCCAAGCCATCAACTACCTCCATACCAATTGTGCCGTCCAAATCATTAATGGCGACATCAAATCATCAAACGTTCTCCTTGATGAGAATCTCAACTGCAAGCTCTGTGATTTTGGATCCGCGAAGATGGGTTTTGCATCAACAATTGGTCCTTCTTCAAAGATTTCATTGATGGGTTCTGTAGGTTATATGGATCCCCATTACTTGAAGACTGGTATTATGACAAAGAAGAATGATGTTTACAGCTATGGGGTTATCATCTTAGAGCTACTCACAGGATTAGAAGCTTTCTGTTCGGAAAAGGAACAGTTATTGATTTCAATCGCAGGTCCAGTACTTCAGGATCCAAATAAGGTTCTGGAAATGATGGATTCTCATCTGGGAAGCCATTTTGATGCAGAGGAAGCTATAGCTATGGCTAACATAGCAGCAATTTGCCTTGGTAAGAATCCGACCCAAAGGCCTTCCATGACTGAGAACTTATATATTATGAAAGAGAAGATCCAATCCATCTCCTTTGTCTCTGCAGTGGAAGGATTCAAGGAAACCACTATGAATCAAAGGAAATTGAGGTATATTTCCGGCCATGAGCGATAGTTTAAAATTAAAACCATCCACGAGAAAAATATTACATTTGTATATTTTTCTGAAATGTAAACATTGTACGTGTTCATAAGAAGGAATCAAGGAAGGAAGCATTCTTGTACAACCTTGTTGAATTAGGAAAGATTGAAAGATTGAAAGATTGAAAGATTGAAAGATTAGAATAAAGAGAGAGAGGTGCTAGTGTACCATCAATACAAACATAAAAAATAAAAAACTCAAAAGACAAATATATGGTCCACGCACAATCACCATCAATATATCGTTCGGTAGTGGTCTATATTCTTCCTGTCCTTTACGCAGCAAAATCTATATTTTAATTGAAGACAAAACTTTGTTTTGCTCATAGAAGTTCTATCATGTTGTAGGGAGACAAGTTATTTTAACATCTCTGTCTCCTACCTTCCTTCCTTCTTATTCCTTTTGTTGGTTAAAGATAATTTATCATCAATATCAGATGGCTGTATGTATGATCTAGGTCCTAGGAGCACATACATTTAGATTAAAGAAAAAAAAAACCATAATTATTTTTTGATTGGTAGTTGATTTTTGTTTTTTAGAACGCCAATTTATCAGATGCACGTGATAAATTGGAATTAGGTTATATTGTCATGCACAGAATAGACAATGCCTTCTTGGCTCTGTAATCAGCTAACTTGTTGATATCCCTAGAAACATATTAAAAATTACATGAAAAAATATAGATAGCAAAATGTAAAATATCCTTAATCCAAGGATGCATAGATAACAACATATTTGGAAGTGTGCCAATGATGTATGAAACGAGCTTTTAATGGTTTGTCTCCACTATAAGTCGATCAACGCAATTTGCGATAGTTTAAAATTAAAACTAAGATGTAGGAAACGAGCTCTTTATGGTCTAATATAAGACCCCTAAGTGTACATAGGTTAACCGAACTGAACCACGTAAAACTTCAGTCTCTCTCTCTCTCTCTCTTAACAATATGAATCGCTACATTGTTTACATTGGAATGTAAACAATGTAGCGATTCATATTGTTAAGAGAGAGAGAGAGAGAAAGAGAGAGAGAGACTCTAAAGTTTTACATGGTTCGGTTCTATTAACCTACATCCACTGTAAGGTTCTGCTTCACTATATTTTAGGTTGCGTACAACCCTTATATGGTGACGACCCTGTCATCAACTATGAAATTGAGCTTTTGATGGAGAGAAGATGGTACTGCCCCAACTGCAAGAAGCCATGGCCTGCCAAGGAGCATATTGAAAGATGAAGGGATGTCAATGACTTGGAACTCGACCTAGAACTTGACTAGGCCCATGGTGATTTCGGTGTTCAGAATCCCAATGACATTCCTTCTAGTATTGTCATAAGCTCTCACTCCTTATTTAGAGGGTTGTAGCTTTGTTGGGTCGATCCCTATATGTTGGATGGTTAGTAGTGGGTAGACATCCAGGGCTGAGCCGTTATCCACAAAGACTTGAGGGATTCGACTTCTGTTGCAGTCGATGGTGACATAGAGATCTTTTGTATAGTTAGATCCTTCAGGTGGAAGATCCTTGTCTGAGAAAATGACGGCTTTGACCGTATAGAGGCCCCCTACTATATTGGCTAGTTGGGCTGGTTTAGTTTCAATGGGCACATGTACGCTAGCCAATGCTTTTAGGACTACCTCCCTATGAGTTCGAGAACCAGTTAATAGACCCCAGATTGAGATGTTAGCTTGAGTCTTCATGAGTTGCTTCAGAACCTCATTTTCTGGTTAAATTGAAGTATGAATCTGGTTCTGGTTCTAGTTCCTTGCCAATTTTGCTGGGTTGTCAATATTGAGCAGGGCCGGCTTAAAATTCTTCCCACTTCTGGTATTTGCATTGTGACACTCTTCATCGGACGGAAAGCAGAGCTTAGAATCAAACTATGCTAGGAGATGGTCAACATCCTGATCTGACTCATCCGATTCCCCATCACTTATGATGATCATGTTGATTTTGGCTTCATCGACATTCACGTTTAGTTCTTGAATGTTGTCGCAATGCCCACACTAAAGCCTCAATTTCTCGTGTCTCTTCATCCAAGTCTCAGAGATGGTCAAAGATTTCATCTTCATGGCTAGGGAATGGCAAACTAGTTTTTTGCCTTATGCTTAAGTTCAGTCTTCCAAGCACATATCTGCGAATGTATACATTGGACCCTAGGACCAGTTCATCGATGACACTGATTTGATCTCGGACACTGTTCTAAATATCAGTGTGCATGTCCCATAGTTGCCAATATCGCCCATCCATTCTCTGGTTCTTATTTCACAAAGTCTCAACTTGCTCCTTTTGGGTTGCTATAATGTTCTGCCTTATGAGGTTCAAGTCCTTGTCTTAGTTTTGACATTCCCTAAGGGATGCTTGCATGTGTTACTGTTGATTAACCATGTCTCTAGTATGTCCCCTGATGAGTTGGGCCAAGTTTTTGAGTTCTTGTGCCATTCCTGGTAAGGATCTTAAATCTTTGACCTGTGCATATTACCAGTATGCTCTTCGACTATGAGGACCAAACAGGTTGGGACCTTTTGTAAAATAAGTCCAAATGGAAGTGTCACCTTTATTTATGATTTGATAAGTTTCCTCTAAGATGGTTTACAGGCTTTCATCTTGATCTTGATGAACGTGCCCAAGTGCTATAATGGCACTTCTCAATTGTTGGACTGTTAAGGCCAGTTCGTCCCTTTATTGGGCCGGATCAAATGGTGGATCACTTCCAAACAAGCTGTCAGCTAAGCTATCAAGCCGATCACTGCTTTGTTCATCAATGGCTATATCAACGAAGCCGTTGTCATAGTCTTCTTCTCCTTATAGACCCTTGATGGGAATCTCACCTTCATGATCGGAATGATCACCATTGGAGTTTGGAGAGTCTTCATCCTCATCAATGCCTATGTTTATCATGATGACATCATCTGAAAGGTTAGGGCTTCAATCTCATCTTTATGATTGTTTAGGTCCTAGACCAACTCTTCAGTCCATTCTATAATAGGGGGATCTTGTTGGTTCTCGACCGGTATGATCAAGGCTTGTAAGTTAATGGGTCGGTCCTCCACTTCTTGGTTATTGATGGACTTAGAATTCCCATCATGTGGCAAAAGGGGATTGGTTTGTACATTTGGTTGGCTTGACTGAACCGCAAACTTTCCCTCATCAAGAAAATCTTGAACTGCATGCTTCAGTTGATAACACTCATCAGTTGCATGCCCATTTTGTTGATGGTCCTCACAGTAGAGGTTAGGTTTATACCATTTTGGTAATAGGTTCGACAAGTTAGTTGGTTGGATCTTGGTCAGAAGTCCTTTTTGAAACAACTTCTTAAGGAGTAAGCTCAGGGGCATGCCTACATCTGTGAATTGCCTCTTTTACAGGGTTGCCCCTGCCCTTGGGGCATTGTTCTCAATCAGAAGTGGGGCCTCTATGGTTGGTGCCACCACATTTACTTTAGTGTTCTTGCTAGGAAAGGTTTTTTTGCCGGCCCCAATTCGCTGGTTGTTCAATGTCACACCTTGTTTAGGATTTCCCTAAATCAAATCGGGAGGGTTTAAGACATCTTCAACTTGTTGGCCCGCTTCAAACAGGGCTTCAAAAGTGGTCAAGGGTTGGGTAAACAAGTGAGTCTTGTAAGCCATTTGGAGATTTTTGATGATCATATTGACATGTTCTTTCTCCGTGGGCTGGTCCTACATCAGTGCAGCCTTGGATTTGAATCTCATCAAGTACTGAGTGAATCGTTCGTTAGTCTCTTGCTTAGTGGTCTCCAAATCTCGATGGGTTAGCTCCATCTCAGTGTAGTATGAGTATTGATTCTTAAAGGCCTTCACCATGTCATCCCAAGTGCGGGTTTGGAAAGAATCTAAGGACATAAGCCATCTCAAGGCGGGCCCAGTCAAAGACATTTGGAATGCCTAGCCCATTTGTTGCTTAGAAAAGTTTTTGATTCTCATCTGACCTACATATACTCTAAGGTGGGCTCGTGGGTCACCGATTCCATCAAATTTTTTGGATTTCCACTTGAAACCCTCGGTAAGTGTGCTTAAGGGAAGACAACATGGTCGATAGAGGTAGAATATCCATTCTCTATAATCAATAGCACTAGGAGGCCTCTAGGGAAGTGTGAGATACTCCAATTAGAAATGATAGAAAGGAACCAGGCACATCGGTATGTGCTATCGAATTATGATGAAATAAAAAGATACCGTCAGTAAGTATTACATATGAACTTTTAAACTCTTAGAATGTATATATGCTTATGGTTAAACATTAGTGTGTAATTTTAATCTACATGATTTTTTGACAACATTACGCAGAAATCGAAAGGGAGTTAGGTCATAGAGCTGAACCATGCAAGGTTATGGATACACATGCTAGGAAGTTTCCTAAATGGTTCAATGAGCATGTAAGTGTAATACTTTTAATAAATTTGGAGTTTTGAACATGGTCAAAACCCAAAACAGCATATGCAATTTATAAAACTTATTTAATCTTCTTTTTTTTCTTTTTTTCTAATATTAGATTTGGAAACTACGCCGAAGTGGGGTTGAGGTGCCTGAACATATCAGATCGCTTGCCAGTGGTCCTAAGTTTGAGGCAAAAAGTTATACAGGTTTGTAAGTAATGGGATCAGGTTTCACAGTTAAGAATGTGACAATAATAGAAAAACTCAGAATAGTGGTATACTTGTTGAGACATGGACACAAAGCTTTTCAAGTCATAGAGACAGAAATCCTATAGAGGGAAAAGTCACTTATTATGGAATTCTGAAGCAAGTGATCGAATTGGAATACTCTGGGAATCTCAGTGTATTTTTATTTAGGTGTGATTGGGCTCATATTGAAAAAGGATTGGAGAAAGATGAGTTCGGATTCACCCTTGTAAATTTTAATAATTTAATGCATACTGGCCAAAATGAGCTTGACGATCCATTTATATTTCCTTCACAAGCAAAGCAAGTGTTTTATGTGTGAGATCCCCTCAAGCCAAATTGGTATATTGTCATAGTAACAAAGATTAGAGATACTTATGACATACAAGGGGAGGCACACTTATAGAGCCCATTGAATTTGAGGCAAAATTTGAGAGGTTCAGAAGTTGAAGGTGATGCCAATGTTAGATGGATCAGGTCTGATATGAAGGGAATGATAATTGACACCCCCATCCATCTCATCAATGAATTGGGAAGTTTAGATGACAATATACTAAATTGAATTACCATGATGGGTATGGAGATTTATATACATTGAATGATTTTATATTGTTTTTAAATGATTTCATTCTTCGTTTTGTTATTATGTTCATTTTTATGTTTTTAATAGTGTTACACTTACTGTTCATTGCTACACAGGTGTTAGCAACGAAAAACATACATGTTGGACATTATTGTATACCCCGTAGAGAGGATTTGCAGAGCCAATATACGGCTGTTGAGCAGCCATCTCATTTCCAACAGCCTGATCCTACCCCAACTGGAGCCTCTGACCCACATCTAACACAAGACAGTTCTGACTCTGATGCTATTATGGAAGAAACAGATTCAGGTTAGAGCTTTCCTTTTTTAATTAATTAGCAAATGTTGTATTTTGGAATTGTGCTAACAAAGCCATTTCTAATTTTAAAACATTAGTTATGTTATATTATCACCCAAAGTTATATATTAATGAGTGGTCACTTTGACATGTAGAATCTGCCCCACATACGATCAAGAGGTGAGGAGTGGCAAGGGCAATAAAACTGTAGCAATACCCAAAGGCCAGAAAGTGCAAGTATTGATAGATGAGTATGGGCTACCATGTGGCAATGAAACATCTCAATTGATGACTTGGATTGGGACACTTGCACGCAATTCGGTATTACTTCCATGAAATTATACAGATTGGAGGAAAATGCCTATGATGCACCAAGATGAAGCGTGGACTCAACTTACGGTAATATGACACCAAAATAAAAAACTTATGGGCATTACATTGTATAACTAAATATTGGATTTTTTGGGTAGGATAAATTTGATTTGGATGTTAAATACAAGAGGTGGGCATTTCGTAAACTGAATGATCGATGGAGGGATTTTAAGTTTGACTTGAAGAAAATGGTATATGATCGGTATACCACACATCTAGAATGAGTACAAAATCATGATAAACAATGACACTGAGAGCCATGTGACCTCCAGGTTCCAAGATGGGAATGAAAATCCTTCAAAATCTCGGAAAGGACCTCGACGGATGCACTAACGGATCCAATGTCGTGGTTCCGTCCATGGATCCGTCCAATGCATTTTGGTAACTGGCTCGAGCGGAGCCAGGAACGGACTCACCTACTGGTTCCAACCGTGGTTCTGTTACCTCTCGGGAATGTCTCAGGGATCGAACGGATGCACGAACAGATTCATGGAGAGGTTCCATCCATGCATCCATCCCTCTCATGTTGACCTTTTGGCCTGAACGGAGCCAGGAACGGATTCACCCTGTTGCTTCCGTCCGTGAGTCCGTTCGTGCTGTCTTGTGTAAAACCCAACTTTAACCTTTGGGACTTGGCATGGGATCCCTCCACACACCTTCTAACACTTACTCTCATAGCTTTCGGCTGTCTACCTCGTACAGGAGGACGTATATCAAGGCAATCCATACCAAACACATCAAACGATATCCAAATTATTGTGAGTAGGTTTTGGGTGATTATTTGGGTTTGCTAATCATTAAATATTCATTATCATACTAATTATTTGATTAATAAGCATTTTGCATAACTGCATTATTTGCCTAAATTGTGAACTGATTCGAATGTGGATATGTGAATTGCTTCATCACTGTTTTGGGTTACGGTGCCGGGTGTACCGGTACCGGAACCCCAAAAATATTTATGAAAATCATTGACTGTCATCCTGCTCTATATGTGTCTTGCCATGTTGGTACCCGGGTACTAGATGGAATGGGACGTTGATGCAGCCGAAATACCTCTCGGGATGATAGGACTCACATGTAGTATATCTGTGGTTAGGATTTGTTTTTCATTATGCTACGACCCTTACCAACAAGGGTTTATGTATTGGGTAGTTAGAGCACCTATTGCCTATGGGGGAGAGAGGCCAGGTCAGGGGTAGTCATGGCTATCGGGGTCCGCCACTGGGTGATTTTGGTGGCTTCAACCGGTATAGGCTCCATTGTGATAATTGAGGTTTCATTGTGGCGATAAGTTAAGTGACCCACAGTGTCTCCTGAGTTATCATAGTAGCATATACCTTACTTAGAATTATGTGCTAGGTGAAAAATGAATTTAACATGAGCATGCATCATAAATTGTTTGTAATTGTGTGTGGTGTATATGTGCATTCCTCTTTGCTCTCTCACTAACTTGTGGAGCTAACCCCATTGCGCAACCTCTTTTAGTTGATATACAAGTAATATCTTGACGTGCTCCTTTTAATGCGAATCGAGTGGAGCTAGAGGCTAGACTTGGATGTTGATGTACATTCAAGGATGGTGCCCTTGGGGCATAATCATACTCTTTATTTTATGTTATCATTTTTCGTGTTCAAACTCCATATATATCTTGGAGTAATTACTTGATGGTTATAGGAAAATTTTAACTACTGTATACGCTATCATTAGCCAATGAACACCTTGTAACTATTTGATTTTAAATTGATTTATGCTTCCGCTGACTTCAATCTATCTTAGAATGTGTCATTCTGTTGGTTTTCGCACTCTGATATTATTATGTTTTTAATATTGGTTATAGACTGTGGATTGGGACACTGTATCTGTGATCTTGGTAGTTTTTGGGATGACACTTGTCTTCCTAGTCACCCCTTTTCTTATGCTTTATCCTTTATTGGGATGGGGGCGTGACACTTGTGGTCACCGAAGATCTCACTCTTTTCACCATAAAGATAGTGTCGCCAAATTTTTAATGCAAAAACTACCATAGCCAACTCTTGGTTGTGAGTGGGGCAGTTATTCTCGTGTTCCTTCAACTGCCTTGAGGCATAGGCGACTACCTTTCCTCTCTGCATTAGTACGCCGCCCAATCCTATTTGGGATGCGTCTGCGTACACCACCATGCCACCAGTGCCACCTAAAATGGTTAGCATTGGTGCTGTCACCAACCGATTCTTTAGTTCTTGTAAACTTTTCTCGCAAGCGTCGGTCCATTCAAACTTTGCACCCTTCTTTGTTAGCTTTATCATGGGTGATGAGATGCACGAGAAATTTTTAATGAATTGGCGATAATACCCAGCTAGTCCCAGGAAGCTACGGATCTCCATGGCATTCTTTAGAGTCTCCCACTCGAGAACCGCCTTCACCTTGTCTGGGTCTACTTTGATGCCATCCTTGGTGATGATATGTCCCAAAAATCCAATCTGGTGGAGCCAAAATTCAGATTTACTGAATTTGGCGAATAGCTTGTGTTCCCTCAACCGTTGTAATACGAACCCAAGGTGTTGGGCATGCTCCTCTTCACTTTTGCAGTAGACTAGAATATCGTCAATGAATACATTGACAAACTTGTCTAACACATCATGGAATACCTTATTCATCATGTCTATGAACGCAGCTGGGGCGTTGGTTAACCCGAACGATAACACCAAGAATTCATAATATCCCTATCGGGTTTTCAACTATGGTACCCAAACCTCAGATCAATCTTAGAGAAAACTCTCGCACCTTGTAATTAATCGAATAGGTCATCTATGCATGGCAACGGGTATCGGTTCTTGATTGTGAGTTTGTTCAATTCCCGATAATCGATGCACATTCGCATGCTTCCATCCTTCTTCTTTATGAACAACACGGATGCTCCCCAAGGAGATACGCTTGGTCGAATGAGTCCCTTCTTCAACAAATCTTGTAATTGAACCTGCAGCTCTTTTAGCTCCATGAGTGCCATCGATAGGGTGCCTTGGATATAGGTGTTGCACCAGGGATTAAATAGATTGCAAACTCCGTCTCTCGATCAGGCGGTAGCTGGGTCAGATCTTCTGAAAAAACATCGGGAAACTCCCTAGAAACATTAGGTTCTTCCAATGGCTTAATCTTTGCCTCGGTGTCCATTACCGTGGCCAAGTAGCCCTGACATCCTTCACCTAACAACCTTCATGCTTGAACGGTAGATAAAGTTATCCTTTTGGGCTTCTTCATCGGTTCACTTTGGTAGGTGAAAATTGAGCCGTCATTCAACTTGAATATGATCTTCTTCTCCGCACACATGACATTTGCCCAATAGGCATATAGCCAATCCATGCCTAATATTACATCAAAGTCCTTCATGTCGAACTTGATCAGTCAGGCGGTCAGGTTCTTCCCATAAATTTTTACTAGACAGGGGTCATAAACTTCCTTCAGGTTCACAACGTTTCCAGTTGGTGTGCTAACTACTAAATCGTGTGCTATGTCCCTCGGTTGAGTGGTCATCCTATCCATAAAAGCAATAGAAACAAAAGAGTGGGATGCACTCGAGTCGAATAACACTCACGTGGGGTCGGACGATATAGTCAAGGTACCTAGGGTTTATATAAAATAAGGATGCAATCAAATTCCCTACACCCATTGGTTTGTTTCTTATAATTTAGTAGTGTTAAGCGGACTTACCTGTCATCACTTCTGGGCTCGCCTTTGCTTTTTCATTGGTTAGCCCTCTCGTCCAGTTATCCTGTGGCTAATAGGGTCGAGCAGGGGACTAGATTGGCGAGTAAGTGTTGTATTCGTGGTTCGCACAACCCCTAGCCATGTGCCTAGCTTTGTGGCATAGAAAGCATTTGTTGGATAGTGCAACTAGGGTAGAGGCCTAGCTCACTCCGCTCATTGCAGGTCGAGATGGCGGAGCAGCAGTTGTCGCTTGGCTTGGAGTGGATTATACAAGCCGATTGTAGGTGGGACGGAAAGGGGTTTGGCCCACGTCTTGTCGTCGGTATTGTATCGGGCTGGGATTCAAGCTAGTTCCTCAAAATGCCTTGTTTGGCCACCCAAAGTTCTGATAATTGCTTGGCCTTTTGCCTAATCCAGGCGACTCAGTAGTCTTCTCCTTCAGTTTATCCTCCATAGTCTTTGCTTTGTCGACCATTTGTGCATAGTCCTGAATGTCTAGGACCGACAGAATGGCCCCAATCTCTGGCTTAAGTCCTTTCTTAAACTTCTTTGTTTTACTGGCTTCCCCCTTCATATGCTTCAGGGAAAAATGAAACAAATCCTTAAACTGTTGCTAGTAATCTAGTACGGTCTTTGATCCTTGTACGGGAGTAGAGAACTCAACTTCCTTCTTGTCTCTAAAACTCTCAGGGAAATAATTCTTAAAGAAAGCTTCTGTAAACTGATCCCAGGTAGGGTTGGGATGAACTGCCTCCAAGTTAGGCTTCATTGCCTTCCACATGCTTCTGCCTCATTTTGTAATTGATACCCGACACATATCAATTTCTGTGCATCAGTACATTCGAGTACTTCGAATGTTTTCTCTAAGGCACTAATCCACCTTTCTGGTTGCATTGCCTCATAATTTAGTTTGGAGAATGCAGACGGCTGGAGCTTCTTGAACTCTCTATCACTTTAGTTGTGGAGCATTCCGCCGCATGTTGAGGCACAGGTGGTGGAAATTGTAGGAGCCAATTAGGTGATGGTGGTGGCACTGCTTGCTGTTGCATCATGGTCGTGAACTGTGTAGACATCTGGCCTAATAACTCCTATTGTTGCTGCATGGTCCGCATCATGGTAGTCATGATGGTGTTCACCTCTCCAGCTGCCATACCTGGCTAGGGTGTAGCTGCAGCAGCTGGGGCAGCTACCGGTACTGGATTTGGGATGACTTGGGGTACCCTCGGTGAAGTAACCGATACTTCAAAGTTCTGAGCTTCGGCTCTATCCGGTAGCTCAACTTCTGGGACGCATTGAGGGCCTCTTCCACGACGACCACCCTGGTTGGATCTTGTGTTGACCATGATTGATTTCTGAAAGAAACTTTGTGTTTAATATCTCCACACCTCTTGGCGAGGGAAAATTATAGTTCAGCTGAAGCATGTAGGCTATTATTTCTATATTTATGGTGTAATATCATTAGCATTGTAGCAAGGGATAATAACTACCAAGGATAACTTCCTACTAGGTTGCCGTTTGTTGGCAGTTTCATGTATTGAATGAGTTTTATGACATGGTGAATCATGAAAGATGACAAAACAAGGTTTTATAATAGGAAAGACAACTGTTTGGTCTGTACCTATACCTAGCAAGCGAGTCACTCCAACCTCTTTTCTGTTATATAGGCCTGTATGTGTAGGTACCCTAGGTCACTCCTAACTCCATCTGCTAATGCAAGGTAAATGACACGGTCTTCCACGCGACTAGTATCAGCAAGTGCCAGGTAGACAACTAACTGCTTCTCTGCTTGGGTTTTAATTCTTTCGATCCGAGCTAGTCTCTTTCTTAACCGCCTAATGTAAAGCATGTCGTTGGGATCTTCCAAGCCTGGACAACACAATCAAACCCTGCCATGGAGAAATTTTGGACATTAGCCTCTTATGGTTGTCTTAATGTAATGAACATTCTTAACACCATATGAACTTAAGCAACATGATCAGGAATCTTAAATGGAATAACTCGAGGGTGTACACAAAACAGCAGTACTCTATGGAATCTAGCACATCATTCGGTACAGGCATGTGTAGTGATTGAACTAACCATACCTACCTATAATCTCCTGTGTTAAACAATGAACCCGGCTAGACTACTGACAGGTTATGTTATAATGCAAGTGAGGTGATATTGGTGGAGTCTAAAATTTTTGTAAATGACATAGATGCCCCTAGCTATACATTCCTATTTATCTATGTTTGAGTTTCCAACCACACAACACTCACACATACAAGTTCATACACCCATGCTTATAAACAGTGTTTATGTATAGGTACATATACACGCAATAGTTTCTTCCTAAATTTTCTTTTTTCTTTTTTTGCATTGAATTAGCATGTTTATTCTATATATTATTTGTTATTATTTATTTATTTTATTATTTTTTTTTTCAAATATATATATTTTTTAGTTTATTCATAATGACCAACCAAGTGCCTTGGAGGGTCCATAATACCCTTTTGATGCAAAGTATTATAAGCCCAACCATAAAAATCATAATTTCTGCTATCTGCCATTCTTTGGGCGTTTCACTGGGCGTTTGGCTCAATCGCCCAGAGAATCAGGAGCTGCTTTTTATTCGGTCCAAAATTCATTTCCTTCGTTCTTTCCTTCATTTTGAGAGCCCTAGACCCTCAAAGCTGCATCCAAGGGAATTTGTTGACTAATCCCTCATCATTCCCAAGCATTCTATTGCCATTTCTTTGCACCCACATGAGCCCTAGGTAAGTTCTAATGGATTTTTCCATTCTTTCTCCATTTCCATCTTTCTTCTTCTCTTTTTTTTTTTTTTTTTTATTTCAGTTTGGAAAACCTAATTTCTCTATTCTCTTCCCTCTTTGCTATGTTGCAGCCATGTCTACTAGTGAAAAACATAGCACGACAAGGAAAGCGGTGACCCGCAAGCATCTACGGTCTGATCCGTCGCCTCCTTCACCATCGGTCGTGCCATCTCCATCTTCTGGAGACGATTTTTCATCTGAAGAGCACAAGTTTGATCAATATTGGTTCTCACGGTATGAGCATGCCCGTGATTGGGAGAGGTTCTCTTCCAAAAATATTGTGAATGGAAGGGTGGTGCAAGTGGAAGACTTCCACCAGTTTAGGCTTTTTGCGAGGCTCAATGCCCTAGGTTGGGCACCGATGCTATCTCCGACATTACCTTGCTATCCGAATCTGATTTGGTATTTTTATTGCAATCTTATACTGGCTTATGGGGTACAAGGCTTCGGACTCGAGAATAGAGTGAAAGGGGTGGACATGAAGTTCACTCCAACCATCTTGGTAGAGACTTTGGGGCTACCAGACAGTGGTGATAGATGCTATTACAAGCCCAAGGTAGACATCTCAGATCAGTTCTCACTGGACACTAGGAGGATGGTATTCAAGGCTCTTACAGGGGTCGAAAGGACTCCAAAATCTAAGGGGGACTACAAGCCTACAGCTAGGATTCTGAGTGGGTGTATCTTCTACAACATCTATCCCAAAGGTGGGAATTGGGGCAGCATTTCCATGCTATGGGCGTACATCACCTATTGTTTGATGAGGGCAGGAAAGGGGTCGGGTGATCAACCTACCCTATCTTCTTATGCAGGTTATGCACTATGTCAAACCCTGCTCCTGACTGGTTGGATTTTTTGATTGAACGGTAGGAACCCCTGACCAGGCAACCAGGATCACTGTGGAGCATCACTCCACTCAATGAGATCAATGAGAATGCTTTGAACAGTTTTCCCTATATACCTGTTAGAAGATGGATAGCAGACCCCTGCAACTGTGCAGCTCACAGCTTGATATATGGTTTGGATCCTAGGTATTCTCTCTCCTCCCCAAACAGTGGGACCCACCTCTAAGGAAGTATGTATAATCCCCTATGTGGCATGTGGGGACAAAGCCTTGACCAAGGGTCAAACCCCTGTGCAAGCCCCATTGAATTTCAGCTTGCTGGAATTCTCTGGGTGATGGCACTGGGCAATCCAGCAAGGCCCAATGACATCGCCCAGTGGCTGTTTCTATATATTTTATTGATTTTTAATTATGGGGACCACCCAATATGAACATGGGCACCCTCCATGGATAGAGGGAAGTCTGAGGGACCACCTCATACCCTTAGTTCACTGTGGACCCCACCAATGTGCCCAGAATCAGTCAGAATCAGTTTAAAAGCTGATTTTCAAAAGAGGCCTTCCTAGGCAAACAAGCCTCAGGGAGGGCTGGGCCTATAAATAGGAAGGTTCTGGGTTCATTTAGAACCCTTAGTAAACCTGAAATCCGTGGGAGAGAAGAGAGGAAAGAAGAGAGAAAAAGGGAGAGGAAGAAGAGGAAGGAGAAGAAGAAAGAAGAAGGAACAAGGAGGGAGAGCTGCTGCCACCCATCCCAGCTGGAAAGCGAGCCCCCTCTCAGGCCATTTCAGGTATAAAACACCCCCCTATGCCTGCTGTCCCCATTCCTTCTCTATGTATGATGTGTTTCTTGCTCCCTTGGCAGCCCAGAACAGCTAGGGTTTGCCCAGAGCACCTCCAGATCTGCCATGCAAACCTTGTGCATGGAAGATTTGGAATTTTTATTGAATTTCCTTATTCTATTATGCTGTTCTTGTGAGCCAAAGCTAGCTGTGCATAGCTGCACTACCCAGCCTTGCTCCTGATGGATTGAATGGAACCCTGAGTGTAAGCCAAGGCTGTAGAGACCAAACCCTAGGTGGTTGCAGCCTTGAACCTCTATTTTTCAAGCATTTCCAGCCCTGCATGTGGCCAAAACCAGACTCCCAAGATTTAGAAAACCCTGTGATACTATTTACTGGGCTATCTGGGCAGCCATTGGCAGCCTGATGGTGGATCTGATGGAGGATCCAATTGGACCAATAGGTAGGTCATCTCTTGGGCTACCTGACCCCCCTGACATGCAGAGGATCCGGTCTGACCTTAGCCCTGTGAGCCCAGCCTAGGGAACTCAACCCAGCATTGATTTACAGCCTCTAGGCGATGTAGACATAGCCCAGAGCCATCACCCAGTTAATGGAAAGTTGCTGTATTGCTGATCTGACTTTGGGGAATCTCACCCCTTGGCTTTTGGACACTGTGGGAGGTTGGGAAATGACCAAAAAGCCCTTCCTCACATCTGTCCTTAAATGGAGAATGCTTTGGAACCCAAGTGGGCCCCGCAAGTGAAAGAAACCCTGCTATGCTTGGTCCTGCAGCTCGGGCAAGCTGTGGACAGCACTGTGGACTTGATTTGACCTAGGGTCAGGTACAACCATTGAAATGACTATTTTACCTTTTGTGCCACTGACACTGGTTGAGGCACCGGGACAAGAACCTAAGGCCCAGTGCAAGCCCTGTGATCCCAATTGAGTACCAACCAAGTACCGGGTCAACCCAGTAAGATTAGGTTAACCCTAGGAGTACCAGTGATAGACTGAAACCCTAATTTAACAACTTTTGATTTACATCTAGGAATTGATCTCGCGCTCGAGGACAACAATCAGACTATTGTTGGAACTGAGTTTGCTAACGAGTATCTAGAACCCAACTCAGGTGCGTGAATAATACTATCATACATGCATGTGTAATTACGTTGCTACGCCGGCTGTTCAGAATTGAATCATATATGTTGTGTTATTTATTTCTGTTCAAACTACTCAAATCACTGCATAATGACTATCTGTTGATCAACACTGTGAATTCTTATATGATAATTGTGATTGTTAGACTAGATGCCGTAGTCAGCTTGGAAATGAGGCCTATGGTAGCCCGTAGAATGGGATGCGGTTGACACCACCCGACTCATACGATGCCATATAGACATGGGGTTAGAGTTTCATCACCCGTTCTACGCACCCTTGCCAATAGGGGTTAAGGTGTTGGATGCCTGTGTGGGCAACCATCAAAAAATAAGAAAAGAGAAAAAGGAATGAATAGAACACAGGAATGGTGCATGAAATGAAAAGAACACCGGAATGGTGAATATGGGCTATGAGCCAGAAAAGAAAAGAAAAGAGAAAAGAAATGGATTGTCCCACAGGTTAATCACAGAGGGCTAGTCAGACTGACCTTGGTGACTGATGTGGGAGCTGACTGGTCTTCTCTGACAACTCAATGGGTGTATCGCAGGAAGGGGTTAGAAGCCTGCACCAGGGATACATGTATTGGGGATTGTAGTAGCACGGACCTAACTTGTTCTAATTGGTGAAGAAGCAGAATCTAATAGGGAATGTTATAATTAATTAATTATTTTAATTTATGAATAATTATAATTAGCACCATATCCATTAATTAAATAAAGAACCAATTATTTTAGCAAATTCCAAATAACTCCCTATATGATAATAAATTATCATGTACAACCCCCCCAACTAATCAACACCATCATTATTGAATCTAAGGCATGTACACTTGTACTGCCAAACCCCATTCCATAGTACATGTCCATATGAGAGGGTCTGTGTATCTGATCGGGTCCCACAAAACTCGACAAAACATTTTAATCAAATAACTGTATATAATCTATTATTTTATGTAAAATAGGTTTTGCAAAAACCATTTCCAAAACGGCACTAGATCCAGATTCCAATCTAACCATACACAGACAACTTCAATCTCAGTGGTCCCCAATCGGGCAGTGGTGACCATGTTGAGTAACTCCTTCACTCACAAAGTGTTTGCGCATTCCCAGAACACCGGCTTTGACTCACTTGAGTCTTAGTCATTGATGAACCAAAGAATGCGATCACACTTTGCATCAACAGGGTTCCCTCAAGTTAAGGGTCTCGGTGACACATGTCTATCCCTTCCTACATCTGGCAGTAATACATGAGGGAATCGACAAAGTAGATTCTTTGCCAATACACACATCCAACATGTGAGTACTCGCATTCATACCCTGACATCACATGTCTAGGCATACCCAATGTGAAGACCATATGATAAGGGTGCCCGGCCCAAACCCTAGTCGTGACTACCATTTTAAGTAAAACTTACGGACACATAATGCTCAAAAAGTTTATATGGCATGTGATAATATTAAATCAAAATGTATAAATGTTCAATACAAAGTAAAACCGGATTGAACCGGACCGAACCGGGTTTGATGGACACATAAATCCAACAGGAAATATATTCAAGCCATTATGGTATTCAGAGCCTCATAAACTCCACCGAGTTCTCCCTTCCTTTTTTTTCTTTCTATTACTCTCCGTGGGAGATGAATCATCCTCCCCTCTCTCCACCACCACAGTTGAGCCTTCGTCATCTCTCACCATCGGTTCTTCTCCCTCCTTTCATAATGCCCATCACTACATTTCAATCAAGCTCACGTCCAAGAATTTTCTTTTCTGGCAAACTCAGATTGAGTCCTTTCTGGATGGGCAGAATTTATTTGGTTATCTCGATGGAACCATTCCCTGTCCGAGTGAACCTATTGTTGCTGCTTCTTGGTGTTGCCAGGATTCTCTAATTCGAAGCTTCCTTATTGCCTCCCTCTCTAAAGCTGTGTTTCCACTCATTCCTGGCAAGCGTACTAGTCAAGCAATATGGTAGACTCTTTCTATTGCTTTCTCTTCTCCTTCTGAAAGTCATACTATGTCCCTCACCATGGCTTTACAAGAGATTCAACCAAAACCCAGTGAACCTGTGTCACAATTTTTGCAACATGCAAAGTCCATCGCTACTGAATTAAATGCTGCTGGTCACACTCTCTGCCCCAACACTTTTAATCTGCATATCTACAAAGGCCTCAAGGCTAAGTTCCAGGCCATGGTCTCCTCTTTATTGACAAGGACTGATCCCATCTCCTATAATGATCTTCATGTGATGTTATTAAGCCATGAATTTCTTCATGGCACGTCTCTAAATAAGCTTACGATCACTGATGCTACTTCCATTGGCTCTTCCCCAACTACAAATACTGTTCAATGTTTTTCCTCCCCTGGTCCTCACGGTTCTCCGTCTCCTCATCGGGGTGGTCGTGGTGGTTGGGGGGGTAGGGGCCGTGGTGGTCGCGATCATGGCTTCCCGAATTAGCAACCTGGCCGTATCTGGTGTTCTATTTGTCGGCGCACAAATCACTCCATGGATTGGTTCTATTATCGTCAATAGCCTAGTTATGCTCCCCCAAATAATTTTTCTTACCCTTCTCCTAACCCCCTGTCGGCTGCTCACTACACCTAACCCACATACCCGTCCTATGCTACCCACCCCCCCTCCTACCATCATCCCCATCCAGTCCTTTTGCCTACCCCACCATCGTCTACCTCACTTCCTTGGTACCTTGACACTGGTGCTAGTCATCATGTAACTCCTAACATTCAGTCCCTATCATACTATGATGAATATAATGGTCAGGATCAATTGCATGTTGGTAATGGTAAAAGCTTACCCATCACTCATTGGATCTTCTTCTCTTCCTTCTAATTCTTCTTGTTTATTTTCTTTACATAATGTCTTACATGTTCCTTCTATGTCTAAATCCCTTCTTTCTGTTAAAAAATTTACTCGTGATAATAATGTATTCTTTGAGTTTCACCCCTCTCATTTTCTTGTGAAGGATCAGGTCACCAAGTCAACTCTTCTTTTTGGTCCGAGTAAAGGAGGCCTCTACGAGCTTCACCCTTCACATTCTCCATCTGCCCATCATGTTGTTCGCACCTCTCTTGATATTTGGCATCGTCACCTAGGACACCCACATGAGCAACTTCTCCACCATATGTTAAAAATAAATAATTTACCTTTTCAATCATCTCGTCTTAGTAGCCTTTGTAAGGCTTGCCAATTGGGCAAAGCGAGTCGTTTGTCTTTACCTACAATGCATCATAGGAGTTTATTTCCCTCAGAACTTATTTTTAGTGATGTTTGGGGTCCCTCCCCTACTGCTTCCTTTTGATGGACATCGTTTTTATGTAAGTTTTGTGGATGATAACACTAAATTTATTTGGTTTTATCCTCTTATTCATAAATCTGATGTTTTTGATGTCTTTCTCAAGTTTTAAGCTCTTGTTGAACGTCTGTTTAGTTGTAAAATAATATCCATTTAGACTAATTGGGGTGGCGAATACCGCACTTTACTTACTTATTTTTCAAAACTTGGAATTTCTCATCGTGTTTCTGCCCCCCACACTCATGAGCTGCAAGGTTCTGTTGAATGATGTCACAGACACATCATTGAGACAGGACTCTCTCTTTTAGCTCATGGGTCGGTTCCTCACATATATTAGCACTTGGCCTTTAAAACGGTTGTTTACTTGATTAATCGCATGCCTACTCCGGTCTCTCTTGGAATCTCTCCCTTTCAACTTGTTTTTCATCGCATTCTGGATTATTCTTTTCTTAAAGTTTTTGGCTGCCTCTATTTTCCGTACTTACATCGTTTTAATAAGCATAAAATGGATTATCGCTCATCGTTGTGTGTGTTCCTAGGCTACAGCCCCTCTCATTTTGGGTATCGCTGTCTCAATCTTACCACTAATCGAATTATCATTGCACAACACGTTAGGTTTGATGAGGAGTCCGTCCCCTTTTCTGTCTCAATTCTAGGACCCCCACCCTCTTCTCCCATTATCTCTTCACCATGGGCCTTTGCCCCTATTCGGATCCCTTCCCCACCTCCTCCCATGCCCACACCATAACCAGCCCTGCAAGTCTAGGCACCCTTATCCCCAGTGGGGGGTACTAGTCCTACGCCCGTATCCCCTTTGGATGAGCCTTCCCTAGCCATCCCTAGTCCTACCCCTTCTCTTGACTCCCCAATCCTTAAACCCATCCCCTTCATGAGCTTTACCCACCCTTAACCATTCCCACCCCGGCTGCACCCTAACCGTCCCAACCTCACACCCGCCATCTCATGCAACTGAGGTCCAGGCCACATGCTCTCAATGCAATTACTGTTCATACTGAACCGACTTGTTTTTCGCAGGAAAATAAGATTCCGAAATGGCAGGTTGCAATGGCGGAGTAATTTAATGCTTTACTTCAAAATGGGACTTGGTCTCTTGTTCCAAGGTCACCCCATATGAATATTATTGGCTGCAAATGGGTGTACCATATTAAAAGAAAGGCCGATGGGTCTCTTGAGCGCTATAAAGCACGGTTAGTAGTAAAGGGGTTTCACCTACAGCACGGGCTTGATTATGGAGAAACTTTTAGCCCTGTTATTAAGCCCACTACCATTCGCGTAGTTCTCTCAATAGTTGTGTCCCAATGCTTTTTTGCACGGTTTATTGACTGAGGAGGTTTACATGACTCAGCCCCCGGGTTTTATTGATGCATCTCATCCCCAGTCTGTTTGTAAATTGCATAAATCACTTTATGGATTGAAACAAGTGCCCCGTGCCTGGTTTGCCCGCTTGTCTGACTTTCTTCTTTGTCTTGGTTTTCATGGTTCTAAGACTGACAATTCCCTATTTATTCGACATACGGGTAGTCATGTCTGCTATATTCTTACCTATGTTGATGATATTTTAATAATAGGTAGTGATACTGACATGGTTACATCTCTCCTCCAACAGCTATCTGGGGAATTCTCCATCAAAGATCTTGGCAAGCTCCATTTTTTCTTGGGTATTGAAGTTGTTCCTCATTCCCGTGTGCTAGTCTTAACACAATCTCGATATATTTCTGATCTCTTAAAGCACACTGGTATGGTTGATTGCAAGTTGGTCAAGACTCCTATGGCCACATCAGTTAAGCCTTCGAATTCAGGGGGTGCTCTCATGTCTGACCCACTAAATATCGGTCTATTGTTGGTGCTCTCCAATATGACACCCTCACTCGACCAGATGTTAGTTTTTCAGTCAATTGGTCTTGTCAATTTATGTATGCTCCTACGGAGGACCACTAGCAACTTGTTAAATGTATTCTTCATTATCTCAGTAGTACCCGGTCACATGGACTTCTTATTGAGCAATCTCCTATTCGCTCTCTTCAAGCCTTTTCTAACACTAACTGGGTTGGTGACACTGTTGATCGCAAGTCCACAGGGGGATTTGCAATCTTTCTTGCTCCCAATTTAATTTCTTGGACCTCTAGGAAACAAAGAACTGTGGCACGCTCCTCCACTGAGGCCGAGTACAAAGCCCTGGCAGATGCATCGGTCGAGCTAGTTTGGTTGGAGTCCCTTATGCGTGAGCTTGGTTACCCCTTGGCTGGTCCACCAATTTTATGGTGTGACAATATTGGTGCCACCTATCTCTCTGTTAATCCAGTGTTTCATGCGCGTACCAATCATGTGGAAATAGATTTCCATTTTGTTCTTGATCAAGTGTCCAAATGGCAATTGTAGGTTCAATTTATCTCTCCACAAGATCAGCTTGCAGACACTCTTACTAAGCCTCTTACTTCGACGCGCTTTGCATTCTTGAGGGACAAGTTGAAGATTCGGCCTACCGATCCTCCACCTTGAGGGGGTGTATTAAGAGAAAGAACCAACCATATCATATATCTTTCCTTTCTCAGTTGATCACATGTGATGATAAAATCTTTCCCTATATTGATACAATCTCTTGTACATGTAAACACAATATTCTCTATATTTCTTCCCTAGCTTAGATCAACTAGGATCTCACCACTTGTATTGCTTATATATTCTCCATTGAGAGAAATCAAAATCAAGGAAATATATTCAAGCCATTATGATGGAACCATTCCCTGCCCAGCTGACCCTACTGCTGCTGATCCGTGGAAGCACCAAGATGCACTCTTGCTCAGCCTCTTAATCTCCTCATTATCTAAAGAGGTTCTTCCTCTAATTATTGGAAAGAACACCAGTAAAGAACTTTACGATGCTCTTCGTGTCTCATATGGCTCTACCTCAGGCACTCGCCTACTCTCTCTCAATCTCGCTCTCATAAAAATTACCCAAAAAAATGATGAACTAGTCTCTGCCTTCCTTCAGCGTGCTCGATCTATTGCGGATGAATTGGCTGCTGCTGGAACGAATCTCTCCCCAGAGGAATTCAATGTCCACATCTATTGTGGTCTCTGGCCTATACTTAAAGACATCTTTCCATCTCTCCTCACCAGATTGGAAGCACCATCTTTCACTGATCCTCTCGTTCTTCTACAAAGTCATGAACTTCTTCGCTCCTTCAACAAGATGGTCGTTTCTGGCTCCTCTACAGCATCTAACTCTCCTTCAGCAAACATGGTCAATCGTCGTGCCCCCTCTTCAGCTTCTGATCCTAGTTCTACCTCCTCTTCTCGAGGCAATTTCTATGGTCATGGAGGACGCGGTCGAAACCGTGGTGGTGGTCTCCCACAGGGTAATGCTTCATGGTGCACAATTTTCCATCGCTTATATCACACCACTCAAAATTGCCACTATAAAGATCAACTTCACATTTTCCACCACCCTACCTCCACCTCCTCCCATTCTTCCTCATCTTATTATTCTCCTCAACCAAACCCCCCATATCACCCATATACCCCCTCCCCCCGACCTGTTGCCTATTACACTAAACCACCTCTCCTTCCTAACCCCCCACCCTCCACCGCCTTAACCTGGTATCCCGATACTGGTGCCACCCACCATGTTAACCCTAACCTTGGTTCTCTCTCCACATATGACGTCTACACTGGTAATGATCAACTCCATGTTGGCAATGGTAAGGGTTTACCCATTTTACACATTGGTGATGCTGCTCTTTCCTTCCCCCATAATGATCTCTCTTTTCGTATCTCTGATATTTTACATGTTCCTAGCATTAATAAACCCCTTCTTTTGGTTCAAAAATTTGCACAAGATAATAATGTTTCCTTTGAATTTCACCCTTCTTTTTTTTCTTGTTAAGGATCAAACAACCAAGGCGGTGCTCTTTTCCGGTCCAAGTAACGGTGGCTTATACACTCTTTCATCTGCTTCACCTCCTCCTTCTACTAGTCTTGCTGAACGTACCTCTCTTGATGGGTGGCATCATCATTTGGGTCATCCTCATGAACATCTTCTTCACCATATGTTACGCATTAATAATCTTTCGTGTCAGTCCACACGGTTAAGTCTAGTTTGCACTTCTTGTCAATTAGGCAAGTCTTGTCGCCTTTCCTTAGGAGAGACTAGCTCTCGTAGTTTATTTCCTTTGGAACTTGTTTTCAGTGATGTTTGGGGTCCTTCCCCTATGCCTTCCATTCATGGCCATCAATACTTTGTTATTTTTGCAGATGATCACAGTAAATTTATTTGGTTTTATCCTATTGTCTTAAAATTGATGTGTTTACAATTTTTTGTCCATTTCAATCTCTTGTGGAACGCCAATTCAACCAAAAAATAAAGGCAATTCAGACTGATTGAGGTGATGAATATCGTACTCTTCCCCAATTTTTCTCCTCTCTTGGCATTACTCACCATCTGTCTTGTCCTCACACCCATGAACAACAAGGGTCTATTGAGAGATGCCACTATCATATTGTTGAAACCGGGCTCTCTCTTCTTGCCCACAGTTCCGTTCTACGTCAATATTGGCACCTTGCTTTTGAAACTGTTGTTTACTCAATCAACAGGATGCCATACAAAGTATCTCACACCATATCTCCATTCCAACTTGTCCACCATAAGCCACTGGACTACTCCTTTCTTCGCGTATTTGGGTGTCGTTGCTTTCCTTATTTACGTCCTTACAACAATCACAAAATTGATTTTTGGTCAATCCCCTGTGTTTTCCTAGGTTACAGTCCATCTCATACTGGGTACCGCTGTCTTGATTTGGTCACTAACAAATTTTATACATCTCGTCATGTTCGCTTTGATGAAACTTGTTTTTATTTTACCACTCCGCCTTCCCCATATGCATCACCTACTCCTCAAAGCTCCCCCACTCCATGGGCAGCAGCTCCCCTCCACGCTATCTCCCCACCTCACTTACCGAGGTCTCCCCCTCCCCCTCCAACTACACCGTCAACCACCCCAACACCTTCAATTCTTACTCCATCGCCTTCTCCATCACCAATCCCTCTTGGACAACCTCTCTCTCCCATGCCATCCTCCTCTTCACCATCACCATCTCCACCTCCTTCTGGCACCAAAACCGTAATTGACCTATACAACTCCACCATCCCTACCTCAACCATGCCACAACCCCCACATCCCATGCAACTCTGGCCTAGGAAACCTCCAAGTGCCCTTACCACCACCGCTACCATCATTATAGAACCATCTTGCTTTTCACAGGCACACAAAATACCTAAAAGGAGAGCAGCTATGTTTGAAGAATTTAATGCACTGATTCACAATGGTACATGGTCTCTAGTTCCCCGCTCTCCCAACATGAACTTGGTTGGGTGTAAATGGGTCTACCAGATCAAACGCAAAGCAGATGGATCTCTTGATCGATATAAGGCCCGTCTGGTGGCCAAAGGTTTTCATCAACAATAGGAGGTTGACTTTATTGAGACATTCAGTCCTGTAGTTAAAGTCACTACCATTTGCACTATCCTTGCTCTTACAGTCAGTCACGGTCGGCCCATCCGGCAAACTTGATGTTCATAATGCCTTCCTTCACAGGCACTTCAATGAAGAGGTTTTTCTGGTTCAACCACCCGGCTTTGAGGACACCATCCACCCTAGTCATGTCTGCCGGCTTCACCATTCTCTCTATGGCCTCAAATAGGCTCTGCGGGCTTGGTTTCATCGCCTCTCACAATTTTTGGTTTAGTTTGGCTATCAGGCCTCCAAAATGGATCCATCCCTTTTCATCGATTGGTTTGGTACGCAGTTTATTTATGTGCTTGTGTATGTTGATGACATTCTGGTAACTAGTTCTGACAGCTCCCAAGTGGATCGCCTCCTTTATCACTTGGCTCTTGAGTTTTCCATCAAGGATTTAGGACCCTTACATATTTTTCTTGGAATTGAAGCAATCAAGCATTCTCAGGGACTGCTTTTATCCCAGTTTCGGTATATTGGGGATCTCTTGAGTCGCACTAGCATGTCTCACTGCAAGCCAATCCACACTCCAATGGCTAGCACTCTCAAGCCGCCTTTGGAAGGGGTGCCCCTGTATCGGATCCTACCCAGTATTGGTCAGTGGTTGGTGCTCTGTAGTATGTCACACTAACCCGCCCTGATGTTGCATTTGCTGTTAATCGTGCTTGGCAACACATGCACGCTCCCACTGAGGATCATTAGACCATGGTTAAACGTATCCTACGCTATCTCAAGAGCACTATCATTCATGGCCTTCTTCTGAGTCGCCACTCTGGCACTACTATTCAAGCTTTCACGGATGCTAATTGGGGTGGTAGTGGTGATGACCATAAGTCCACTGGCGGCTATGCCATATTTCTTCGGAATAATCTCATTTCATGGTCTTCACGTAAACAAAAGACAGTTGCTTGGTCTTCTACCAAATCTGAATACAAAGCTCTAGCAGATGCGGCTGCAGAACTAATTTTGCTGGAATCCCTCTTTGATGAAATTGGGTTTCCCCTTCGCTCCCCACCCATTCTCTAGTGTGACAATATTGGTGCTACCTATCTTTCAGCCAATCCAGTGTTCCACGCTCGTACCAATCATGTAGAAATCGATGTCCACTTTGTCCGTGACAGGGTCGCTAAGCAGAAGTTATAAGTCCAGTTCATTCTACTCATGATCAGATTGTAGATGTTCTCACCAAGGCTCTCCCTACCGCTCGCTTCCAATTTATGCGTGACAAGTTGAAGCTTCGGTGCACCGACACTTCACCTTGAGGGGGTGTATCAACCCATTTAGGATTCCATTCCATCTATAACGGTTGTAACTAGTCGTAATCCAAAGTCAATCTCTATTATCGGTTGTAGACTCACAATAGGATTCACCCATGTGAGACTCCTAAATCAAAGGGGTTATTATCGCATGGGTTAACTATCCTATTGTGATCTCATATGTGCCTCTATTTATACTCTTGTAAATCTGCAATTCAAAACATACAGAATATTAAAACCAATAGAGCTGAAAGCTGTTTGTAAACATAAACTTTGAGCTCCATCTGATCTGCCGTATAACAGATAGTTGGGTTCATTCCAAAAGTGGGCTTTCTTGTTATGCTTAGAGCTAACAATCTGATGCAGCCCAGAAACATGATTACTCCCCCCCACGTTTTTGTTAGATGTTTCCGTGGGTCGTGTTGATCTATCGAGAGTGCTTGGTATAGTTCTCCCTTGTTGTTGCCGCTCCACCTTCAATGCCTTTTGATAGGCATCGGATATATCCTAGATATCAAATAGTTCGAGTTGAGCCATGATGTGGGGTTGCAGCCCTCCCACGTACTTTGCGACCAACTGCTCTCCCAAGTCGGTTCCATTATTTCGAATAATCAAATCATTGAACTCTTTAGTGTATTGTTCAACCGATCTGAATCCTTGTCTAAGATTCTGAAATCTCATACACAAGTCTCGGGTGTAATGAGCGGGAAGAAAATTCTTCGTTAGTTTCTCCTCCATTTTATACCATTCAGTGATTGGAGCTTTGTTGCTGTTTTGGACAATTTGTCATTCTCGATGCCACCATGCAATGGCTTTGCCCTGTAGGCGCATAACGATCAGACCAACCCGCTTGTCTCTAGGAACCTCCTGATGCTCAAAGACCTCATTGACTAGAGTGAGCCAATCTATAAGTTCATCTGGGCTTTCTTGACTTGAAAATTCAGGAAGATCACCCTTGAGTTTATGGTTCCAGTCCTTCTCACGCTCAACGGGTGGTCGCTGCAGCGGCGGCCTTCTCCCACGAAATTGCCGAAGATCCTCCGAGGAAGATGACTATTTATCCGTGTGCTCTCCCTGATCGCTGGAATGGTGCGATGCTGCACGCAGCTCCTCCAGTTCTCGGGTTAATTCGGTGACACGCTGCCAAAGTTGTTGTGTCTCCTCTCGTGTGTTCACCTCCTCCAGCCGAACAGAGTTAGCTCCTCTCCTCTTGGGTGCCATCAATGCTTGGTTTTGCCAACCTGGTTAGCAGCTCTAATACCAGGATAATGTAGGGGGTGCTTGGGTTCAGTTGCTCTTCTAGGCTACTGAAAACCAAAACGAGTTGCAATTCTTCAAGATTGAATTAATGGAGTCCAAGACTCAACCGTTCATTTCATTTCAAAAAATTTACTCCTTACAAACAAAAGACTTTGCTTATATATATGATTTCCCTCAACCCAATCTTGGTTCCCCTATAATCCTATGGCCAAGATTACAATTTATTTTAAGTAGTTACTAATTGAGAACATAATTTCAATCAATCCCCTCCAATCTCTCTTTATTATCAATCACTTTCCAATCCTCCTCCAATCACTCTTTATTTAAAAGGTTACTCAAAATACTCCAATCCTCCCCCCAATCACTCCTTATTTCAAAAAGTTACTCAAAATAGGGAGGCCTCTCCAACGTTTCTGGGCTGCATCACAATCTCAGAGAATATAGAACTCAAAAAGGACAAGAATTTGGGTTTTGACATCCTCTTCACATGGTTAAATCTGTATACATTCATCTTAGCTCCCACCCTGCAGTAGTTTAAAACATATTCTTTTCTCTTCTAGAATTTGAAATATTTTCATTCATTTATTGGTTTGAAATTTTTGCAGGCTATCACTGCATAGAAAGGATCTGATCCAGGCAACAATCCAAACAACCTCATGATCCAACCAAAGGGAGGTTGGTTCCCTTGAGCACTACTAGGGGTTGGTACCGTCCGAACGATTTCCGGCTGTGTGAACCCTTCAACACTTTGGAAGTACTGCACTACAAGTTGAACACGGCTATATGTAGTTCCTTCTCTCCATGCACTGATGGCTTTCTCATAGAACAATCGATTACTGAAGCTCACAATGAATACCCCTCCTGGCTTTAGCACTCTAAACACTTCTGCAAATACCTGTAACGAAGAGTGAAGATAATATGTGTCAATTATTACTTAAAGTTCCCTCTCATCATATTTAAGCAGAGTGCTTTGGAGTACAATGTTCTGTGGGCATGGTTTTGGGGAAGGGGAACTAATGACCCATGGTAAAAATTTATCTTTGTGAGGTGTGAAGTGGGAATCATGCCACAACACCAATGCATTAGAAAATAGTCTGGTATTGAAGTAATTAAAAAGCTCTTCACAATGGGCAATTCTTATTGATGTAAACCTTAATGATAAACCTCTAAAGAAGAGTATCAGCCATTGAGGAGAGTCAATGGAGGAGTTCTAGTGGCATTGGTGGCCTCTCCATTATTGAAATCTCGGGTCTCAGCACTCTCATTTTCCAGAATTTTACATCAAAGGTTTCAGATTTTATTTCCTCCTCTAGGTGGCACTTTCCCAGTGTTAGGTCTTCTCTCTTGCAAAATGTTATTGTAGCAGCTGAAGCAATATATATCCTCAATAAGGTGGTGAAGACAGATATATTGGCTTGTGATGAGATTCGAAAAAGAATACCAAAATCCCTTTAGAGTTCATCAATTTGGGTTAATTTTCTTCAACCTAGGCATTCCTTATTTGGGTATTGATGGTTACATCTACTTGGCAGCTTTTGTGGAGACTCACGCATCAGAAGCTTCGAACTGACAATCCATTGGTTTCGAGATGTGTTCTCTGTTTAAAATCTGGTGAGAGTTTTCATCACATCTTCCTTGATTTCTCTTTTACCAAGTCTATATGGCAAAGTTTCTTGAATCAATTTGGCCAATCTTGGCCTGATTGTTCTTCTATTCCTAATCTCTTTTTGTGGTGGAAAAAGAAGGTTTTTGTGTGTCCTCTTAAAGGGGTTTGGATGGCAGGATTTGTTCTTCTTGCTGCCCAGTTATGGTATGAAAGAAATTGGCAAATGGCCATCGGTATGAAGTTAGAAACAAAGCTCTATATATTAGATTCATGAGTTTCTGTAAAGGGACTTAAGTTGAAGCAGCCTCTCTAATGAATAGCTCCATGAAAACAGTTTCAGACCACCTAGTATCACATTTGGGGATTATTTTCCACCAACCATTCTTGGGTTGGATTAAACTGAATATTCACATTTGACAGATGTCTTCTTGGCAATTCTGTTTTAAGTAGGTGGTGGTGTTTTTTCCGAATCATGAAGGTAAAGCTATATGGTGTTTTTGGAATTTCTTGGGGGTGTGTACGAATTTTACAGCAGAGTTCTCTGCTCTTCTCTAAGGTCTTCTCAAAGCTAAGGATCTCGGGTTTCAGAAGTTATGGATAGAAAGAGATTCCAGCACTGTGGTCATTTGTATTCAAAATAACTCCATTCCTTAGCCATTCCTTCAACAATGACTCTATCTATTCCATATCAGTCCTTCATATCTTGGAAGATAACTCATTGCCATAGAGTAGTAAATCTGATTGCTGACTCTTTGGCTAAAAGTAAAGCAATTCAAAGATCTTTATTTTAACAAGAAAATAATTCATATTAGGTCTAATTGTGTCATCAGAAAGCAAAATATCAAAGGTAAGAAGAAAAAGTGTCGTACCTTCTCGGGCTGTTGGAGATACTGCACACTAACAGTGCACAACACTGCCTCGAAACTAGAACTCTCCAAGTCAAGCTCTTGATCTTTGTTAAGATCTTTGACAAAGAAATTATCCAACCTTGGATTCTTGGCAAGCTCTTGGGCATTAAGCCCATGTCCCACCACCTTCTTGTACTGAATCTCTTTAGGTAAATGGCTAACCCATGAGCTCATTAGATCAAGTATCACCCAACCAGGCTTCAACCGTTCTCTGTAGAGTTCAGTTAAGGTAGATATGAAACCATCATCCACATGAGTTACAAAACGTGGGTAGGCATAAAATTCTCGGTCTGGAAAGGTGTTAAGCTTTGTTCTACCTTCTTGTGTAAGAACAAGGCGTTTGATTTTGCCTGCTGAGGATGCTTTAATTTGCTTTTTTTCATGGTGGGTTTTTGATGAGGATGCTAATTTAGTTCTTGCAAGGTCTTGGGTTTTGAAGGGAGAAGAAGAGTAAGTTTGGACTTGTGAGAAAGTAAATAGGTTCCATGTCTTGCGGTTTGGTTGAGTGATGAGCATTGAGACTTTGCTTTGATGAAATTATGGAGAGGCTTTTATGGGAACAGGGAGAGATTAGCTTTTAGCGGTCGTTAACACTTGTGGAAGATACGAAGTTTCTTCAAAAGCTGACATCTGAAGGGCTGGGCTTGATCTAGCTAGCCCATGTTTAGTGGCGTTCGGCCTATATGCTGTGGCTCAATTCGATTCAATTTATCTATCCCCAAAGTAAGCCTCCCCAATTTTCATCCATAATTCCAATAGTTAAATCCTTGCTACTCAGCCATAATGTCTATCAGCGGGAGATGCACCACACAGTACTGCTACTTGGCTCGTGGATCCGATTGCTTCCCTGTTAAGGATGGTTTGTTCTTGGTTGTATATTTCTTTTTCCTTTTTCTTCTTTTGTTTTTCCCTGGCTTCTCATGTAAGGGATTTTTTTATTTCTTGTGCTTTGTTGAGTATATTGATTCACCCCCAAAAAAAAAAAAATAGTAACCAAGAACTTTGACTGCTCACATGGTAATGGTAGCCTCTTTTTGCGTCTGATTACTAAATCAAAATGGATCTAATGGTTGATATTCATCATGAATCTTGATTTTTTTTTTGTTTTTTTTTTATAGATAATATCAACTTTATTGACATGAAAAAGAAGAGAAGGTGACACAGAAAGTATAGTGGTAGCCTCTTTTTGCGTCTGATTACTAAATCAAAATGGATCTAATGGTTGATATTCATCATGAATCTTGATTTTTTTTTTGTTTTTTTTTTATAGATAATATCAACTTTATTGACATGAAAAAGAAGAGAAGGTGACACAGAAAGTATAGTGGGCTAGATATCATTCTAGTATAGACGAACCCTCGAATCCACAAGGTAATAGAAACCCTAATTTCAGTGAAGAAGAAGAGCAAATACAAGACTTTTGATTACAAAATGTGAGGTAACCTTATAGAAGTTCCAAAGAGACCTTTTATAGGTAGGTCAACATACAGAAGGGCAAAAACATAAGAAAATAGCAAACTAGAAAAAACCCAAAATCACGCAACAAACTTCGAGGGCTCAAAAAACCCCTAAAACAGATGATTTGGGTGACGCCAAAAGTCCTTGAGGCTGTTATTGGTTGTAGAGCACTGGTTAGCATTTCCGAATTGGGGTTAGGACTCCCTCAACTCCACCCAAGTCAAAAGTTAGGGTCCTGATAGTGACCCCGGGAAAATCAGTATTTTCGGCCAGACCACGTGACCTTCTACCGATCCAAATGATCCAAGAAGTTATCCGAGATGTCCTCTAAATCAGTCCGTCCCACTTGTGAATAACTTCCCTTGAGTTATAATTTGAATATAGTGATGGTCCTGGAGGGAAGTACTCGTACAGGTCTGCAACATTAAAAGTCTTCGAAATAGCCATGTCATCTTGTAGATCCACTACATAAGTGTTATCATTGATCTTCGATCCATAGAATCTTGTAAGGTCTATACTTATTAGGCTTCAATTTGTTGTAAGAACGTACTGGAAACCTTTCCTTACGTAGGAACACCATAACCATATCGCCCTCTTGGAAAACCTTTGATTTGCGTTGTTGATTTGCCACTACTTTGTATTTAGCATTAGTGACTTCCAGCTTCCCTCGAACTGCCTCTTAGACAGAACAAACTTGCTCAACCATCTGTTCTACAGTCACACTTGAACGAAGAAGTCTTGGTAGCTGAACCAGACCTAAAGCGTGACATTGAGCTTTCCAGTACACAATTGAAATAGGGAATATCCCAATAGAGCTATGGATAACACTGTTGAAAGAAAACTCTTCTTTGGAAAGAGAACTGTCCAAACTATTTTGGTTTATCTCCACAAATGCTGTGAATTAAATTTCCTAAAGTCCTGTTCACCACCTCCGTCTGTCCATCAGTTTGTGGGTGAGAGGTGTTAGGGTCTAAGGTTCCCTCGAACTGCCTCTTAGACAGAACAAACTTGCTCAACCATCTGTTCTACAGTCACACTTGAACGAAGAAGTCTTGGTAGCTGAACCAGACCTAAAGCGTGACATTGAGCTTTCCAGTACACAATTGATATAGGGAATATCCCAATAGAGCTATGGATAACACTGTTGAAAGAAAACTCTTCTTTGGAAAGAGAACTGTCCAAACTATTTTGGTTTATCTCCACAAATGCTGTGAATTAAATTTCCTAAAGTCCTGTTCACCACCTCCGTCTGTCCATCAGTTTGTGGGTGAGAGGTGTTAGGGTCTAAGGTTTTAAGCACTGGTTGTTTAAAGCATTACACCCTGTGTATCAAGTTTGGAATACCCAGACTGCTGCCTCTAGCTAGTATTTATAGGGAAACTAGGGTTTAGGTTAGATGGGCTAATTATTAGATTGTCCCTCACAGCCTGAGCCAAAATACAAGTAGGATTATATTAGAACATTTAAGAGATATTATCATAATACCCTTACAATCTCTTCCTATGTTCTACATATATCCACCACACATGAATAGAGGCCATTGTTCAATCAGTAATTGAATCAAAATAAATTGACTAAGTTGAATATCAACAATCCAATTAATCAAGTAAGTAAACTTCAAGAAATAAAACTAGGGTTTTAGGTCAAAACTAAACCCAACAACAAATCCGATGTTCCACGTGTAAGTGGCTAAACCAAAAGAAATAAAGAAAAGTCCTTGCAAATTTATCAAATATGATTTTCATAAGATAACATGAAGTCAATCATTTGCACAATAATATCTAATTCAACAATAAGAACTTAGTACATTCCATATATGGTTGAAGGTAAATCAAAAAACCAATAAGCATCATCATCAAGTTTTCTTACTAGAACTCGATCCTATATAGTCTCTATCACAAGGACCATACCATGTTTCCATTTGGAATATTATGTTCGTTATATCAGTCATAGATTTATGTTGTATCATCAAATCTGGAATGGTACACCATACTATGAAAAGCATGTCATCAAATTTGAAATGACATAAAGACTAGCACAATATCATTGAAACATATCAGACATTTTTCATATTCCTTTGTGGAATAATGAAGTAAGAAAACTTCACATGAAAAATTTGCTACACCATCAAGTTTGGAATGGTTTCACAACCCCCATACTTATTAACCTAACTAAGTTTTCTGAAACATGTAAACTGTCCCGAATGCTTTTCAAGGTTAGATGAGATGCGAATAATTCAAAATAATACTGGGTTAGGTTAAGACCTGACTAAATGGTCATTAACCCCATCTCCCTCATAGTTTTGAATGTTCGATTTTTGTTCAATCCCTTTCTAAGGGCATCTGTCATATTGACCTTTGATCTCACATCAATCAAAGTGATAATCCTTTGTTCTGTTTGATAATTCAGTATGGCCTATTTCAGCCTGATGTGTCTCCTCTTACCATTAAAGAGTGAGTTATTCACTATCGTCTTTGTTGCTTGATTATCAAAGAATATAGATATAGAGTTTAACTTTAAACTCCTCAATGGAATATCCATGATCAGATCTACTTTGCTTCATCTCCCACAGAAGCTAGAGCATAAAGTTTTGATTCTATAGATGACAGAGCAATACTAGTCTGTCTCTTGGACTTCCATGCTACAGCTACTCCTCCTAGTGTAAATACATAACTACTGGTGGATCTGCTGTCCCCCAAATCTAAGCACCAAAATGCATTAGAATATCCTTCAAAAGTTGAAGGATGTCTAGAATTACAGAGAGCATAACCTAGAGTACCCTTAAGGTACCTCATCAGCCTCGACAGGGCATCCCAATGCTCTTTTTTAGGATTACTAGTGAAACGACTCAGCATGCCTATCGTAAAGGCTATGTCTGACCTAGTGCAACACATTGCATACATGAGACTACCAATCAATTTAGAATATTCTAACTGATTCACAGTGTCACCTGTGTTAGGTTTCAACTGTTTGTTATAGTCATAGGGTGTCTCAATCGGTTTACAATTACTGTATCCCCAACTAGAAAGTAGCTTTCTCAATGTAATGAGACTGACTAAGGGTGATCCCTTGCTTATTAAGCTTACTCTCATCCCAAGAATGATGTCTACCACACCAAGATCTTTCATGTCGAATTCTTTAGACAAGGTTTCTTTAATGTCACTCACTACAGAGAGATTAAAACCTAGAATCAACATGTCATCTATACATACAAGCAAATAATTGTGACCTTGTTTAACACAGACAAAAAATAAAGGTACTTATCCAAGTTGCTGGTCCAAAAATCAAGGCTCTTTACTGTCTTGTCAAACTTTTCATGCCATAATGTAGGTGCTTGTTTAAGACCATAGAGAGATTTATTTAATTTATAAACTCTCTTTTTAGAACCTTCCATGACAAATCCTTCAGGTTGGATCATATAGATTTCTTCTGTTAGGTCTCCATTAAGAAAAGCCGTTTTTATAGCCATTTAATACATAACATAGTGCTCAATAGATGCTATGGCAAGAAGAATCCTTATCATTGCCAAATGGCAGACCGGGGAGTAGATGTCAAAATAATCTATCCCACGCACCTAGGTGTAGTCCTTAGCTACTAACCGTGCTTTATACCTAGCTATAGACCCATTTGGATAAGTTTCTTCTTCAGTACCCATTTACATCCTATTGACTTAGCCCCTCTAAGCAGATCAATAAGGTGTTAGGTCTCATTTTACATTAAAGAGCTCATTTTCTCATCAATGGCTTTTTTCCATTGCAGTGAGTCCCTAAATCTCATCGCTTCCTTATAGGTGGATAGATCGGCTTCTAGATGGTAAGTCACAAAATTCTCACCAAAATCTTTGGGTACTCTATCTATAGTAGATACTCTTCTAGACTCTGATTCAGCAACCATTATGGGTTGAGTGTCAGAAATAATTGGTTCAATATCCATGGGTGATTCTATAACCATTTCTTTCAGACCAGGCAAGGTCATGCCTTTAACTCGGAGGAATTTATCTTCAAGGAATATAGCATCCCTAGATTCTATCATCACATTGGTTGATAGATCAAAAAACCGAGCACTGTCTTCTACACAACCTAGATACACACGAGAATTTGTTCTAGTTCCCACCTTTCTCCTAGGATCTTGTATCCTAACATAAACAATACAACCCCAAATATTAAAAATGTCATATCTATAGGGTTGGTTATACCATAGTTTATAAGGTGTAGAATTCAGTTTTGAATGTGGTAGTTTATTTAGAATGTGATTTGCAGTCAACACTGCTTCTCCCCAACAGCAAGAGGGCATGCCAGCTGTCAATAACATGGAGTTTAACATTTCTATTAATGTCCTATTCTTTCTTTCAGCTATGCCATTTGATTGAGGTGAGTAAGGACCAGTAATTTCAAGGATTATGCCCGCAGAGGTACAGAATTCCTTGAACTCTGTGAATTTATATTCTCCTCCTTTATCACTTCTAAATCTTTTAATTTTCAAGTTCAACTGATTTTTTACCTTATTCTTAAAAATTTTCAAATTTTCAAATGCTTCATCTTTAGATTTTAACAGATATAAATGAAAATATCTAGAAAAATTGTCTATAAATATTATTAAATACTTTCGACCTCCTCTGTTGTGTAGCTTTTAAGGTCACAAATGTCAGAATGTATAAGTTTAAGAAGTTGAGTGCTCCTAGAAACCGGTCTGAAAGATTTTCTAGTTATTTTGATTTGAGCACACACTTCACATGTGTTAAATTTAATTGACGTGTCTAATGGTAAATTATGAGTTTTGGCTAGTTTAAGCATTTTCTTATAGTTCACATGTCCTAACCTACAGTGTAGTACTTTGGGATCAAGTGAAATATGGTTAACCTGGTTTATTGTCTCATTAGCTAAACTCAATCCAAACATACTATTCAAATTTTAAGCACATCCAAAATAGAAAGAGTTAACAGACAGTGTTACTCTACCACTATTAAAAGTAATAGACATGCCAGCATCAAGCAAAATTCTAATTGAAATTAAGTTCTTTTCAAAACCAGGAATGACTTTAATATTTTTCAAAAGTAAGTATTTTACCTAATGATAGAACCAAGTTTGCCATCCCTTGTTGAGCCACTTCCACGACATTTTCATTTGCAACAATGATAGTCTCTGCTACTTGAACAACATCCATTAGCAGGTTCTTGTTATTGCAAACATGATAAGTCGTTCCAGAGTCTAACCTCCAATCTGAAGATGTACTAGCCAATCCCTTACCCTTGCCAACCATGACAATAAAGTTAGTAGGCTCAGTCTTGTCCACCATCATATGGACTTCCTTCTTTGGTATGTCAGTATTTCCTTTCTTAGGACCCCTACACTCAGATGCATAGTGACCCCACTTTTCACAGTTGTGACACTTGCCCTTCTTTTTAAAGTTAGTCTTTTTGGCCTCCAATTGTTGGGGTACTTTCTTAGGTGGCATGGACTTCCTAGGATTTTTCTTGGATTGTGAAACTAAATTAACAGATGCCTGTTGTTGTTTTACCATCTCCTAGTTGTTCCTAGCTCTGTTCTCATCTTCGATTCTAATGAACCATTTGAGATCGTCCAGCCCCACTTGTGCTTTCTTCCTATACATCTCAGTTTTACAGGAATGTCAGGTAGAAGGTAACTTGAACATAATCGTACCCTCTAAGAATGCATCAATAATAGGGATATTCTCTTGGTTCAATTTTGTTTTCAAGTTCTCAAAGTCTGTTACTTGAGGAGTTATTTCCTTGTCTTCTTGAAACTTGGAATCCATGAACTTATCAACCAAGTGGGTCTTTGATAGTTTGCTCTCTTTCTTGAATTGGGCTTCTAAGTTTTTTCAAATCTTTTTTTTCAGTATTATATCTACTATAGGTCTCTGCTAGCCTATCTGATAGACAGTTCAATAGGTAGTCTTTGCAAAATTCCTCATCACTTATCCATTGGGCTTCAGTTAGGTCCATGCAATAAGAAAATTTATTCATCACAGTGTAGAAAATATTGAGGTACTTCAATCCAAACTGAGTCCTCATTTTCCAAGAGCTAAACTTAGAGCCACTAAAGCTTTTCAATTCGACCATCTCAATTGGAACAACTTGTTTCTCCATCTCAAGATTGCTATATTTTTATTTTAAAAAAATATAAAGGGGAATAATCGCACCTGGTGAGAGGAGAGGTTGAGGATACGGCGGATCAGACTCAACCAACGGTGTCGACGGCGGTGGCATAGGTGGTGCCGGTGTCTGAAGCCAAAAGAATTTCTTCACACATTTTTTTTTTATATGCTAAAAATAAAACTTTCGGACTTCCTCTTTTGTCTTTTTTTTTTTTTGATCAATCGAATCAAAAGAAAAAACAAAACCCTTAAGAAGAGCGTTCTATAAACCTCTTTCTCTCTTTTCTAATTTTTTTTTATTTTTATAACGATCAAATCAGAATCAGAAGCTTTTGATAAAAAAGACAAAAAGCTTTTCAAATCAAAGCAATCAATGCTTTGACTTCTTTTTTTTTATTATAAAATCAAAAGCGATCAAATCAAAACCTTATGATGAACGTTCTCTGCACAAAGCCGATCGCAGGGAAAAGCTTATGAATTAAAACCGAAGCTGATCATAGAACGATTCCGTTGCAATCACCTACAAATGATTGTAGAACCGTGGTTCGGAGCACCACCAAAGCCAATCGCAAAAAGCCACAACCGTGAACAATCTCCAAAGCCGATCACCGAGAAAAGGAAACAAATAATGCTTTAAGATTGTTAGGGTTTAGGGTTTTAAGCATTGGTTGCTTAAAGCATTACACCCTGTGTACCAAGTTTGGAATACCCAGGCTGCTGCCTCCAACTAGTATTTATAGGAAAACTAGGGTTTAGGTTAGATGGGCTAATTACTTTATTGCTCCTCATAGCCTGAGCCAAAATACAAGTAGGATTATATTAGAACATATAAATGAATATTACCATAATACCCTTACAAGAGGTTCTACTATACTTCAAATTTGTTCCAAACCTCCTCTATAGGGTGGTCCAAAAAGCAACTAGAAACTAGGTGTCACGATCAGAAGCAATAGAACTGGGTACCCCATGCCACCTCTCAATCTCCTAGAAGAATAGCTTAGCCACATGAACTGCATCAGAGATCTTCTGACAAGGGATGAAATTTAACATCATGGAGAACCTATCGATGACTATGAGCACTTAACCCAACCCCGTTGGGTCCTTGGCAACCCATCACAAAATCCATACTGAGGTCCTCCCAAGTATCCTTCGGTGTCGGCAATGGCATAATGACCCTGAACCTCAACTACTTGGCACACGGCCAGCTTCTCATGATGGTTGCTATGTCCTTCTTCAGTTTGAGCCTATAATACCTCTCCTCGATACTTGCCATAGTTTTGTCACGCCCTAGGTGTGCACTTAGCCCACCACCATGTAGGTCTCGAATCACCTTCTCACACAAGGGCATTCTTGGGATGTAGAGCTGATTCCCCTTAAACAGGTAGCCATCTAACACATGAAAGTCCTCTGTTGGTTGTCCTTGTGAACACTTCTACAAGTTCTCGGCAAAGTCTTCATCAGCCTCATATAGCTGCTTCATACATTCAAACTCGACAACCTTAGTGCTTAATGTAACTAGAAGGGTAGCCCTCCTACTCAATGCATCCACAACCTTGTTAGTAGCACCTGATTTATGCTTATTACATAAGTAAATTTCTCGAGAAAAGATGCTCACCTGGAATGCATTTTGTTGATGTGCTTCTCGCTTTTAAATTACTTGAGGGATTGATGATTAGAATATCTCACAAACTCCCTTGGAATCAAGTAACTCCCCCACGTCTTCAATGCACGAAACATGACATACAACTCCTGCTCATATGTTGACCTTTTTTGACTAGCTTCATTTAACTTGTCATTATGAAATGCTATTGGTCGACCTTCATGGGATACAACCGCACCAATGGCCACTCCACAAGCTTTGCACTCAAGCTCGAACACCTTCTCAAAAGTGGCTAGAACCAGAACAGGCACAATTGTCAATTTCTCCTTGATCAAGGAAAAACTCTAGGTAGCTTCTTCAGTCCGTTGAAACATCCCTTTCCTCATGCAATCGGTGATTGTGGCCACTATGCTACTGAATTCCGAATGAATTTATGATAAAAGTTGCTAGTCCATGGAAACTGCGGACTTCCATAACAGTAGTTGGGGTTTGCCGTATCAACATGAATTCCTTCGGCACTAACCATAAAACCTAGGAAGATCAGATGAGTTGTCATGAAGCTATACTTCTTTAGATTTGTAAATCATGGATTGGCCTCGGGCCCAACTGGTCCGCCCACATAGTGCAAACCGGCCAAGCCTAAATGAGAGAGAGAGAGAGAGAGGGACAGTCACTTAAGTGATCGATCCCTTCTCTGCGTCTCTTATCTTTAGGTTCCTAGAAGGAATCGGATTGGAGGGGCACCTAGGGTATTAGCCTATAAATACATCTTGGCTTAAACCCTAGAGATATACAATTAGAATGATTTCTCCCTCTCTTTCAAGTTTTTTGCTTTTCCTTTGGGATTTCATCCTTGCCTAGGGTTTAATGGTGTGGAGTTCTCAAGCGAAGAAGCTTGTAGAGATCACAGTGTGCTCGTAACCATAAGCTTGGCTATTCGATCCTCTTTCTGCTGCATTTTCGTACACATTCAGGTATGATCCAAACTGTAGTTTATTTGGATCTGGTGTATGTGCACTAACAATGGCATTAGAGCTATTGGTTTATGGTTCACTTTTGATTTGAGAAGAGAATTCTTTTTTGGGTGAGGTTTCTTAGGAGCCACAACCAGCGGCAATGCACGCTGCAATGGCAGTGCGCATACACCGCAGCTGGCTGCCACTATCGCACAGAGTACAACAGCCGTGCTACTGGACCTTGTGCACGCCTGACGCGATCCCCTCCAGTCATTGCCGGTGCAACAAACCCCATTTTTTTTAATAAAAAATGAAAGAGAAAAGTGAATCTGTTTTTTTTGCCTTTAACTTTGATTTTAAAACCTTGGCAGCAGGCTTAAAGCCCACTGCCGGTTTTGTTTTTTGAAAAAAAATAAGGGGTTGTGTTTGGATTTTGTCGCGGCCTTAGCCACGCGGCTAGGAGCTGCCCTTGGCTCTCCTCTCTCTTCTTTCCCGGTTGCTGCTGCCATGCACAGCCACGTTTTTTAAAAAAAAAAAAAAGAAAGGAGAAGAAAGAAGACGAAAGGAAAAGAAGAAGAAAGTAAAAAAAAAAGGGAGTTTTGACACATTCAGGTTTTTTTTTTTGTGTTTTTTTTAATGAAAGCTTGGTGTTAAAAGGTTTCAGCCATTAAAAGGCTGTTTTTTTTTAAAACCTTGGGAGCAGGCTTAGCCCACTGTCAGGCTGTTATAAAATAAAAAAAATTTGGTTTGTTAGTTTTTGCCGCCATGCAGTGCCATTATTAAAAAAAAAAAAAAAAAGGGAGATGGTCAGATTCTGTTTTCTTTAGGGTTTTTGGAAAGGAGATGGGTGAAGTGGGAATCCCTTCACCCACACCCTTTCTTTTTCCCTAATTGGCTACTAGTTATGTTTGTGGACCCTGATTTTTGAGATTTTAATTGCCCTTGAGTGTTTTTTAAATTTGCTATTATGTGTTTGCAAATTTAAATTGACAATTTTACCCTCCTGTGGCGGTATTGACTTTGTTTGACTTACACCATATGGGTAAGAGGTCAAACCCCATCCCTTGCAACCTATGTTTATTTTAGTTTATATTTTATGGGATGGAAGATTGGTACTTGTTATAAGTGATATGTTTTAATGTATGTGCGATAGACTTAGTATCTGGACATGATACAAGTGCGGTGCTCCCCAGTAATGATGTAGTAGGATTCTTAAATGTAAAGAGCTGGCTGTAATTTTTTTTATATTTTATTTTGAGAAGCCATGTAATGGGAACTACTGCACTGCATATCACAACCCCGTACCGACTCGGCATATCACTTCAAGTACCAATTTGGGAGATGCCATTTCCTCCTATATTTGTTCAAAATCAGTTAAAGTTATATATCCCCAGACCCACACAATGTGAGATTTGGTTACCAGCTTAGCGAAGTTTTTGGTCTCACTGTGTGGGAAAATGAATCATTAATTTTAATTAGGGTTTCTTGAACATTTGTTTATGAATGTATGCTAAATATCCTCCCTTGCACATTCAGTGATGGCCACCAAGATAGTTGTTGCTGACCTTAACCAAGGCAATAAGTTGGATGGCACCAACTATGACATGTGGCATCGTAAGATTAAGTTCTTACTTAATGAGCAAGATTACCTAGAACACCTGACTACTGAGATGGCCTCACCCGAAGTGGATACTACCGCCTGTCACCGTCAAAACAAAGAGGCTTACGACAATTGGTTTAAGAAAGATCGGAGTTCTCGCTTTATTATATTAAGCTCGATGCACGATGATCTCATCGGCCAGTATGAGAAATATGAGACAGCCAAGTCCATGTGGGACCAGGTTAAGTTCGACTGTGGTGGTACATCCACTATCAAACTTAGGTCCATGAACTTGAAATTTGAGATGTATCGTAAGGACCCCAAACACACTATGGTTGAACACCTCAAGGTCATGAAAGACATGATCTGGAAATTAGATGATGCTGGGGTACACCTTACCAATGAGCAGCAAGTACAAGTTGTCATCAGGATGTTGCTTGATTCTTGGGGGAAAATGAAGATAGTTCTAACACATAACGAAACTGTCAAGACATTTAATGACATTGCCGCTAATGTGAAACTAGAGGCAGAGCGCCTAGAGGCGATCCAATCACATGCCTGTGTCACCCAATAGGGGCAGTGCAAGAATGTACTTATCAGCTCACCTTGCGCACTGGGCGCATCTTGCTACTTCATGATGTGCTATATGCACAAAAAATCCTGCATAATCTACTTTTTGTTATTGCACTTTTGACTTTAGGTTATTCCTTTGTTTTTGATAGTGACTCTTTTGAGATACGTTTGGCTGGTAGCTTTTTTGGATATTGCAAACTTGAGAGTGATTTTGTTAAATTAGATGATGTTGGGGTTTCTGATACTCTTCATCTTTTGTGGTTAATTCTGATATTAGTTCAGATTCAATTGCATGGCATGTTAGACTAGGACATATAGGTCAAGATAGGATGGGACGGCTAGCAAGAGAATGCCTTCTTGGCTTACTCGCTAAAGTCAACCTACCAACATGTGAGGCATGTTTAGCGGGTAAGGTGCACCGGAAGCCTTTTGGAAAGGCTAAACGGTCAACCCAAACTCTAGAGCTTGTCCATTCGGATATCTGCGGACCAATGAATGTGAAGGCATGTCATGGTGCTTCCTAATTTCTCACCTTTATCGACGATTACTTGCGATTTGGTTAAGTCTATCTGATCGATCACCGCTATGAAACACAAGATTGTTTAAACTCTTTGTAGCAGAGGTTGAGAATCAACAAGACAAGAGTTTAAAAACTCTGCACACTGACCAAGGATGTGAATATTTGTCAGATCAATTTAAAGAGATGTGTGAGGAGAAAGGAATCACCAGACAGCTCACTATTCCCCACACCCCACAGCAAAATAGTGTAGCGGAGCAGAGGAATAGGATGCTTTTAGATATGGTTATATCGATGATGGCACAGGCCAACCTCCCAATATCTTTTTGGGGGGATGCTATGTTGACCACTACCTACATCCTTAACCGTGTGCCATCACAGTCAGTTCCTGCCACTCTCTATGAATTATGGAAAGGCGCAAAGCCCACTTTGGGGTATATGCGACCATGGGATTGTGCAGGATATGTTCATAGTACCGCCCATAAGTTTGAGAAACTTGGCCCTAGAGCTAAAAAGAGTATCTTTATAAGGTATTCTGATACCTCGAATGGCTATGTAATGTATGGTGAACATCAAGATGGAGGGATGACAGAAAGTGAGTTCCGTGATGTGGATTTTATTGAGACCAATTTTCCCAGCATTAGTGACGCTAGTAAAGATCTTGATCTCTTTGAGATAGAGACTGGTGAAAATGTTTCACCTACTCTTGACGAGGGTGAGGAATTAATAACTCATCAAGAGGTTGCTAGAGAGGGTGAGACTGATCATCAGCCCAGTGGGAGTATGCCACTTAGTGACAACGCACAACTAGAAGGTCAAGAACCATCTGTGTATAGAAGCACATGTGGACACGTTCCCCGATGTTGTTTTGAGATTGAAGGGGACGCTGCCCTCATTTCTGTTCCAACAGATGAGGATGAGCAAGCTTCAATAAGTGAGGCAGCCTCTTCCCCAGCTAAGGAAATGTGGCAAGCTGCTATGGAAGACGAGTTGAGTTCTATGAGTAAGAACCAAGTCTGGGAGTTAGTTGATCTTCCGCCTGGGCGCAAGGCCATCGGGAACAAGTGGGTCCTGAAGGTCAATCGAAAGGCAGATGTATCAATTGATTTGTATAAGGCACGTCTTGTGGCAAAGGAATATACCCAAAAGGAGGGTATAGATTATGATGAGACATTCTCCCCTATGGTGAGAATGGCCACCATATGCCTCATTCTAGCCATTGTCGCAAAGTTGGGTTTGGAACTCTACCAAATGGACGTTAAAACTTCTTTTCTGAATGGAGAACTGGACGAGGAGATCTTTATGGCTCAGCCTATGGGCTTTGAGAAGAAGAGACATGAGCGCAAATTATGCCATCTCCAACGTTCCATCTATGGCCTTAAGCAATCGTCCAGGTAGTGGTACATTAGAAAAAAAAAAGGGGAGATGGTCAAATTCTATTTTCTTTAGCATTTCCCTAATACCAAAGCTGTAACGCCCCAAAACCCACCCTAGGAATATGGGTCATCATGATAACCAAGATCAAAATACGGGTTATGATCGTGGACAATGATAAACTACCAATCATCTCAAATGATCATCTCACACCATCAAGTCTTAAAATAAATACAACGAAAGTCTTAATTGATAATAAATCTCATTAGCATCTGAAAATCTATGGTTCAATGTGCTAGTGACATCATAAGGTAAAGATAAAAGTAACTACTAAGTCTCTATTACAACCCCTGAAAATTCAAAGCTAAAATTAGTATCATCTTAAAACTTCAAAGATTGTCAAATTTCAATCTATGCAAGTTAAAATAAATGAAATCATCAATGCTAAATCAAAGTTTTTAGAGATCCTCTTCAACAGTATCACCATCATCCTCAATATTCACCAAACACTCATTGCATTGGCATGGCTCCTTCTTAACGACATCATCTGAAAAAAAAACTATGGGGTAAGCTCGGGAAAGCTTAGCGAATGAGGGGAACACTATCCACATAATAGCGATAAAACACATGCTTTTCAAGATAAAATAAGTATTTCAAATCATGCAATTTACCATATAAAATAGATTTTAAATTATGCCTTTAGAACATCAAAAGTCGATGTAACACAATCCATATTCCATAGTTAATTTTCTCACTCACAAGGGTCTCAAAGTGGTATTGCTATCTCATATAATATATCAAATCAAACATTGGGAAGGAACTCAGGCTCATGGCTCACAGAACTGGATACCGTGCTCCTATGGCGGGAAAAACACGTTCCTTAATGTATGCTCTTGCCTCACCCCCCAATTCACGTACCGACAAAAAAGAAATGCAAGTGTCAAGCTCTTGGCTCCCAAAACCGAAACAAAGTCCTTGTCAAACCCTGCCCCTGACTGACTGAAATCATGACTGAAGGACAGGAACCCCTAACATGGAATCCAAGCACACTATGGAGTATCACCCCAGTGACTAAATTTGATGAAGAAACCCTGAGGATGTCCTCCTACATACCTGTCAGAAGATGGATTACTGATCCCTACAGTTGCACAGCCCACTGCATAATATACTGCCTGGACTCCAAGTCTTCACTCTCCTCTTCATAAATGTGGGTCCCACCCCTGAAATAGGTGTATAAGGCCTTCGGTGACATGTGGGTACAAGGCCCTGACCCTGGATCAAACCCCTGTGCAAGCCCACAGAGAAACAGCCTTGCTGTAATCTCTGGAGGATGCAGACATCACCTAGAGACATCGCCCAGAGTAGAAAAATATAGTATTTTAATGATCAGATGTCTGGCGACCACCCATATTGGACATGGGCACCCTCCATAGGTTGAGGGGAGTCTGAGGGACCACCTCATACCCTTGGGTCCCAATGGACCCCACCTGAGTACCCAAAATGGCAGAGAATCAGGTTAAAAACATATTTTCAAAAAGGACTTTGAAAGGCAAACAGGCCTCAGTGAGAGGCTGGCCTATAAATAGGGGTGCCTTAGCTCATTTTAGAGCTTTGGCTATTGTTGAAACTATAGAGGGAAGGAGAAGAAAAAAAAGAGAGAAAAGAGAAGGAGAAGAAGGGAAAGGAAGGGAAGAAGAAGGAAGGAGAAGGAGGGGGAGCAGCCCTGCCTCCAAGGCCCAGTTCTAGCAGCCCTCAGACCAGTTCAGGTATAAAATACCCCTGCCCCTACCTACTGCCTTACTGTTTACCATCCTTCTCCATGGATTTCTGCTATTTAGATAGGTTTCTGGCCATCGGCAGCCCAGAACAGCTGGGGGTTGCCATGGACCATCTCAGATCCAACATGCAAACATGATACATGAAGGATCCGAGCATTTTCATGATGTTTTCATGGCTGTTCTTCACCTGAGACCGAAACCCAGCTGATGCCAGACTGCACTGCCCTATTACACCAAGAACAGGCAGTCTGGGGCTCAGATCTGTGTGCCCTGGCTATATGCAACCTAGACATGGGTTGTAACAGCCCTAGAATACTGATATACATGTGAATCAAGCTCTACATGCAGCCAAATCCTTGGTTTGCAGCTGAAGCCATGCAGGGTTACTATTTACTGGGCTGTCTGGGCAGCTCCTGGTAGCCAAGTGGTGGGCCCAGGTAAAAATCCATGGAACCTAGTGTAAAGAACACCCCTGGGGGTCCATGATGACCAAACATGCATGGGGGATCCAATAAGAGCACTGCCCATGGTCAAAAACTTTGGAATCTCAGCCTGTTCACATTCTGTAAAGGCTCTGGACGATGCACTGGGCGATGCAGACATCACCCAGAGACATTGCCCAGTGAATGAAAATTTGCAGAATTGCTGATCTGACTTGGGGATCTTCACCCATGGACAACAAATTAGTGTAGGGATGTGGTAAATGACCAAAATATCCCGCCCCACATCTGTCCACATGTATGAATACCTTGGGTACCCAAGTGGGCCCCATAGGGCTTGGAAACCCTGTCTGTGATGGCCCTGCAGCACTGCCAAGTTGGGGACTGTACTGTGAAGCTAAAATAACCTAGAATCATGTACAACAGCGGTGAATGACCATTCTGGCCCTAGACCACAATCTCTGGATGATGCACCGGGACATAGCCCTAAGGCCCAGAGAATTCCAAGTGATGTCCAACTGTACACCGAGTCAACCCAGTGAGCTTAGATCAACCCTAGGTTATCCAAAAATAGTTTAGAATATTAAATAACATATTTCTGATATGTATCTAGGGTTTGATCCCATGTTCAAGGCAAACATCCAGACTGCAGTTGAAACTGAAATTGCAACTGAGTTCATAGAACCAGACCTAGGTGAGTGAAATATTATCGTGTATGTACGTGTAACAGTATTATTACACATCATGTGACTGTTGATCAATTCTGCTTGAATATATCATGATGATTGTGATTGATAGACTAATGCCGTAATCGGCTTGGAAATGAGGCCGATGGTAGCCCATAGTATGGGATACGGTTGACACCGCCAGACTCATACGATGCCATATAGATATGGGGCTAGAGATTCATCACCCATGCAACGCACCCTCGCCAATAGGGGTTAAGGTGTTGGATGACTGTGAGGACTACCGTAAAACCTCGGGCGTTTACACCAGGAAGCCTCAGTATAGATGGGATGCCCCAAGGCAGATATCCTGGGAAGCATCGAGCTACAAGCTTGGGAAGCACCAATAGGTGAATCATGGCTATATGCCACATAAAATTTATCCTCGAATTACATGTCGGGAAGCACCGAAAGGTGAAATTATTATTGAGTCGGTTACCTCACAAGTTCAATCTAGAGGGCCAGTCGGGCTGATCTGGGTAGGGAGATGCTGAAGCCGGCTGGTCCTCTCCGACAACTCAATGGGTGTATCGCGGGAAAGGGTAACCAAGCCCACACCAGGGATACATGTATTGGGGATTATAGTAGCACTAACATGCCTTAGCTGTGTTGTTAGGTGGATAATAATTAATCTGGACTTGCATATCATGTAGGATCATGTGGATTGAGGTTGCATATGCATGCATGATGATATGTTTTACTCACGGGCTCAATAAGGCTCACACTCTGTTATATATGTTTTATATTAGATGATTCTGCAGGAGGAGAGCCCTTGTGATTATGATGATATTGGTGTGGACCTTGATGGAGGTCGTACCGACGCTTTTGATGCTTTTTGTCTTGGGGACTCCTTTTTATTTTTTATAGGAGTTTATCCCCGAACCTATTTTCTGGTTTAGCTTTATCTTTTCTTTTTGGGGTTAAGTTATCTCGCCCTATATATATATGTATTTTCTTTTCACTTATGTATATGTCAGCTTCACTTTCAGTTTGTGGGTTGTACTTGGGAATGGAACAATCTTATATATGTATATCACATCCTTTCCCGTATCGCTACGCTTTCTCTTTTGTTATTATAATTGTAGTTTATCTGCAGCACTCTGATTTTACTTGAGGTAATGTTACGAATGTGAGACCATGAATGTATTAACTGCTTCCAGATCCGTGGGATTTGGCGGATTGCCATCATGCAATTCAGGTCACCTACCTAATCCTCCCAGGGGGTGGTTTGGGGTGTGACAGAGCTTGGTATCAGAGCATGAGGCTCTTCTTACATTCACGATGCAAAATAGGAATAATAAGCTACCAACATTAAAACATGTAATAAGGTAAAAGCTACAGGGCAGGTAGATGTAATTAAAAAAAAGGACGCAAAATTACATTAATATGAAGATAACGGGGGCCAAGCCACTACAAGAAGTTTGACTGGAGGTACTACCTTCAAATTTACATAAGACTGACAAAATATATACACCATAACAAAAGAAAATACATAAACTTTTAAAAAAAAAGTAAGATAAAGGTCACATCTACATTATGTCAGATCAGGATAAATAGAAGCTGGCTAGAGTACTACTCTGTCGGTGGTAAATCACTCGATGGAGGCTGAGACTGGCATGAGTCGATGCGATAGAATGTATCCCAAAAGTCCAGGCATCTCTCCATAGATCCCACTTTGCTCTCAAGGAACGAGAAGCCCCGATCCATCCTAGTAGATAACTCGGTGAGCTGGGTGCTGAGGCCCTGGAACTGAGACATCATCTGCGACCACTCAAAGGACTCTGGCACATGTAAGCTGGTGGCACCGGTTGCCTCATATGGGGCCAAATCAGTAAACTGTGCACCAACCCCCTCAATTTTGCCCTCCTCTCCCTGCTCATCCCCTTGCTCCTTGCCTTGCATCTCCACCTGATCACCCTCCTCCGCCTCACTCCCTGGCTCCCCTGGCACCTTCATCTTCAGGATCGAGGTCTTGTTAATGGGCCTAGACTTGTCCCTCTCCATATTCTCGCCACCCAAAGGAACCTTGAAGTGTTTAAAGACAAAAGTAAGGAACTTCCCATATGGGAGACCCATCTGAAGGGTTTTGGGCGTGATACAGCATAGCCTGAAGTAGTAAACACGGGAGGTTTATAACTGGACCCCCCTTGCCCGCTTCCAGTAGGCAATAAGTAATGTAGGCCCTCATCATGGAGATACTGCCTCTGTTCCCGCCCTTTGGGTAGATGTTATATGAGACACATCTACTAATAACTCGGGCATTGGGCTTATAGGAAGCCTCAGATTTAGGAGTAATCTCTGAACCAGTCAGTGCTTTGAAGACCCTCCTCCTGGTCTCTAAAGAGAGCATGTCTAAAATATCAATCTTGGGCTTATAATAGCATCTCTCACCAGTGTCTAGCAGCCCTAGGATCCCTGCTAAGGTGGCAGTGGTCAGTCTAATGTTCACCCCCTTAACTCTGCTCTCTAATCCAAATTCCCATGCCCCAGATGGCACTAGGTTGCAGTAAAAGTAACAAACCAAGTTGGGATAACATGGCTCTGTGGGTGTCAACATAGAGGCCCAACCTAAGATGTTGAACTTGGTAAAAAAATCGTATTGGTGAAAGTCATCCACCTGTACTACCCTCCCATTCACAATCTTCAGGGACCTAAATTTGTCCCAATCCCTAGAATGCTCATACCTAGAAAATAGGAATCGATCAAAATCCGGCTCCTCTAATGATGAATCCTCCCTTGGAGAGGTAGGTGGCACAGAGGAAGAAGAGGAATGCTCGCTCTAGGACTGTAGCCTCTTGCGAGCTATGGATTTCCTCATTGTTCTATGGCTAGTAGACATTTGGCTGCGAAAAGGAAGGAATAACAGTAGTTGGGGCAAGAAAAGTTAGTAAAAACCCTAATCAAAGCAAAAGAGATATGGAAAATGACCTAAAGTAAGGAAAAAGTTAAAGAATCTTACCTAAGAGTGTGTAGGATCACGGGGAACCCGAGGAGATGCAAAGATATGGTGTGAAAATGGTCACATAGACTTTGGAGCTTTGCCCTAGGTGTTTGGGAAGCTCTAGAGGAGAAATGAGGTGAAAATCAGAGGTCTCGGACTGTTATAGCTGGGCCCCGATTCTTTGGGCGATAGCACTGGATGATGTATCTAACGCCCAAAGACATCGCCCAGAGAATGAATTTTTGTTGTTTTTGCATAACAGCTTATGAAATCTTGGTTTTTGCCTAAAAATGACTCAATAAACACAAAAACATGAGCTTTTATAAAATATGCATATAAAGGGAATAATAAAATAATAATATAAAAAATTTAAAATATTAGCTAAAAACATATTTAGGGAAAGTTAAGCTAATGCTTGTCAGTTGTTGAGGATGTGAATAAATAATGATAAATAAATACGCCTATGCCTAGATGTAGGTGATGTGTACATAAATAAGTAATAATATGTGCCTAGTACTATGCGTGTATGAACTGAGTGGTGTGATGCTATGCAAACTTGAACATAGCTATGTAAGTATGTTGTAATATGTATCTATGAGGTTTAGGGAGCGTAGATCTTACCATACCCACACCCTAGGTTAGCCAAGAATAGGATCCAATAGGTTGTATAGTCAAGTTGAACCCTAGATGCTAAGATGCCTCGAGCCAACCTATTTGTTTTCTCCTATTCATAAGTTCCTACAGCCATGTACTTAATTCTTTTAATTAAGTATTTATAGTGACTTGAAGCTTAGAACCTCTTCATGACAGGACTTTGCTACCTCATTCTAGCCAGAAGACCCCAACAATATGCGATATATTAGGCAACTGAGGAGAAGACTAATCAAGATATGTGAGATATGAGCCCCTGCTGAGAACCAACTAGTAGTTTACTTAGCTCTTGCGGACGTTAGTGAACCTGTGGATCGAGCTACCTACCTATACCTAGCAGACGAGGTAAGAGGTGACATAGCCTACCTTTACGTGCAGAACATTATCACCAGTTGGCAGTTACAGAGACTTGCCTGTTAGACTCAGGTACATATTTAAAAGATCTTTGGTTAAAAATTTAAAATCTATCATATAGTGTCATACATAGCTTACCATCGCATAAAATATTAAAGAACAGAATACAAATAAAAGAAACACTTTATAACAAACAAAAGAAAACATATCTAATAACACACCTTGCTAGTATGACTACATAAATTCACTGGAACTATGGACTAGGTATGTACATGTATTGACTAGGAGTAATTTTGTTGACCTCGATAAGGTGTGTTGGATTATTGAACGTGTTGCTCTTTTTAGAAAAGCAACCATGGTAGAACACAAGAAGTTTTCGAGGTGGTCGTAAAGGAAAACTCCCTCGCGTTATACCTGAGGTTGAACTGCCAAATGGAACTGAGGCCCAAAATTTTGAAGCATCGGCTGCTTTGTTGGGGGCACCAGCGGCTACTCAAGCCACTGCTGCTGCACCTCAGCCTGGTATAGCAGCCGGTGAGGTGACTGCGTTTATGACCACTATGATGGGGACCATGCAACAACAATAAGAACTATTGGGTCAAAATTCTACGCAATTTACGACCATGATGCCTGAGCGTGCAGCACCACCTCCACCACTCAACCGGCCCGTACTTTTCCCACCACCTGGGCCTCAACACTTGGTGGAAAACTCTACCGCCAAGGTAATGGAGAGATTCAAGAAACTCCAACCACCCACGTTTTCCAAATTAAATTCTGAGGCAATGCAGCTGAAACGGTGGATTAGTGCCTTAGAGAAGGCATTTGATGTGCTCGAGTGCACGGATGCGTAAAAGTTGATATGTGTGGGTTATCAACTACAGAATGAGGCCGAAGCTTGGTGGAAGGCTACTAAGCCAAATCTGGAAGCCACTCATCCGAATCCCATGTGGGAGCAATTTAAAGAGGTCTTCTTCAAGAACTACTTCCCGGAGAGCTTTAGGGATAGGAAAGAAGCTGAATTCTCTGCACTGGTACAAGGGACCAAGTCAGTGTTGGATTACCTACAACGGTTTGAAGATCTGTTCCATTTCGCTCTGGAGCACCTGAGAGGGGAAGTTAGCAAGGCGAAGAAGTTTGAGAAGGGACTCAAACCTGAGATCGGATCAGTTCTATCAATTATGGACATTCGGGACTATGCTCAGATGGTCCATAAGGCGAAGACCATGGAAGACAAACTTAAAGAGAAAGAGAAAGAGAAATTTGTGACGTCGCCCGGGTTGGACAAAAGGCCAAATAATTTCTAGACCTTTCGTTGGCCAAACAAGGTTTTTAGAGGAGCCAGTTCAAACCCCAATCCGACTCCGTATCGCAGGCCGAACGAGGCTCAGAACCCTTTCCACTCCACTTTTAATCGACCTACTCAACCGATTAAGTGTCAATCGATAACGGCTGCTTCGCCAGTCCAACCAGCCACAAGTCAAGTGAGCCATGCCTCAACACCAGTTGTTCCACCCTCTAAGTGCTACGTGTGCAACAAGGAAGGGCACATGGCCAAAGAATGCAAACTACGTGGTTACAACAATAGCTCACCGAACCAGCCCTACATTAGACTTTTTCAGCCACGGGACAATCGGACGCGAGGAAAGGTGTTTGCAATGACAAATGAGGAAGCTGAGGCGAACCTCGATGTAATGACAGGTAAGTCCGCTGAACACTACTAAGTTGTAGGGAATAACTGGTCTATATATGTAACCTAAACTATATACGAACCCTAGGTACCCTGAGTGTCTCAACCATACCTACACGAGTGCTATTTGACTCGGGCACATCCCACTCTTTTGTTTCTACCACCTTTGTGAGTAGGGTGGAAGATCAACCAAGAGACATTGAGCATGATTTAGTAGGCAGCACATCGACGGGTAGTGTCGTGAGTTTGAAGGAAGTCTACGACCCCTGTCTGGTAGAGATTTATGGGAAGAGTTTGGCCGCACGGCTAATAAAGTTTGATATGAAAGACTTTGACGTGATATTAGGCATGGATTTGCTATCCGCCTATGGGGCAAACGTCATGTGCGCGGAAAAGAAGATAGTATTCAAGTTGGGAGATGGGTCAATTTTCACCTACCAAAGTGAACCAAAAAGGAAACCCAGAAGGATAACTTTATCCACCCTCCAGGCGCGAAAGTTGCTAGATGAAGGATGCCAAGGATTTTTGGCCAATGTGATAGACACAGAGGCAAAGATAAAACTTTTGGAGGAACTTGATGTCGTCAGAGAATTTCCTGATGTTTTTCCAAAAGATCTGACCCAGCTACCGCCTGATCATGAGACAGAGTTGGCGATTGACTTAATTCCTTGTGCAACACCGATATCCAAGGCACCATATCGAATGGCACCTATTGAATTGAAGGAGTTGCAGGTTCAATTGCAAGACCTGCTAAAAAAATGTTTTATACGACCCAGAGTATCTCCCTGGGGAGCACCCGTGCTGTTCGTAAATAAGAAGGATGGTAGCATGCGGTTGTGTATTGACTGCCATGAGCTAAATAAGCTCACCATCAAGAATCGATATCCATTGCCGTGCATTGATGATCTATTTGACTAACTACAAGGAGCAAGAGTTTTCTCCAAGATTGATCTCAGGTCCGGATACCATCAGTTGAAGATCAAGAGCGACGATATTCACAACACAACATTTAGAACTCGATATGGACATTATGAATTTTTGGTATTATCGTTCGGGTTAACTAACGCCCCGGCAGTAGTCATGGACATGATGAATAGACTATTCCATGATGTGTTGGACAAGTTTGTCATTATATTTATTGACGACATTCTGGTACACTCCAAGAGCGAAGAAGAGCACGCTCGGCACCTTACTTTTGTGTTACAACGATTGCGGGAGCACCAGCTCTACGCTAAGTTCAGCAAATGTGAATTTTGGCTTCACTAAATTGGATTCCTAGGACACATCATCACCAAGGACGGCATTAAAGTGGACCCAGGCAAGGTGAAAGTGGTTCTTGAGTGGGAGACTTTAAAGAGTGCCACTGAGATCCGGAGTTTCTTAGGCTTGGCTGGATATTACCGTCGATTTATTGAAAATTTCTCACGCATTTTGACACCCATGACAAAGCTAAGAAAGAAGGGCGCCAAGTTTGAATGGAATGAAGCATGCGAGAAAAGGTTTCAGGAGTTAAGAAATCGGTTGGTGATGGCTCCAGTTTTAACCATTCCAGATGGAACTGGAGGAATGCTGGTATACACTGATGCATCCAGAACAGGATTGGGTGGCATCTTGAAGCAGAAAGGTAAAGTAGTCACCTATGACTCAAGACAACTGAAGGAACACAAAAAGAACTACCCCACTCATGACTTGGAGTTGGCAGCGGTAGTCTTCGCAGTAAAGATATGGCAACATTACCTACACGGTGAAAAGAGTGAAATCTTCAGCGATCACAAGAGTCTGAAGTATTTCTTCACTCAGAAAGAGCTGAATATCAGACAGAGGCAGTGGTTAGAACTGGTGAAGGATTATGACTGTAAGATCTAGTATCACCCTGGCAAAGCCAATGTTATAGCGGATGCATTAAGCAAAAAATCTCAGACTGCATCCATCGCTTCCTTGGTCGTAAGCGAGCAGTTGATAGATGAAGTTTGAAAGTTTGATCTAGAACTCATGATAGAAGGGATGGCTATACAATTAGCAGCTATGGATTTGCAGTCGTCGATACAAGAGGAAGTAATTGAGAAGCAACCATTGGAGCCCGAGTTAGCCAAAATAATTTAGGAAGTACAACAAGGAGTCCATAAGGACCCAGATTTCTCATTGGCCCATGATGGGGCATAGAAGTTTTGAGACAAATTGTGCATGCCTGATGATTATGATATCCAAGAGAATCCTTAAGGAGGCACACAACTCACCCTATTCAATCCACCCCGGAAACACAAAGATGTACAAGGATCTGAAGAAGTACTATTGGTGGATTGGAATGAAGGAGACCATAGCAATATACTTGTCAAAGTACCTCACCTGCCAGCAAATTAAAGCAGAGAGACACCGACCTTATGGATTGTTACAACCACTCCCTAGACCTGAATGGAAGTGGGAAAGACTTAATATAGACTTCGTGACAAATCTACCCAACACCAAGAAGGGCATGAATGCTATTTGGGTGGTTGTAAACGGACTGACAAGGGCACCCCATTTCATACCAATTAAAATAAGTTACTCAATGGAGAAGCTTGCCCAGTTATATATTGAAAATATAGTCCGCTTACATGGCGTGCCTATCAGTATTGTATCTGACAAAGAACCTCAATTTACCTCAAGGTTTTGGAGAAGTTTACAAAGGGCACTGGGATCTCAACTAAATCTTAGCACGGCTTTCCATCCGCAGATGGACGGACAATCCAAAAGAACTATCTAGACTCTTAAAGACATGCTCAGAGCATGTGTCCTAGAAATGAACAATAGTTGGGATGCCCATATACCATTGGAGGAATTTGCATACAATAATAGTCACCACTCCACCATCGGCATGGCACCGTTTGAAGCTCTCTATGGTCAAAAGTGGCGAATCCCGTTATATTGGGACGAGGTTGGAGAATGGAAGTATCTCAGACCAGAGATGTTACAAGCAACCTGTGACAAGGTGGATATCATTAGGGAGAAAATCAAGGCGGCCCAATCAAGGCAAAAGAGTTATGCCGATAATCAAAGGAAGGACATTAAATTTAAGGTCAGAGAAAAGGTATTCTTTCGAGTGTCTCCATCAAAGGGATTGCTATGTTTCAACAAGAAGGGCAAGCTAAGTCCAAGATTCATTGATCCTTGTAAAATTCTCAACAAAGTGGGACCTGTAGTATACCGACTGGAATTACCACCATCTTTGCAAGGTGCCCATGATGTTTTCCATGTGTCAATGTTAAGAAAATACATCAACAACCCGACACATGTACTCTCAACTGAACCTGAGCAGTTGGACGTGGATATGACCTATGAAGAACAGCCTATGGAGATCTTAGATAGGAAAGAACATAATCTCCGTAACCGCACGGTTGCCTTTGTAAATATTCGATGGGGAAACAATCCCATTGAAGAAGCTTCGTGGGAACGTGAAGAAGAAACTCTTCAAGCTACAAGGTAAGCAAATTTTGAGGACAAAATTTTTGTAAGGTGGGGAGAAATGTCAAACCCTACCCCTGACTGACTGGAATCTTGATTGAAGGACAGGAACCCCTGACATGGAATCCAAGCACACTGTGGAGTATCACCCCAGTGACTGAATTTGATGAAGAAACCCTGAGGATGTCCTCCTACATACCTGTCAGAAGATGGATTACTGATCCCTACAGTTGCACAGCCCATAGCAAATATACTGCCTGGACTCCAGGTATTCTCTCTCCTCTCTATAAATGTGGGTCCCACCCCTAAAAATAGGGGTCTAAGGCCTTGGGTGACATGTGTGTTCAAGGCCCTGACCCTGGGTCAAACCCCTATGCAAGCCCACAGAGAAACAACCTTGCTGTAATCTCTGGGCGATGCAGACATCACCCAGAGTGGAAAAATATAGTATTTTAATGATCAAATGTGTGGGGACCACCCATAGTGGACATGGGCACCCTCCATAGGTTGAGGGGAGTCTGAGGGACCATCTCATACCCTTGGATGCCTATGGACCCCACCTGAGTGCCCAGAATGGCAAAGAATCGGGTTAGAAACACATTTTTAAAAAGGACTTTGGCAGGCAAATAGGCCTCAATTAGAGGCTTGCCTATAAATAGGGGTGCCTTAGCTCATTTTAGAGCTTTGGCTACTGTTGAAACCGTAGAGGGAAGGAGAAGAAAGAAAAGAGAGAAAAGAGAAGGAGAAGAAGAGAAAGGAAGGGAAGAAGAAGGAAGGAGAAGGAGGGGGAGCAGCCCTGCCTCCAAGGCCCAGTTCGAGCAGCCCTCAGACCAGTTCCGATATAAAATACCCCTGCCCCTACCTACTGCCTTACTATTTACCATCCTTCTCCATGGATCTCTGCTGTTTAGATAGGTTTTTGACCATTGGTAGGCTAGAACAGTTGGGGGCGTCCATGGACCATCTCAGATCCAATATGCAAACATGATGCATAAAGGATCTAAGCATTTTCATGATGTTTTCATGGTTGTTCCTCACCTGAGACCGAAACCCAGCTGATGCCAGACTGCACTGCCCTGTTACACCAAGAACAGGCAGTCTGGGGCTCAGATCTATGTGCCCTGGCTGCATGCAACCTAGCCATGGGTTGTAACAGCCCTAGAATACTGATATACATATAAATCACGCTTTGCATGCAGACAAATCCTTGGTTTATAGCTGAAGCCATGCAGGGTTACTATTTACTGGGCTGTCTAGGCAGCTCCTGGCAGCCAAGTGGTGGGCTCAGGTAAAAATCCATAGAACCCAGTATAAAGAACATCCCTGGGGGTCCTTGATGACCTAACATGCATGGGGGGATGATAAGAGCACTGCCCATGGTAAAAAATTTTGGAATCTCAGCCTATTCATGTTCTATACAGGCTCTGGGCGATGCACTGGGATATGAGACATCACCCAGAGACATCGCCCAGTGAATGGAAATTTGTAGAATTATTGATCTGACTTGGGGATCTTCACCCATGGATCACAAATTAGTGTAAGGAGGTGGTAAATGACCAAAATACCCTGCCCCGCATCTGTCCACATGTATGCATACCTTGGGTACCCAACTGGGCCCCACAGGGCTTGGAAACCCTGTCTGTGATGGTCTTGCAGCATTGCCAAGTTGGGGACTGTACTGTGAAGCTAAAATAACCTAGAATCATGTACAATAGTGATGAATGACCATTCTGCCCCTAGACCACAATCTCTGGATGATGCACCAGGACATAGGCCTAAGGCCCAGTGCAAGGCCCAGAGAATTCCTAGTGATGTCTAACTGTACACCAAGTCAACCCAGTGAGCTTAGATCAACCCTAGGTTATCCAAAAATAGTTTGAAATATTAAATAACATATTTCTGATCTATATCTAGGGTTTGATCCTGCGCTCGAGGCCTACAACCAGACTGCAGCTGAAACTAAAATTACAACAGAGTTCATAGAACTAGACCCAGGTGAGTGAAATATTATCGTGTATGTACGTATAACAGTATTATTATGCCGGCAATTAAATTGTTCAATTGTATTGCTTGTTACTTAATTAAATTCAAATTTCTCAAATATTACACATCGTGTAACTGTTGATCAATTCTGCTTGAATATATCATGATCATTGTGATTGATAGACTAGATGTCATAGTCGGCTTGGAAATGAGGCCAGTGGTAGCTCGTAATATGGGATACGGTTGACACCGCCAGACTCATACGATGCCATATAGACATGGGGCTAGAGATTCATCATCCGTGCTACGCACCCTTGCCAACAAGGGTTGTGGTGTTGGATGACTAGGAGGACTACCGTAAAACCTCGAGCATTTACGTCGGGAAGCCTCAGCACAGCTGGGATGCCCCAGGGCAGATATGCCGAGAAGCCTCGAGTTACAAGCTTGGGAAGCACCAATTGGTGAATCATGGCTATATGCCACATAAAGTTTATCCTCAAATTACATGTTAGGAAGCAACGAAAGGTGAAATTATTATTGAGTCGGTTACCTCCCAAGTTCAATCTAGAGGGCCGGTCGGGCTGACCTAGGTAGGGAGATGCTGGAGCCGGCTGGTCCTCTCCAATAACTCAATGGGTGTATCACGGGAAAGGGTAACCAAGCCCACACCAGGGATACATGTATTGGGGATTGTAGTAGCACTAACCTGCGTTAGCTATGTTATTAGGTGGCTAATAATTAATCTGGACTTGCATATCATGTAGGATCATATGGATTGTGGTTGCATATGCATGCATGATGATATGTTTTACTCACGGGCTCAATGGGGCTCACACTCTGTTATATATGTTTTCTATTAGATGGTTCTGTAGGTGGATGCCGCTATGGCATGGCGCTTCATTACGAGGAGGAGAGCCCTTGTGATTATGATGATATTGGTGTGGACCTCGATGGAGATCGTACCGATGATGCGAGTGTTCTCAGTGGTTATTGATGAAGACCAGTGAGGGGTGCTTTTGATGCTTTTTGTCTTGGGGACTCCTTGTTTTTTATAGGAGTTTATCACCGTACCTATTTTTTGGTTTAGCTTTATCTTTTCTTTTTGGGGTTGAGTTATCTCGCCCTGTATATATATGTATTTTCTTTTCATTTATGTATATGTCAGCTTCACTTTTTAGTTTGTGGGTTATACTGGGGAATGGAACAATATTATATATGTATACCACATCATTTCCCGTATCGGTACGCTTTCTCTTTCGTTATTATAATTGTAGTTTATCTGCAGCACTCTGATTTTACTTGAGGTAATGTTACGAATGTGAGACCATGAATGTATTAACTACTTCTAGATCAGTGGGATTTGGTGGATTCCCGTTATGCAATTTGGGTCACCTACCAAATCCTCCCAGGGGTGGCTTGGGGTGTGACAGAGCTTGGTATCAGAGCGTGAGGCTCTTCTTACATTCATGGGATGGAGAATAGGAATAATAAGCTACCAACATTAAAACATGTAATAAGGTAAAAGCTATAGGGGAGGTAGATGTAATTAAAAGACAAAGATGCATAATTACATTAATATGAAGATAACGGGGGCCAAGCCACTACAAGAAGTTTGACTGGAGTTACTACCTTCAAATTTACATAAGACTGACAAAATATATACACCACAACAAAAGAAAATACATAAACTATAAAAAAACAAAAAAGTAAAACAAAGGTCACATCTACATTATGTCAGATCAGGATAAATAGAAGCTGGATGGAGTACTACTCTGTCGTGGTAAATCACTCTGTGGAGGCTGAGACTGGCATGAGTCAACGCGATAGAATGTATCCCAAAAGTCCAGGCGTCCCTCCACAGATATCACTCTGCTCTCAAGGGGCGAGAAGCCTCTACCCATCCTCGTAGATAACTCGGTGAGCTAGGTGCTGAGGCCCTGGAACTGAGACATCATCTGTGATCACTCAAAGGACTCTGGCACATGTAAGCTGGTGGCACCGGTCACCTCATATGGGGGTAAATCAGTAAACTGTGCACCAACCCCCTCAAAGTCGCCCTCCTCTCCCTGCTCATCTCCCTGCTCCTTGCCCTACATCTCCACCTGATCGCCCTCCTCCGCATCACTCCCTGGCTCCCCTGGCACCTTCATCTTCAAGATCGAGATCTTGTTAATGGGCCTAGACCTGTCCCTCTCCATATACTCGCCTCCCAAAGGAACCTCGAAGTGTCTAAAGATCAAAGTAAGAAACTTCCCATATGGAAGGTTCCCATCTGAAGGGTTTTGGGTGTGATACAGCATAGCCTTAAGTAGTAAATACGGGAGGTTTATAACTGGACCCCCTTGCCCATTACCAGTAGGCAATAAGTAATGTAGGCCCTCATTATGGTGATACTACCTCTGTTCCCGCCCTTCGGGTAGATGTTATATGAGACACATCTACTAATAACTCGGGCACTGGGCTTATAGGAAGCCTCAGATTTAGGAGTACTCTCTGAACCGGTCAGTGCTTTGAAGACCCTCCTCCTGGTCTCCAAAGAGAACATGTCCAAAATATCAATGATGAGCACATTTATGTGTGAAATCTTAGGACATAAAGCATACATTTTACCACATTGGATAGAGTTACTTCGGTGTTTTCTTGTGCTTTTCAGGTTTTAGGTGAATTTTTGTGAAAATGGAGCAAAAGATGCTAAGAATAGCCGGAAGCGCCTAGGGGTCGAGAAAATCAAGTTTGGATTGAGCATTAAAAGAATCAAGCCAATCAATCAAATTTGAATGAGATAGTGGGCCCCTTAGCATAATTTTGAGCTGTTAATAGTATGGATGTGTAGCCCATCGAGTCAGCTTCGTAACGGTTTAAACGGCACTGGTTCCGAGTTGAAACGAAGAAGTTAAGGCCATTTTCGTGGATAGGGGTTTATTTGTAATTATTGACAATTGGCCGGGGACAAAGTAAAGTGAAAGTTTGGATTCTAGGGGCCTTAGCATAATTATCAAAAGTTATCTTTCTGTCAGCCGAAAGATTCAATTTGGAAGGCTCTGGAGCAGTCCAACTTCAACTTCAGATATCTTGGGCTCCCGAACTCCAAATTGGACGAAATTTGGGTCTATTTTGGGTGGTTTATCATAAGGAAGAAAATAGTGAGGCCCATATAAACATCCCATGCTCCACGTTTTTTGAGAGACAGATTTGACATTTCATTAATTTTGAGTAGAATCCTAGTCATCACCCTTGCTCTCTCTCTCCTCCAACTTTTCAAGGGCACTTTTGGAATTTTACTTGGGATAGATTTCTTTTGAAAGATATTCTCTCATATATGAAAGGTTGAAAAGTCAAAGATGCCTTGATCTCATTGCTTGGAAAAGACACTTAAAAAGAAAAGGAAGCACAAGTTAGAATTAGAAACTTACTTTTTAATAATTAGAAGGTTTATGTATCTAGGATTCTTTTCTCTCCCTCTTTCTATTTATTTTCTTTTTTCTTGGGATTCAAGACATTGTAAAGGAGGAAGGAGAAGAGAACATTCTCTTTTCTTAGGGAATATTTCTCCTACCACTTCCCTCTTCTCTCTTCTCCCTTTCCCCTATAAATACCCCTTGCCCTTTGGGTTGTAATAAGTTAGTTCTAGTTCAGTTTTTAAGTTAGTTTTAATTTAGTTTTAATTCAGTTTTTAGTTCAATTAATTAGTGAAATTTCTTCTTCTCTTCTTGTAGTTTTGGACTTTCTAAGTTCTAGTTTGATTTCATGCTTTCAATTCCATGGTTGTAATGCTTTTGATTCATGCTTTAATTTTATGTCTTCAATATGATTGTAATAATTCTAGTTTAGTTTTAAGCTTTCTAGTCTAAGTTCCTAAGTTGATGACAAGACTTGGAGATTTAGAAGAGGAAGCCATGCAAGGTTTGTTCAAGTATCTAGGTTTTTACTCTCTAAACTCTTAAACTCATTCTCCCTCTCTTCTTCCATCTCATTCTTCTTCTTCTTCTCCCTCTATTTCTTTTATTTTTTATGTGGTTGTGGTGTGTGGCTGCAATTTATCCCTTCCAATCCGCATTAGTTTGATAGGCTAGATGGATATGTGTTAGGATGCCAATTTAATTCGTTAGATGCTTGTGAGTTAGGATGTGTTAATTTGTTAGTTTAATTAGTTTAATTTAACACTTTAATTTGGTTCACTTTGCATTACTTCAAAGTGAGTAAAATAGGGTGGCGTATATCTCCTTGTGTTCGACCCGTAGCTACAATTGACCCGTACGCTTGCGGTATTATTTTAACTCAAACAATCAATCTTGGGCTTATAATAGCATCTCTCACTAGTGTCTGGCAGCCCTAGGATCCCTGCTAAGGTGGCAGTGGTCAGTCTAATATCCACCCCCTTAACTCTGCTCTCTAATCCAAATTCCCGTGCCTCAGAAGGCACTACGTTGCAGTAAAAGTAACGAACCAAATCGGGATAACATGGCCCTGTGGGTGTCAACATAGAGGCCCAACCTAAGATGTTGAACCTGGTAAACAAGTTGTACTGGTGAAAGTCATCCACCTATACTACCCTCCCATTCACAATCTTCAGGAACCTAAATTTGTCCCAATCCCTAGAATGCTCATACCTAGAAAATAGGAACCGATCGAAATCCGGCTCCTCTGATGATGAATCCTCCCTTGCAGAAGTAGGTGGCACAGAGGAAGAAGAGGAATGCTCGCTCTCGGGCCGTAGCTTCTTGCGAGCTACAGATTTCCTCGCTGTTCTATGGCTAGTAGACATTTGGCTGCGAAAAGGAAGGAATAAAAGTAGTTAGGGTAAGAAAAGTTAGTAAAAACCCTAACCAAAGCAAAAGAGATATGGAAAATGACCTAAAGTTAGGAAAAAGTTAAAGAATCTTACCTAAGAGTGTGTAGGATCGCGGGGAACCCAAGGAAATAAGATATGGTGTGGAAATGGTCACACAAGACTTTGGAGCTTTGCCCTAGGTGTTTGGGAAGCTCTAGAGGAGAAATGAGGTGAAAATGAGAGGTCTCGGACTGTTATAGCTGGGCCCCGATTCTCTGGGCGATAGCATTGGACGATGCTTCTAACTCCCAGAGAATGAATTTTGCTGTTTTTGCATAACAACTTATGAAATCTTAGTTTTTGCCTAAAAAAGCTTCAATAAACACAAAAACATGAGCTTTTATAAAATATGCATATAAAGGGAATAATAAAATAATAATATAAAAAAAATATTTAAAATTTAAATTTAAAATATTAGCTAAAAATATATTGAGGGAAAGTTAAGCAAATGCTTGTGGGTTGTTGAAGTAAAATAAGACACATAGGGGATTTAGGATTTTTTTTTTCTTTCGTATGTGAATAAATAATGATAAATAAATATGCCTATGCCTAGATGTAGGTGATGTGTGCATAAATAACTAATAATATGTGCCCAATACTATGCGTGTATGAACCGAGTGGTGTGATGCTATGCAAACTTGAACATAGCTATGTAAGTATGTTGTAATACGTATCTATGAGGTTTAGGGAGCGTAGATCTAACCATACCCACCGCCTAGGTTAACCAAGAATAGGATCCAATAGGTTATACAGTCAAGTTGAACCCTAGATGCTAAGATGCCTCGAGCCAACCTATTTGTTTTCTCCTGTACATAAGTTCCTACAGCCATGTACTTACTTCTTTTAATTAAGTATTTATAGTGACTTGATGCTTAGAACCTCTTCATGACAGGACTTTGCTACCTCATTTCAGCCGGAAGACCCCAGCAACATGTGATATATTAGGCAACTGAGGAGAAGACTAATCAAGATACGTGAGATACGAGCCTGTGCCGAGAACCAATTATTTGTTTACTTGGCTCTTGCAGACGTTAGTGAACCTGTGGATCGAGCTACCTACCTATACCTAGCAGACGAGGTTAGAGGTGACATAGCCTACCTTTACGTGCAGAACATTATCACCAGTTGGCAATTACAGAGACTTACCTATTAGACTCAGGTACATATTTAAAAGATCTTTGGTTAAAAATTTAAAATCTATCATATAGTGTCATGCATAGCTTTCCATCGCATAAAATATTTAAGAACAGAATACAAATAAAAGAAACACTTTATAACAAACAAAAGAAAACATATCTAATAACACACCTTGTTGGTATGACTACATAAATTCACTGGAACCATGGACTAGGTATGTACACGTATTGACTAGGAGTAATTTTGTTGACCTCGATAGGGAGTGTCAGATTATTGAACGTGTTGCTCTTTTTCAGAAAAGCAACCATGGTCAACACGAGAAGTTCTCGAGGTGGTCGTAAAGGAAAACTCCATCGTGTTATACCAGAGGTTGAATTACCAAATGGAACTGAGGCCCAAAATTCTGAAGCATCGGCTGCTTCGTCGGGGGCACCAGTGGCTGCTCAAGCCACTGCTACGGCACCTCAGTCGGGTATAGCAGCCGGCGAGGTAACTGTGTTCATGACCACTATGATGCGGACCATGCAGCATGATGAACACATTTATGTGTGAAATTTTAGGGCATAAATTATACATTTTACCACATTGGACAGAGTTACTCGGTGCTTTCTTGTGCTTTTCAGGGTTTAGGTGAATTCTTGTGAAAATGAAGGAGATGATGCTAAGGAGATGTTTTTAAGCTTTTTAGAACTGTAAATGGATGCATAGCCCATTGAGTCAGCTTCATAATGGTTCAAACGGCACTTAATTCCGAGTTGAAACGAAAAAGTTACGGCCGTTTCCGTAACGAAGCGCCAAAATGGTCTGTAGGGATTTATTTACAATTATTGACAGTCGGCCAGAGACAAAGTGAAGCGAAAGTTCGGATTCTAGGGGCCTTAACGCAATAACCAGAAGTTATATTTCCTGTACCCGAAAGATTCCATTTGGAGGGCTCTGGACAGTCCAACTTCAACTTGAGATATCTTAGGCTCCCGAACTCCAAATTGGACGAAATTTGGGTCTATTTTGGGTGATTTTTCGTAAGGAACACAATGGTGAGGCCTATATAAGCACTCCATGCTCCACGTTTTCTGAAGGACAGAATGGGTATTTTATTTATTCTTGAAGGAATCCTAGTCATCACCCTTACTCTCTCTCTCCTCCAACTTCTCAAGGGCACTTCTGAAATTCTACTTGGGATAGATTTATTTTAAAAGATATTTTCTCATCTATGGAATGTTGAAAAATCAAAGATGCTTTGATTTTATTGCTTGGAGAAGATATCTACAAAGAAAAGGAAGCACAAGTTAGAATTAGAAATTTACTTTTCTAAAAATAGAAGGTCTATGTAAATAATCTTCTCTTCTTCTTCTTTCTAGTTATTTCTTTTTTTCTTAGGATTCAAGGCATTGTAAAAGAGGAAGGAGAAGAGAATATTCTCTTTTCTTAGGGAATATTTCTCCTACACTTCCCCCTTCTCTCTTCTCCTCTCTTCCCCTATAAATACCCCTTGCCCTTTGGGTTGTAAGAAGTTAGTTTTTTAGTTCAGTTTTTAGTTAGTTTTTAGTTCAATTTTAATTCAGTTTTTTAGTGTAATTTTTACTTCATTCACTTAGTGAAATTTTCTCTTCTTTTCCTATTTTTGGCTTAAGTTCTTAGTTTTGATTTCAAGTTCTTAGTTTTGATTTCATAAGTCTAGTTTAATGGTTGTAATAGTTTTAGTTTAAAGCTTCCTAGTCTAAGTTCCTATATTGATGACAAGACATGGAGATTTAGAAGAGGAAGCCATGGTGAGTTTATTTAAGTATTCAAGCACATCAAGGTATCTCATTCTCTAAACCCTTAATCTCATTCTCCCTCTCCTCTATCTCTCTCTATCTTCTTCTTCTTCTCCCTCTATTTCTTTTTTTTTTTTTTATATGGTTGTGGTTTGTGGATACACTATTATTCCCTTATTCCTTTTTATGTGGTTATTATGTGTGGCTGTATTTTTATTCCTTTCAATTTGCGTTAGTCTGATAGGTTAGATGCTCATGTGTTAGGACACTAATTTAATCCCTTAATTTTGTTAGATGCTTATGAGTTAGGATGCATTAATTTTCATTAATTTAATTAGTTTAATTTAACACTTTAATTTGGTTCACTTTGCATTACTTTTAAGTTAGTTAAATAGAGTGGCGTATATCTCCTCGTGTTCGACCCGTAGCTACGATTGACCCGTACGCTTGCGGTATTATTTTAACTCAAACACAGCAACAACAAGCAATGCTGGGTCAAATGTCTACGCAATTTTTGACCATGATGCATGAGCGTGCAGCACCACCTCCACCACTCAACCGGCCCATACTTTTCTCACCATCCGTGCAGTTCGTAAACAAGAAGGATGGTAGCATGCGGCTATGTATGGACTACCGTGAGCTAAATAAGCTGACCATTAAGAATCAATACCCGTTGTCGTGCATTGACGATCTATTTGACCAACTACAAGGAGCAAGAGTTTTCTCCAAGATTGATCTTAGGTCCGGATACCATTAGTTGAAGATCAAGAGTGGCGATATTCACAAAACAGTGTTTAGAACTCGATATGGACATTATGAATTTTTGGTATTATTGTTCGGGTTAACTAACGCCCCAACAGCATTCATGGACATGATGAATAGAGTATTCTATGATGTGTTGGACAAGTTCATCATTGTATTTATTAACAACATTCCGGTATACTCCAAGAGCGAAGAAGAGCATGCTCGGCACCTTACTTTCGTGTTGGAGCGATTGCGGGAGCACCAACTCTATGCCAAGCTCAGTAAATGTGAATTTTGGCTTCACCAAATTGGATTCCTAGGACACATCATCACCAAGGACGGCATTAAAGTGGACCCAGGCAAGGTGAAAGTGGTTCTCGAGTGGGAGACTCTAAAGAGTGCCACTGAGATCCAGAGTTTCTTAGGCTTGGCTGGATATTACCATCGATTTATTGAAAATTTCTCGCACATTTTTGCACCCATGACAAAGCTAACGAAGAAGGGCACCAAGTTTGAATGGAATGAAGCATACGAGAAAAGCTTTCAGGAGTTAAGAAACCAGTTGGTGACGGCTCTAGTTTTAACCATTCTGGATGGAACTGGAGGAATGGTGATATACACTAACGCAACCAGAACCGGATTGGGTGGCGTCTTGATGCAGAAAGGTAAAGTAGTCTCCTATGCCTCAAGATAACTGAAGGAACACAAAAAGAACTACCCCACTCATGACTTGGAGTTGGTAGCGGTAGTCTTCGCGTTAAAGATATTGCGACATTACCTATACGGTGAAAAGAGTGAAATCTTCAGCGATCACAAGAGTCTGAAGTATTTCTTCACTCAGAACGAGCTGAATATGAGACAGAGGAGGTGGTTAGAACTGGTGGGGGATTATGATTGTGAGATCCAGTACCACCCTGGCAAAGCCAACGTTGTAGCGGATGCATTAAGCAAAAAATCTTACACTGCATCCCTCGCTTCCTTGGTCATAAGCGAGCAGCTGATAGATGAAGCTTGAAAGTTTGATCAAGAACTCGTGATAGAAGGGATGGCTATACAATTAGCAACAATGGATTTGCAGCCATCGATACTAGAGGAAGTAATTGCGAAGCAACCATTGGACCCCGAATTAGCCAAAATAATTTGGGAAGTACAACAAGGAGTCCATAAGGACCCAGATTTCTCATTAGCCCATGATGGGGCATTGAAGTTTTGAGATAGATTGTGCGTGCCTAATGATTAGGATATCCAAGATCGAATCCTTAAGGAGGCACACAACTCACCCTATTCGATCCACCTCGGAAGCACGAAAATGTACAAGGATCTGAAGAAGTACTATTGGTGGATTGGAATGAAGGAGGCCATAGCGATATACGTGTCTAAGTGCCTCACCTGCCAGCAAATTAAAGCAGAGAGACACCGACCGTATGGATTGTTACAACCACTCCCTATACCTGAATGGAAGTGGGAAAGAATTACTATGGACTTTGTGATAAATCTGCCCAACACCAGGAAGGGCATGAATATAATTTGGGTGGTTGTAGATGGACTAATAAGGGCAGCCCATTTCATACCAATCAAAATAAGTTACTCAATGGAGAAGCTTGCCCAGTTATATATTGAAAATATAGTCTACTTACATGGCGTGCCTATCAGCATTGTATCTAACAGAGATCCTCGATTTACCTCAAGGTTTTGGAGAAGTTTACAAAGGGCACTGGGATCTCAACTAAATCTTAGCACGGCTTTTCATCCGTAGACGGACGGACAATCCAAAAGAACTATCCAAACTCTGGAAGACATGCTTAGAGCCTGTGTCCGGGAAATGAACGACAATTGGGATGCCCATATACAATTGGTGGAATTTGCATACAACAATAGTCACCACTCCACCATCAGCATGGCACCATTTGAAGCTCTCTATGGTTGGAAGTGCCAAACCCCGTTATATTGGGAGGAGGTTGGAGAACGGAAGTATCTCAGACCAAAGATGATACAAGCAACCTGTGACAAGGTGGATATCATTAGGGGGAAAATCAATGCGGCCCAATCAAGGCAGAAGAGTTATGCCGATAATCGAAGGAAGGACATTGAATTTAAGGTCAGAGAAAAGGTATTCCTCCGAGAGTCTCCAACAAAGGGATTGCTACATTTCAACAAGAAGGGCAAGCTAAGCCCAAGATTCATTGGTCCTTTTGAAATTCTCAACAAAGTGGGACCCGTAGCATACCGACTGGCATTACCACCATCTTTGCAAGGCATCCACGATATTTTCCATGTGTCGATGTTAAGAAAATACATCAACAACTTGACACATGTACTCTCAACTGAACCTGAGCAGTTGGACGTGGATATGACCTATGAAGAATAGCCTACGGAGATCTTAGATAGGAAAGAACATAATCTCCGTAACCGCATGGTCGCCTTTATAAAGATTCGATGGAGAAATAATCCCATAGAAGAAGCTTTGTGGGAACGTGAAGAAGAAATGAAAGAAAAGTATCCCCAACTCTTTGAGCTACAGGGTAAGAAAATTTTGAGGATGAAATTTTGGTAAGGTGGGGAGAAATTTCAAACCCTGCCCCTGACTGACTAGAATCTTGACTGAAGGATAGGAACCCCTGACATGGAATCCAAGCACACTATGGAGTATCACCCTAGTGACTGAATTTGATGAAGAAACCCTGAGGATGTCCTCCTACATACCTGTCAGAAAATGGATTACTAATCCCTGTAGTTGCACAGCCCATAACATAATGTACTGCCTAGACTCCAGGTATTCTCTCTCCTCTCCATAAATGTGGGTCCCACCCCTAAAAATAGGTGTATAAGGCCTTGGGTGACATGTGGGTGCAAGGCCCTGACCCTACGTCAGACCCCTGTGCAAGCCCACAGAGAAACAACCTTGCTGTAATCTCTGGGCGATGCAGACATCACCCTAAGACATCGCCCAGAGTGGAAAAATACAATATTTTAATGATCAGATGTTTGGGGACCACCCATATTGGACATGGGCACCCTCCATAGGTTGAGGGGAGTCTGAGGGACCACCTCATACCCTTGGATCCCTATGGACCCCACCTGAGTGCCCAGAATGGCAAAGAATCGGGTTAAAAACACATTTTCAAAAAGGACTTTGGCAAACAAACAGGCCTCAGTGAGTGGTTGGCCTATAAATAGGGGTGCCTTAGCTCATTTTAGAGCTTTGGTTAATGTTGAAACCATAGAGGGAAGGAGAAGAAAGAAAAGAGAGAAAAGAGAAGGAGAAGAAGAGAAAGGAAGGGAAGAACAAGGAAGGAGAAGGAGGGGGAGGAGCCCTGCCTCCAAGGCCTAGTTCGAGTAGCCCTCAGACCAGTTTAGGTATAAAATACCCCAACCCCTACCTGCTGCCTTACTGTTTACCATCCTTCTCCATGGATCTCTGCTGTTTAGATAGGTTTCTGGCCATTGGCAGCCCAGAACAGGTGCGGGCTGCCATGGACCATCTCATATCCAACATACAAACATGATGCATGAAGGATCTGAGCATTTTCATGATGTTTTCATGGCTGTTCTTCACCTGAGACCGAAACCCTGCTGATGCCAGACTGCACTGCCCTGTTACACCAAGAACAGGTAGTCTGGGGCTCAGATCTGTGTGCCCTTGCTGCATCCAACCTTGCCATGGGTTGTAACAGCCCTAGAATACTGATATACATGTGAATCAAGCTCTACATGCAGCTAAATTCTTGGATTGCAGTTGAAGCCATGCAAGGTTACTATTCATTGGGCTGTCTGGGCAGCTCCTGGCAGCCAAGTGGTGGGCCCAGGTAAAAATCCATGGAACCCAGTGTAAAGAACACCCCTGTGAGTCCATGATGACCTAATATGCATGGGGGGATGATAAGAGCACTGCCCATGGTCAAAAACTTTGGAATCTCAGCCTATTCACGTTCTATACAGGCTCTGGGCGATGCACTGGGCGATGCAGACATCACCCAGAGACATCGCCCAGTGAATGGAAATTTATAGAATTACTGATCTGACTTGGGGATCTTCAACCATGGACCACAAATCAGTGTAGGGAGGTGGTAAATGACCAAAATACCCCTCCCCACATCTGTCTACATGTATGAATACCTTGGGTACCCAAGTGGGCCCCACAGGGCTTGGAAACCCTGTCTGTGAAGATAAAATAACCTAGAATTATGTACAATAGTGGTGAATGACCATTCTGCCCCTAGACCACAATCTCTGGATGATGCACCAGGACATAGGCCTAAGCCCAGTGCAAGGCCTAGAGATATCCAAGTGATGTCCAACTGCACACCGAGTCAACCCAGTGAGCTTAGATCAACCCTAGGTTATCCAAAATTAGTTTGAAATATTAAATAACATATTTCTGATCTATATCTAGGGTTTGATCCCGCGCTCGAGGCCTACAGCCAGACTGCAGTCAGAACTGAAATTGCAACTGAGTTCATAGAACCAGACCCAGGTGAGTGAAATATTATCGTGTATGTACATGTAACAGTATTATTATGCCGGCAATTAAATTCTTCAATTGTATTGCTTGTTACTTAATTAAATTCAAATTTCTCAAATGTTACACATCGTGTAACTGTTGATCAACTTTTCTTGAATATATCATGATGATTGTGATTGATAGACTAGATGTCGTAGTTGACATGGAAATGAGGCCGGCGGTAGCCCATAGTATGGGATACGGTTGACACCGCCAGACTCATATGATGCCATTTAGACATGGGGCTAGAGATTCATCACCCGTGCTACGCACCCTTGCCAACAGGGGTTAAGGTGTTGGCTGACTGTGAGGACTACCATAAAACCTAGGGCGTTTACATCGGGAAGCCTCAGCACAGTTGGGATGCCCCAGGGCCGATATACCGAGAAACCTCGAGCTACAAGCTTGGGAAGCACCAACTGGTGAATCATGGCTATATACCACATAAAGTTTATCCTCGAATTACATGTCGGGAAGCATCGAAAGGTGAAATTATTATTGAGTCGGTTACCTCACAAGTTCAATCTAGAGGGCCGGTCGGGCTAACCTGGGTAGGGAGTTGCTGGAGCCGGTTGGTCCTCTCCGACAACTCAATTGGTGTATCACGGGAAAGGGTAACCAAACCCATACCAGGGATACATGTATTGGGGATTGTAGTAGTAGTAACCTGCCTTAGATGGTTGTTAGGTGGCTAATAATTAATCTGGACTTGCATATCATGTAGGATCATGTGGATTGTGGTTGCATATGCATGCATGATGATATGTTTTACTCATGTGCTCAGTGGGGCTCACACTCTGTTATATATGTTTTCTATTAGATGATTCTGCAGGTGGATGCCGCTGTGGCATGGCGGCTCATTACGAGGAGGAGAGCCCTTGTGATTATGATGATCTTGGTGTGGACCCCGACGGAGGTCGTATCGATGATGCGAGCGTTCTGAGTGGTTATTGATGAAGACCAGTGAGGGGCGCTTTTGTTGCTTTTTGTCTTGGGGACTCCTTTTTGTTTTTGATAGGAGTTGTTTGAGTTTAAAATAATACCGCAAGCGTACGAGTCAATTGTAGCTACAGGTCAAACATGAGGAGGTCAACCTTGAATAAATTTCCACTTTTAATTAACGCGAAGTGTATAACTTATCAAATATGGAAACAACCTATATATGGAAACTACCAATTATGGAAACTAGCAAATATAGAAGCAACTAAATTATAAAAGATAACAAATTGAAAATAGAAACTAGGGCAACCGCTAAGGGAATAGATGAATTAAAAGCAAGAAAGTCACTTGGGAATGGGTTCCACCATGAGAATTAGGGCAGATCAATAACTAGCATATTAGGGCAAAGCATGCATACGGCCTAGGTCTATAAGATATGTGGCACGGCTTATATATGGCAAACATATCCTATGAAAATAGTGCTCATATAATATATAATGTAACAAAAAATGTCAAACCCTGCCCCTGGCTGACTGGAATTTTGAATGAAGGACAGGAACCCCTGATTAGGCAACCAGGATCACTGCCCATCACCCCAGTGACTTGGATTGATGAAGAAAACCCTGTGTGGATCATCCTACATGCCTGTGAGTAGGTGGATAGTCGACCCCTGCAGATGTATAGCCCATTGCCTAATATATGGTTAGAATCTCAGGTAATCTCTCTCCTCCTTATAATGGTGGGACCCACCTCTGTAAAAGTGTGTAAACTCTCCTATGGGGCATGTGGGGACAATACCCTGACCAAGGGTCAAACCCCTGTGCAAGCCCATTGAATTTCAGCTTACTGGAATTCTCTGGACGATGGCACTGGGCGATGCCGCAAGGCCCAGCGACATCTCCCAGTGAGTGAAATAGTATAGTTTTAATAATTTTTAATTATGGGGACCACCCAATATGAACATGGGCACCCTCCATGGATAGAGGGAAGTCTGAGGGACCACCTCATACTCTTGGTTCACTATGGACCCCACCAGTGTGCCCAGAATCAGCCAAAATCAGTTTAAAAATAGATTTTCAAAAGAGGCCTTCCCAGGAAAACAAGCCTCAGTGAGGGCTGGGCCTATAAATAGGAAGGTCTTGGGCTCATTTTAGAGCCCTTGGCAGTTCTGAAATCCCTGGGAGAGAAGAGAGGGAAGAAAGGAGAAAAAGAAGAAGGAAGGGGAGCTGCTGCAGCCTTGCATCTCAGCCTAGTGCAAGTCTTCTCAGACTTGCTCAGGTATAAACATACCTGCATATACCTGCTGTCCCCATCTCTTCTTTATGTTTATAGTGTTTTTTATCCCTGGGCAATCCTGAATAGCTAGGGTTTGCCCAGAACAGCTCCAGATCTGCCATGCAAGCTTTGTGCATGGAAGATCTGTGATCTAGGTATAATTTCAGTGGGCTGATATGCTGTTTATGGGAACCAAAACTGACTGTTCACAGCTGCACTGCCAGATTGCACTGTTGCTCTATGATTTGGAACCCTAGGTGCAAGCTAGGGCTGCACAGACCTAACCCTAGGTAATCACAGCCATGAAACCCTGTTTTGCATCCATTTCCAGCCTTGTATGTGGGTGGAATTGAATTCCAAGATTGAGAAAAAACCTTGTGACACTATTTATTGGGTTGTCTGAGTAGCCATTGGCAGCCTTATGGTGGGCCCAGTGGGGGATCCATTAGGATCAAATTGAAGGTCATCCCAGGGGCTACCTAACCCCCCTAACATGCAAAGGATTAAGTCTGACCTCAGCCCTATGAGCCCAACCTTGGGAACTTAGCCCAAATGTGGATTGCAGCCTCTGGGCAATGCAGACATCACCCAGAGCCATCACCCAGTGAATGGAAAGTTTCTGTATTACTAATCTGACTTTGGGGAAACTCACCCTTTGGCTTTTTGACACTGTGGGAGGTTGGGAAATGACCAAAAAGCCCTTCCCCACATCTGTTTATGATCAAGGAATACTTTGGAACCCTAGTGGGCCCCACAGGTGAAGGAAACCCTGCTGTGCTTGGTCCTGCAGTATAGGCAAGCTGTGGGCAGCACTGTGGACCTGATTTGACCTAGGGTCAGGTACAACTATTGAAAATGACCATATTACCCTTATGCCACTGACACTGGATAATGCATCGGGACATGGGTCTAAGACCCATTGTAAGGCCCAGTGATCCCAAATGAGTACCAATCAAGCACCGGGTCAACCCAGTAAGCTTAGGTTAACCCTAGGAGTACCAGTGATAGGCTGAAAACTTAATATGACAACTTTTGATTTATATGTAGGAATTGATCCCGCGCTCGAGGTTAACAACCAGACTGCTGTTGGAACTGAGTATTTAGAACCAAACTCAGGTGAGTGAATAATACTATTATATGTGCATGTGTAATTATGATGCTATGCCGGCTAATAAGAATTGAATTATATATGCTGTGTTATTTACTTCTGTTCAAATTACTCAAATCACCGCATAATGACTGTCTGTTGATCAACATTGTGAATTCTTATATGATGATTGTGATTGTTAGACTAGATGCCGTAGTCGGCTTGGAAATGAGGCCTGTGGTAGCCCGTAGAATGGGATGCAGTTGACACCACCCGACTCATACGATGCCATATAGACATGGGGTTAGAGTTTCATCACCCGTGCTATGCACCCTTGCCAACAGGGGTATAGGTGTTGGATGCTTGTGAGGGTGACCATATGTATATGAGAAAAGAAATGAAAAGAAATGAAAGAACACCGGAATGGTGAATGAAAAGAAATGAAAGAATACCAGAATGGTGAATATGGGCTGTAAGCCAAAGAGAAGAAAAGAGGAAAGAAATGGATTTCCCTACAGGTTAATTACAGAGGGCTGGTCGGGCTGACCTTGGTGACTGATGCGGGGGCTGACTGGTCCTCTCCAACAACTCAATGGGTGTATTGCGGGAAGGGGTTAGAAGCCCGCACCAGGGATACATGTATTGGGGATTGTAGTAGCACTGACCTAACTTAGTTGTATTGTTAGCTGGCTAATAAATAATTTGGACTTGCATATCATGTAGGGACATATGAACTGTGAATTGTGATTGCATATGCATGCATGATTGATGTTATTTGCTCACGAAGTTAGTTGGGCTCACACTCTATTATACATTAGATGATTTTGTAGATAGATGCCAATGTAGCCTGGAGGATTATCTCGAGGAGGAGAGTCCTGGTTGTTACGATGATGTTGGTGTGGACCCCGACGGAGGTCATACCGATCCTACATACTTTCTCGGTGGTCATTGATGAAGACCGTTGAGAAGTGCTTCTGATGCTTTTTATTTTGGGGACTCCTTTTTGTTTTTTCTAGGAGTTCATCCCCATTTTGACTGTGGACCGGTTGTAGTTTTTACTTTCTTTTCTTTTTGGGTTTGAGTATGCTCACCCTGTATATATGTTTATATAGTAGTTTTATCTTTGGTTCTGTCAGCTCTGTTTTCTACTTTGTGGGTGGATGGGAAATGTAACAAAACAATCTTTCTTATGTATATATTATCATCATTTCCCCGTATCACTATGCTTCCTTTATTTATTAAAATTGTAGTTTTACTGCAACACTCTGATCTTACTTGTGGTAATGAGATGAATGTGGTTTCGTGAATGTAAGCACTACTTCTAGATTCATAGGATTTGGCGGATTGGCGTTATGCAATTCAGGTCACCTACCCAATCCTCCTAGGGGGTGGTTTAGGGTGTGACAGCGCTTGGTATCAGAGCATGAGGCTCTTCTTACATTCATGGAGTGCAGACTAGGACTATAAGCTTGAAATAATAAAATATGTAAAAATTAAAAGCTACAGGGGAGGTACTTGCAATTAAATAAAAGATGCATAATTTTCATTAAATAAAAGATAACTGTGGCCAAGCCACTACATAAGTTTCACTGGTAAACTGAAAATTTAATGATTACATAGCTAAAAAAAAAAATAGTACATAAGCATAATGGAAGGAAAATAATCTGAAACACATGGTATGGACTGGCAGGAGCTGATCAAGAACTACTCGGTGGGTGGTAAGTCATCTGGAGGAGGCTGTGTCTGGCGAGAGTTAACCCCATAGAATCTATCCCAGAAATCTAATCGCTGCTGGATAGACCCCACTCTCGTCTCCAAAGAAGCGAGGCCCTGGTCCATCCGAGTCGCTATATCAGAGAGCTGGGTTTTGAGGTTCTGGAAATGTGTCATCATTTGCGAAGGCCCTAGCACTTGAGAACTAGTAGCACCGGTTGCCTCATAGGAAGGAAAGTCAGTAAACTGAGTGCCAAAGTCCTCGAAGTCACCCTGACCTATGCCCTGCTCCTCTGCATGTAAGCCCTGGGTGTCCCCCTCAATGTCCCCTAGCTCTACACCCTTAGTATGAA